>NC_071256.1:27583229-27940729 GCF_023375685.1 Ictalurus furcatus | reverse complement strand
CTGTGATACACGAGTGAGCACAGTGGTTCACGTTGTGTAGTTTTGATTGAACTTTTTTAACCTCCACCAAATAAAACCTTGCATGGATGGGTATTGAGATTGTCGATTTCAAACACCAAGTTCAACACACACACACACACACACACACACACACACACACACACAGACAGATATTTTGAGTATGATGGATAGTGAGTTAATATTACTAATAAAGACTAACTATATTATTAATCATTAAATTCAACAATTAAAATGTTATATTATTAATTAATTATTCAACAAATCTTTTATTTCCTGCTTAACCCCTAGCTCACGCCCACATTTTTTGTCGGTTCGTCTGTCTCACTCCACAGCAGTTTCCTAGAAATGACAACACAAACTTTTATTTTCATTTCCTCTCAATGTCAACTGTAGTTGGAGTTTCACTTGAAATTAAAACTTACATAATAATTAACAGGGTTACTTATTTCTACATGTACTTAATCAAGACAATGAATTTCTGTTAAGTCATGGCATTCCAGTGTCTTTAAAACAGGGTTCGTACAAATGCTTCATAATGAAATTCCAGGACTTTCCAAGCACTATTTGTTTTCGTCTTCAAGGACTATACAAGAAATGTCATTCAAACATATTCTTTAATTTCTTCTTTTTAAATTCCAAAATACAACAATAATAATAATAATAATAATAATAACAATAATAATAATAATAATAATAATAATAATGCACAATAAATTTTTATATGGTCCCGTTTTGCTTCATCTTCACCATAACGTCAATATGCAGGGTGTCCCAAAAGTCCCCATACATAGGGGGAATTAGCATGTTTTTAGCAAAATGTCCACATTCACTGTATTTTAATACAGTCAAATTCCCAACAAAGCGGTTCTCATTTACATATTGTTCTGTTTCTGTTGACAGACAGAATGAGTATGAAATAATGACTGAAATGGCTCTGCATTGGCTCCCAGTGAAATCTCGTATTGATTATAAAATACTATTATTAACCTATAAAGCACTAAATGGCCTCACAGTATCTAAGTGACCTTTTGGTTTTCTATGATCCGCCATGCCTACTTAGATCAAAAGATGCAGGCTATTTGACGGTACCTCGAATAGCGAAGGCTTCAGCAGCCTTCTCTTATAGAGCCCCACAGTTATGGAACATCACAGGGAACCTGGGAACCCAGGGAGCATCGGGCACAAGGCAGGGGGCCAGTCCAACACACTCACACACCCATTCATACACTATGGACACTTTAGACATGCCAATCAGCCTACCATATTACCATGCATGTCTTTGGTCTGGGGGAGGAAACCAGAGTACCCGGAGGAAACCCCCGCAGAACATGCAAACTCCGCATACACATGGCCCCGGCGGGACTCAAACCCCAAACCCTGGAGGTGTGAGACGGACATGCTAACCACTAAGCCACCGTGCGCCAGTTATGGAAGTGTCTTCCAATTAGTGTTTGGGACTCAGACACAGTCTCAGTGTTTAAGTCTAGGCTTAAAATGTATTTGTTTACTCAAGCCTACCCTGACTAGACTTTCTGTTACGCTAAGCACAGTCCTAATAATCTTTTGTCTCCCTCTCTCCTGCTGTCGAGCCACACACAATTTTATGGAGATACTAGAGATCCTGATCCTTTCTGCTCTCCAGACCTGCCTAAGCCGTTTCGGATGCCCTACCTCTGGATGGAGCTCTCATCTACTCCAATTCCAGATTGCTGGGACTACGGCTGCTTCTAAGGCCAAACAGACTTCATATAAAACCATAATTAATTTTTTCACACTATCCGTTGTTACCCAGATGAGGATGGGTTCCCTTCTAAGTCTGGTTCCTCTCAAGGTTTCTTCCTCTTAACATCTTAGGGAGTTTTACCCTTGCAACCATTGCCACCAGCTTGCTCAATTGGGATAAATTTGCATATACCGTGTTTATATATTTCTGTAAAGCTGCTTTGAGACAATGTCTATTGTAAAAAGCGCTATACAAATAAAATTGAATTGAATTGAAACACAGCCCATTACGACTACATGTTAACCAGCAGTCACTTCCAAGCTGCTGCTCTGTACTACTAAAAGCGGTTCCTCTCTGCCCCTCACAGAACAGAGAAGCCGCAGAGAGAGGTATACATGCGGCGGGAAAGCAGAACCTCATGCTCGCGGGGCAGTACTGGCGATTCTCTTCTATGGAAAGTAGCTAAGGTTTTCCCAAACAGTCGCTAGATTTGTTGCCAAGGGCCTTTTTGGGGGGGGGGGGGGGTAACAATCGCTCTAAACGGGTCTGAGAAGTGGACTGGAGCGGTCTCTGTTCAAATGAGTGAGTGAATAGTGTGGTTGGGGGTTGGCTGAAGTGAGGTGTCATATTTTAAGTGAAAAGATTATTTTCGATAGAACACGAATACAATCACTTTAAAAAGTTATTTAGTCATTTTGTTTTCATTTACATTTTATAATTCAAGCACTTTAAGCACCACTAGATAAAAAAAAAACAGCTATTTTCAAGGTTTTCCAGTACTTACATTTCAAAAGGCCACCTTCAAGTACTTCAAGCACCTTGTACAAACCGTGTTAAAATGTATTAAACCTATAGTGTTTTAAATTCCTGGACATACGACTGATCCAGATTACTTCAATCAAAGATTTGTCTCAAATAAATAAATAAATAAAAACATTCCATCTGATTGTATTTGTAATAAATTTAATCTAGCACAAAATTACAGGAGTGGAACACTCCTTTTGGTCTTCTTCCAGCCTCAAAGTTTGTTGTGTTGAGCTTTCGGACATGTTTTTCTGCTCACTTCTTTTGTAAAGAGTGGTTATTTGAGTTACAGTGCCTTGGCAGGGCTCTCAAGTAACACCTTTGTGTTGGAGACCCAGCTTCAAATATGTACTTTATAAAAGACTTTACAAACTGACATTTTAAAAATTCAAAATTTTTTCTCAAAAGAATTTTTTTCTTTTACAAGGATAACAATTTGTTATTATGAAATTATTACGCATGTTCTATGTGTTCTGTGAATGCAGCTGTAATCCTATATTATGAATGGCTTCTTTTATAATGACCAATGCAATAAAAAAAACTGGGACAGGTAAATATGCTTTTACATAAGACACTTAAATAACAGGTGAGTTTCCATTCCTGAAGCGCAAAAATTCTTCTTAGACGAGTATGAGTCAACAAGCAAGACAGCTGTTAAACCTGTTGAGTTGGTCAAAGAAACTTACCCAAATATGCTAACTATGTAAGCAGCGTGGTTCGTACTGGGTCCAGCGTGGTCCTGCGTATCTTTTTTTTTTTCTACAACTGCAGGACTAAAAACTTTGTACAGTAGATGGGATATAGCTTACTGGAATACCTACTCTGACCACTTCTTCTGATAGTGTCCAAAGTTAATAAATAGTGAAGGTTGTTGGGTTTGGGCTACATCATTGTGTATCTGGCGAAACAGCAGAAACAGTGCCAGTGGTACCAACGTAGATGGTATATAAAGCCATCATGCCAATCTTGTTACAACAGTGGCAAGTACATTACAGAGAGTACGGCTGCCATGCTTGCAGCACATTGTCTGAAGGATTGCTTCAGAGTTTGACATTTCTGTTTATGTTGGAATTGTACTAAATGTTTTGGATGTGCATAATCTCGCCGAATTATCAAGATATCGAGCTCACGTATGGGGAAGAGGGTAGATAGTGATTTCATCAGAGGGATGCAGCATGGGTAGCAGTGTGGTTGGCTGGCTTTATCCTCACTGGTTAGAGGGTCCCGTATGATAAGGGAGAGCTGGCTAGTGTGTGGGAATTTGCAGGTGACTAAATTGATGAGAACATAAGTAAAAATCCAAAACAAACAAACACAAATACAACCCTGGGCTGAGACAGGCTACGTAGTCCGATCTCTGCAGTAGCTATGTAGTCTTAGTCTGTAAGGGCTGATGACTGTACCTTTGATGACTCGAAGCACAGTATGAGGTTGATCCAGTGAAATGGCTATGCCCAGAGCCTTCAAAAAGTTCTTCTCATGAAGCAGATTGGACAACTCCTGCTGCCTGAAATGAAGAGTTAACCCATATAATACAATGCTGCTTATTAAAGACACCAAAAAAAAAAAAAAAACATTTGAGGGAGAGAACTCCTTCATAAGTCCTTTGAACCACTGATGAGAACAGATGTCTTAAATATGTTAGGGTAAGCACAGTTGCATACTTGTTCAGTTGCACAGAAGTTAATGAGTCCACTGGCACTCCATTAACCTGAACTACCTGTGCCAAACGTCAACTCATAATGTGTAATGTAATGTGTAATGTGTAATGTAACTCCAGCCTAACACTGGCTTGCGAAACAGCTCTAGCAACGAGTGCTATGAATACTCCTGAATGGCTAGCAACATACCGCTAGCTATAGTATCATTCTAAGGATACAGGATATTTTAAATACAGAACTTTACATTGTTTTGACTGTAACATGAGCACAGTGAAGACCATAGAGGAACATTACTTCAGAATCTGATCCTCTTGCTTCGCCTGCTCCTCTGCTAGCTCCTCCTCTGTGACATCCTGGAAGGAGAAGAAGACAGACACGAGGGAAATCACTTATTTTCCACTTGTTTGTATTCAAGCACATATTTAGCTCATAATTCTTTTTAGTTACATTATGTTAATTGCATCTTTTGAGCCTTGTTAACATGACCTGTCCACCTTTTTGTTGTCTAAAATTCCCTTTAAACAACATTACCTACAAAAAAATAATACAAACTAAAGCCTTAGTCCAAGACCAAAGTGCTGTGACGCCGTATAAATGTCTCCTTGTCTCCTAAATTAACTTTATTCAGTAGTTAGTCAGTAATCCAGTTCCTGTGTTAATGCATGTCTCTGTCTTTTGCCCAGCGTTAAACTTGACCATAGCAACACCTCAATTAACTTAACGCAGTGGTACAAAAAACGCCCTGGATGATCAGACCTTCCACACTGTGATGTTGGAGTCAGCAGATCCAGTCACTATAAGGTCATCGCTGCTGTTGCCATGCAGAGCCCACACTTTGTCCTGATGTGCATCAAAGGTCTTCACACACTCATTGGTCTTAATGGTCCAGAGCTTCACAAGGCCGTCAGAACCGCTACAGTACAACAGAGGACAGAGATAAAGACAATTATCCAATAAGTCAATCATGTGGCAGCAGCTCAATGCATAAAATCATGCTGTTATAGCACAAGAGCTTCATGTAACATTCACATAAAACATCAGAATGGGGAAAAAGTGTGATCTCAGTCATGTTGACCATGGCATGGCTCTTGGATTCAGACAGGCTGATTGGAATATTTCAGAAACTGGTATTCAGTCTCTAGAATTTACATAGAATTATTCATGCAGCATGTGAGCAGCAGTTCTGTTAATGTCAGAGGTCAGAGGGGAATGGCCAGACTGATTCAAGCTGACAGAAAGAGTACAGAGTACAGTAACTTAAATAGCCACCCCTTATAACCATGGTGAGCAGAAAAGTCAAGAACAGGAATCTACGGTTTCGGTGGGCGCAGATTCACCAAAATTGGACAAACCAGCTTGTCTGGAATAAACGTCATTCAACATTCTGAAATTTGATGTGAATATTTACTGAAGCTCTTGACCTGTATCTGCAGGATTTTATGTGTTGTGCTGCTGCCACATGACTGGTCAATTGAATAATTACATCCATGCGGAGGTACGGATTCCTATTAATCTGGCTGCTGAGTGTACATGGGAGCATGGCAAAAAAAAAAAAGCCCACCAAACCGTTTTTGAGGAATTTATTATGCTGATAAACATGTGAGATGTGATCATAAGGTGGTGTTGTAAGAGAAATCAGATAAGACATCTTCCACTTAGCTGCCAAAGATTCTTCTATTGTCATGTGTGTGTCTGGGGGTGTGTATGCGTGTGTAGGTGTTTTCCATTATTAGCATTATTAATAGTGGCTGAAACGTGTGGCTTACCCAGAAACTATCTGAGTGCCTCGGCTGACAAATATTATCTTCAGCACAGAGGCATCGTGTCCTTCAAACGTCTGCAGAAAATAAGATTAGAATCGACAACATTTAACCTTTATGACGAACATGAAGAGCTACAGACATGCATTCCAAACAAACATTTTCCCCCACTTTTTATCAGCTTCATTGTTAACCGCTAAACCGCCACCTACGTGATCCATGTGAAATACCTTGAGGCAACTAAAATCTTGAAGGCCCCAGAGCTTGATTGCACCATCAGCTGAGGCACTGGCCAGCACTTGGTCCACAGGGGAAAACTGCACACACCAGATGCCTCTGCGATGACCTCGAAACACCCCGAGCAGACTCATGTCAGTCAGAGACCACAGCTTGGCAGTGCGGTCCTGAGAACCAGAAGCTAGTAGCTTATCGTTGGGCGAGACAGCCACGCTGTTTACATCCTAAAAACAACAAGTGCATCACAACATACGAAATGTCTGATAAGAGCTTTGGAAAATGTGACATCAGAAAATGAGTTATGCTTCTGCACATATACAGATAAGGAACGAATAAAAGATAGCAGATCAATCACATGAATGCACTAAACAACCCTATAAATGTTTTATAAGATTTTACACCACTTTATACTGCAGAGATTATTGTAATATTTTGAGATACTGGATTTTTGATTTCACTGAGCTGTAATCATTAACATTAAACAAAAAAAAGCTTGAAATATTTCACTTTATGTGTAATGAACCTAGAATATATGAACATTCCACTTTTTGAATTAAATTACGGAAAAAAACTAACTTTTCCATGATATAAAATATATATTTTTTAGATGCACCTGTATAGTATATGCTTTTAACTGATGAAACCAGATAAGGATCATATTAGTTTGCCTGTTATTGTTTTGATAAGCTATTTAAGCCTAAACAATCATTCATTCAAGCTGGTTTTAAAATACAAGTTAAGTAAATTCTTCTGCAGCTATAAACTTGTGTAATTTAAGGTCATGTTTTCTTTAAACGTGAACAAAGCATTCATTTTCAGTTTGAGACACAAAGGGCTGCATGATACCGGACCCTACTTCCTTCTTACCAAGGACATTTTCCCCCATGACATAAAAACGCAAATGGTCCTCAAATACACTACTGACGAACTCACACGCTGAGTTATAACAAAGAAAGCATTCAAAACAATGACTCACTTTATCATGGGCCTTCTCAGTGTTCCGAGCAGTAAGCAGTGCTGGCTCGACGCCCAGACCAGGAAGAATATCAGGCAGATCCCATATTTTAATAGTGCAGTCCTGACTTCCAGACACCAGGAAGGCCTTCTTTAACCTACACACATACAAAGATATTGAGCAGGAAGTGTTACAACAAGGCTGTTAAAACATTATTCAGCTTCACCTTTCCCGTTATCTTCTTATCATAAAATACATATAAACTCTTCAGAGGAAACATTCCACAGCACTGGATTCTGTCACTTCAATTACAGAAAAACTGAAAAGCTTTTGCTTTGATCATCTGATCCTCATGATTGCAGTTGATGTGAATCATCACTGAGAAATTAACAGGAAAGATATGAGTAAAGAGAGTGTAATTCTGGAGCCACCCACAGTTCCTAATTAATTAAGTGGTTAAGACGAGCATATGCCTCATGTGTCAAAATCAATGATGCAACAAAAAAAAAGAACCAATAGCAACACATCTCTTCATTTAAGACTGTAGTTTTAATATCCGTTTTCTATTTTAAAATACTAAGCTATGAATACTAAGCGACTAGACGAAGCATTTTTATTGTCGGTGCTTCCACTTACAAGCCTTTCAAAACCAAAATCTAGTGTTTACAATGAACTCAGAAAACAAATGATTGTATAAAAGAAATGTACTCAAAACTTACTCAATTTGCTCAAATTCCAGTTTCAAGTCTAAATTATATGTAACTTGGACCATTTCGGCAAGTGACATGGGAGCATTATGTAAGGATGTTATGTCCTGAAGTGCTTATTCCTCTTATAACCACAGCAATTATCCAACAATTTAATTAAATTTTTTACAATTTTGTCAATAATTAAAGTATGATGAATCATATTTTATCTGTTTATAGTTACGTATAATGGTGAGTTAGTGTTAGGTATATTAATATGTCATAGCAGCTACAAACTGTTGTTCCCCAACAACCCTCTCTTTTTTTCTCTCGACATGTTACTGAGAAACGGCAAAGCACAAAATCCTGTCCTGAAAACTCTACCAAAGTGGAAAACTTACTGACTGTTACAAAGCGTTGATGCCCAAGACTTCCATAAATGTTAAATAAATGCCTCTTTAAGAACACTTTAAAAGTATAAACTATATTATAGATTTAACACCATTCAGCACTTTAATAACTACACTTCATATATTTATACTCTGGCCTTTCTTCAATGTTAGAGAGCTTCTCATCTATTGAAATAAGCTTTCATATGTGACCTTGAGCAGGAAATGGAGCCCACAGCATTGGAGTGGCCATGGCCCTGAGCCACACACTGTACATGACCAGTCACAGGGTCCATCGTCCAAACCCGCACAGAATTATCCTGTACAGACAAACAAACGGACACCTTTAGAGAGGGAGTTTCTCTGTAGCAACTTCCAAAACACCTCTGTATTCGGAATTGTGTATTTAATCTCATCACTCAGGGGATAAACTGGAGGAAAAAAATCCCCTCACCTTGGCACAGCTTGCAAACATGCAATGTTTTCTGAACACGTCCAGTGACAGAACAGTGTCTACAAAAAAAAATCAGGTCATTGGAATTTGCAAAGAAGGACAAATACACACAGCTTTGCTGAAATGACTTTGCTGATTGACTATACGCATGAATCTAGATTTACCACCGTGGCTTCACTTTCAGATAGTAAACATCATGCACACGTATACAACCGTCCTGATCACAGGAGGTACGTGACTCAAAACAAACCCACAGCTTGCTGAAGTGCCACCTACTGGCCGTTACTGACCTGTGTGTCCGTAGAGAATTTGGCAGCTGTTGGTGGCCAGCTCAAACACCTTGAGCTGAGAGCTGTTTGTCGCCACTACTATGTGACTGTCCTCTTTTCCCAGGAACCTCACATCCAGGATGTCATCATTATAGCCCACAAACTACAGAAAGCACAAAACAGTCAATAAAAGCATGAGACTTTTTGTTTTAAAACAGTGGTGCTACAATACTATATTACATTACATTATATTATCCATACCGCTTATCCTACACAGGGTCGTGGTGGAACCTGTCCCAGGGAACTCAGGGCACAATGAGGGGGACACCCTGGATGGGGTGCCAACCCATTGCAAGACATAAACGCACACACTCACACACCCGCTCACACACGACAGAACATTTGGAAATGCCAATCAGCTTACAGCACATGTCTTTGGACTGGGGAAGGGAACCAGAGTATCTGGAGGAAACCCCAAAAGCACGGGGAGAATGTGCAAGCTCTGCGGAGACAGGGTGGAGGCAGGATTCGAACCCCCGACCATGGAGGTGTGGGTAACAGTGCTAACCACCAAGCCACTGGGCTATATTACACTACATTACATTAAATGGTCTATACTTATATAGCGCTTTTATCCAAAGCGATTTACACTGTGTCTCATTCACCCATTCACACACACACACTCACACACCAATGGTAGTAGAGCTGCCATGCAAGGCGCTAACTTGCCATCGGGAGCAACTTTGTGTTCAGTGTCTTGCCCAAGGACACTTCGGTATGTGGAGTCATGTATTCCAGGAATCGAACCGCCAACCCTACAAATAGTGGACAACCTGCTCCACCACCTGAGCAACAGCCGCCCATGTAATAATTACATATTACATATTACATCATATGCAATGGTGAGTTAAGCAGGGGAAACTCGGGCTGAATCTAAAACTAATTTTCCCTTCACCTGAATTATATAAAAATCGGTATTATAACTTAAAAAATATACATCTACAAGGGAGAACAAATCACTAGCATGGGAACTTGGGACAAGTTAGTTCAGTAGGCTGCTCATTTAGTGCTTTTTCATCAGTGTTTTTTCTCATATCCAGCACCTAGTGAAAAAGAAATACTTCATACTGTATGCAAGCTGAAATGTAATGCATTTGCGCATATGTGTGATGCACTACTGAGGATGCATTTTCGACAAGAGACAAATCCTAATCAGCTACACTGCAAGCACAAAACGGTCATCTGGCTGTGCTAAGCAGAGGCGTAGCTGGGGGGGATTTAAGGTTTGAACTCTTTCTGAAATATATGATAACAGTTCCACAACAGTTTAATAACAGTTTGTGGCTGGTAGCACAGTCATGGCAATGTAACAACTTTCATAAAAGGTCAATGAAGCCATCGTTACAATTTCATTTTATTAGCGACCACCTGACTATAGTGAGAAACAGCCAATAAGAATCATGCATGTTTTCCGCAGTGACAGCAGATGAGGTTTACAGCAAGCGGTGAAAATGTTATTTCATTTTTATGTTATTAATATGGCAGGACTGGTTGACGGTAGACTGTGTGATCACCACTCCTACTATGGTGTCTGGCATCCACATAAATTGACAAGCATGCCAAACTTCTCAATTTAATCGCACAGGCAGTGCTGTGAATCCAAGTGTCTAGGAGAAGATGTGAGATGGGTTTGTGAGTGATCGGTGCTCACCTGCTGCTGCACAGTGAGACAGGGCAGTTGATAGAGCAGGATGTTGTGCTCAGCGGTGACTGTAGCCAGGTGGTTGCAAAGAGGCAGGTAGAGGCAGTACAGCAAGCTAAGAGGATCCCCGTCTTCCTGTGTGGACTGGGACACCGCAGTGTTTGGTAGCGTCTGTGTGAACACGCACCGTGCCGAGCTCGACTCCCATACCCTCAGCACACCTAGCGAACACGAGGAGGCAATTTGTGCTCCCATATGCACTGGACAGTATTGCACAGGAGCCTGATCATGATAATAATACCACATTGAAAGCCTCAAACAAGAGAGCCGATCACTAAGTTATGTCTACATAGCAACAAAGCGGTTTCTTAAAATGATTGAATGAATAAACTATATGAAGCACACTAGGTAGTTTCATTATGGCAGCTACCAATTGTTGTTATTAAATTAAGATTAATGTTAAATAAAAACATCATAGAAACTAGGCCTGTCACGATAACTACATTTTGTCAGACGATATACTGTCCCAGAAATAATTGCAATACACGATATTATTGTCATTTTAAGACCATTTTATGCAACTGATATATTCATACATTTATAAATTTGAATTTTCACTTAAATATGTCCAAAATTCGACTTCTAAAAACATTATTTCAATTAGGGGAACAGCTGATCAAAAAATAATTAATAAATAAATAAATAAATAAATAAATAAATAAATAAATAAGACAGTCCACAAGAGGGTGAAACAAATAAATACAAAGTGAACAGCACCCTGTTATATTGTTTACTGAAAAAAAAAAAAAAAACACCCTGGCTGTTAACAAAGTCCATTTATTTTTAAACTAAAGTGTATAAAATTATAAAATCTAAAGATTTAACCTAGGCTCTCAGGCCAGTTCTGTTTTAAGTAATAGTTTTTGTCTTCTGACGAAAATAATTTACATTTAGACTTAATTAAAATTAAGTTTTAATTTATTTTAAAATAAATTAAAACTTAAATATAGTCAATATTTAATCATCATATTTATTTGTTTTAGTCAATTGGACTCTGACTAAGATGGCTTCAATTTGTAGTCAACTGCATTTTAGTTGATGAGAAGATGCTCAATTTAAACCAAATATTCACACATTTTATATATTAACGAAAACACGTATCAGCATAAACATGTGAAAACTTTGTTTTCCTTGTTGTGAAAACCTGATCCCCTGAAATAATAACATTACAATGAGTTCACTACTGTAACGCAATATTGTGAATGAATTCTTTATGCTTTAGTTATACATTGTGCATGTTTGAGTGCGTTGTTACAGAAAGAGCATATTCACAGCGTGGCTTACCATTCATCCACTTGCGAATTCACGTTATTTTGTGCAGGAGCAAGTTGTAATATTAGGTTTGAGTTGTGTTTATGTCTGATTAAGCTCATGTGTATAGAATGCATTTGGGAGAGTTAAATAACCATCTAGTAAAGTGCTTCTGTTTACCGCTGTTCAGCTTCAGCTCACGCAGCTTAAGTGGCTCAATCCCTGACATTATCAACCATGACTGGATTATTTGGAACACTAGAACTTCTTTCTAGATTTTCTTCTTCAAAAAAATGTGTTAGAGCATTGTTAATATCTTGTGTGTAATTATTTTTTTCAAAAGTATGTTTTAGGGATGCACCGAAATTAAAATTCTTGGCCGAAGCCGAATATAATAAAAAACTTGGTCGAAAGCCGAATACGTTTTTTCGTGTTTTTTCCATTTATTTTACCATTTTTTTCACCATTGCATAAATTAAATAGTCAAAGTGTGCTTTTTACTATTTTGTCTTGCTTTTCAAAGAAAAAAATCAATTACAAAAACTACAATTTCAAAATATTTATTTAACACTGAACATTTTTTTTCATTCCAGCAGGGATAGGCTACCAACAAGGCACAATATAACTTTAAATAAATAAATGAGTCAAATAAAAATATTTTGATGTGGTCATCTTTGAGCCCCCTTGAATAGCCGATGTTAGGCCTATAAGTGACTGCTGAAAGAATGGAACACTCTGAAGCCTACAACAAAAACGTGCATTAAAAAGTGCGCAAAAAATGGTTCTATTGGGTTCTATACGGCTGATTATATTGGGGATAGATACCGCTCGTGTCCCTGTACACCTCGCGGAGTATTATAGTGGATATAGTATAGTTAGATACGTTGTTAATGTTATGTACCGTGATAGATTTAGTTAGTTTAAACTACAGATTAGTTCATTTAGTCCCCGCTGGTTGTTCCGCTCCCAGTCCATAGTACTAGTTCATGTTTCTTGTTTTGTGTTTTGACCCTGTTTTCAGTGACTACGTTTTTTGGATTACGATTTGGATTTGTCTGCCTGCCCTTAAATAAATACGTCTTTACCTGCTTCCGTACTCTACTCCCTTATGTCTCACGACGTGACAGAATACTCCGGAACAGAAACAAATCAAACGCACGTCTCCACAGTAAACAATGTCATGGTTGTCAACATCCGAAGAGCACGTAGCACGTGCATGCGCGCGCCCCCTCATCGCTCCGAACGCGCTCCCAGAAGTGAAGGTCGTGAAATTTGCGCGTCTCACTCTGGTTGCTAGGCTATTTGGCGCGTCATTAAACACGTCATTGTTCGGTCAAATTTATTCAGCCTTTTCACTTATTCGGCCGAACACCGAAAGTGCTTTTTTTGCTATTTTCGGCTGAATAATTTCGTTTGCCGAACATTCGGTGCATCCCTAGAATGTTTTAATTAAAATCAGTGCTAGTGCTTGCTACACATCTGAAATTTGAATGCACAGTTTTTGCATCCAAATGTACAATTTTATCTTAAGTGCTACGTTCGAATTTTAATTGGACAGCCCTAGAGCAGACGAGAGGACAGAAGCAACACGAATGTCTAAAACGTTGGTGACATTCATTATTATGTAAACAAACACGCATGTAAAAACAATAAGCAATATCGAGGTCAGCAAAAATGATTGAGGTCATGTCCATATATCGCACAATAAGTCGATAACAATCATCATGACGAGCCTAATAGAAACACTCACCAGTGATGAGTATATAAAGACATATGTACCGTATTTTCTGTGCAAACCGTAACATTTCTACACACAAAATGGTAGACTGGGTATTCAAACATTTATCAAGTATTTTATTTAAACCAGGAAATGAGTCACTAAACAGTAATGTGAGACAGTATTTTACAAAAGAAGAGAGGTGTCTACCTTTACTCCCAGCGGTGACAAAGTGTAGCTCTTTGCTTTTCACACCAAGTTTAGAGTAATCCCCATTTTCTGGGAGAATGACTACTCCCTCCACAGCCTAAAAACAGAAAGCACACGGACAAATGACAGCTCTTCATTTCCACTTCATTTACAACTATCCAAGCAAAAACAAACTTACACTAACAGTATGAAAAAAATAAATGTGTGTATAATATACAATGTACAGATTTCTGGAGCAGAGTCGTACCTCATACACAGCAACAGTTCTCTTCACTTTCCTCTCTTTCAGATCCCACACAGTGCAGATTTTGTCTCGGCCAGAGCTGGAATCAAAACACAGCATCACAATTTGGCTTAGATTTTCACAACAAAGGGAAAAGTTCATAAAGGATTAAAATAAAAACATCAACAGTAAACCTATGAATAAATATATTTTTTCAAAAATGTAAGGTGACAATGAAAATAGTCTATACCAGTTACAATACATTTTATATACCATTAGTATAAAATAAGTTAAGACATGCTTTTTTCAACATTTATTATCGCCAGAAAATCAAGTTATCACATGCGGTAGTAATGTTATTTGTAATATACGGGTGATTACCACAAACAACGAGTTTGACATATTTCAAGAATGGAATATGTCCCCATAAAAGCACTGTATCTACCAATTAACTACCCTAGATGGCTTAGAATCTTAGATTTTTTTTATCATCAGGAATAAAGATGCAGCCACCGTTAAAGTGTGACGTCACATCAGCAACCAGTGTATGTCCCAAAAACAACCAAGCTTTTATGATTAGTTGTACTGCAACCTTGGAATATTGGCAATGAGAAATTTTCAATTCAAAATGAATCATAAATCTCATTCACTCACTAACAAGACAAACTGTTCAGCAGCACTGGCATCTAGGTTTGTTTTTCTTGCTTTCTATCAACCAATGTCCTGATTGGTCAGGAGGTTTAAAAAAAAACAAACAAAACAATTGATATCATTTAGAACCTTTTTGAATAGCCAAAGGTAGGCAACTTAAACTTTAGAAGCGGTGTCACTTTCCATAGGATTACATGTAAAATGTGCACTAGAGGATGAAAAAAAAAAAACCAAAACAAACATAAGGTATGAAAACATCCTTATAATACAACCAATATAAAACAACTTTCCATTATTTTTTTCTCCCAGTACAGTGAAACATGCTGGAATATTCACTTAACCTTAAATTGCCAACATTCCCTTCAGTGTACCTGATCAGAGTTTGGCCATCGAGAGAAAAAGCCAGCGATGTAACCGTGCTGAAGTGGCTCTCCAGAACGCAGATGCACTTGCTGGTGCGCAGGTCCCAAATACGGATTCCACACTCCATAGAGGAAGAGAAGAGTTGCAGCAAGCTGATGTCTGGATGGAACTGCACCAAACTGAACCAAGCAAAAAAAAATATTTTTTTAAAAAAATATATTTTCAAGATTTAGTAATAAAAAGAACAGCACCTACATATAGAACTTTTAGCATATATATTATTGAACACTGCTCAGTCAGAAGAATTTGTACTCCATTACTTACTGGACAACGCCAGACGAGCCTTTCAGATTGTGTGTGCAGTACTGCTTGAGTACATCCCACAGCTTTATAGTGCCGTCACAACCCCCTATAAAAACACATAAGGTTTATATTTGCCTTTACTGGGACAACTGTGTATATCCTGCAGCAAGATTAAACCATGTCCTACCAGTTGCCAAAAGAGTAGAGGTGCAGTCGAACGTCATGCTGGCCACAGGCATGTTGTGAATCGCCCTCCATGAGCGAGTGCACTTCTCTTGCTTCCAGTCCCACTGCTTCAGCAGCAGGGCCCTGCTGGCAGTCACCAGTATCTGCGAAAATATACAAACACAGCAATCTTATTGCTCATCTCTTGAGAAACATGGTTTGTTAATAGAAAGTTATAGAAAAGGAATCTGAATGACAGAAGGGAGAATCAACAACCTCATCATCAGGGCTGAGAGAGAATGAGGTGATGTCCTCCTGATCATCCTAGATAGAAAAACAGAATGAACTATGCTGTATTCATGTGTATCTATAGACCACATGTTCCCATCCATGGTCCTGGAGTAGCCCCTGTCTTGTAAATGTTAGGAAGAGGGTTGGAAACCTCTATAAGAGTGCTGTACACATTTACCTGTTCAATACTGTGAACAATTTTGCCAGTGAAAATCTGCAAAATGTTGACTCGTGGCCCAGACGTGCAAAAGATGTACTTTTCATCATGGCTTATCTTCATGTGAGGTGAGGAAAACAAAATCACACATAAAAAGATTGATTAATCGTCGTTTAATCACAGCTGCACCAGCTACAGTAGTACACTTATTTACCTGTACTTTCCCTCCCTTGTAGAACGGCTCGATTTTGCTGGAGACAGTATAGCTAAAAGCAGATAGAGTTTAGTGTTAAATTAAAGCAACACATGTGATTGATCTTAGCTACAACTTACCACACAAATACATACGTATATCTAACATCATTTGCTTAAGAGGAAGTATTAAACTTACTTTGTTTTAAACCGCAGAGTGTTGGCTGCCATGGCCACACCTTTTCAAACCTTTTGTGAGAAAGCGTATTTATTTATTTGTTTGTTTGTTTAAAGTTACAGAATTACAATTTCAACTGAGCACATTCTCCCTCGCGCAGTATACATGTGTTCAGAAGGGGCAGCGGCGCACAAATATGACGTCACACAAATACAAAATAAAAACCCGTTCTCTTCCTGACGAGACAATTTTCCCTCTGCTTTGAACAAATTATTCTACGCTTAATTTTCAAATATATATATATATATATTGTTTGTTTGTTTATTCATTTATACGTTTATTGTATCTACGAACTTATTAACGACGTTGCTAGGTCGCCTATATAGTGCTGCATAACAAATGACGTCCTGTGGCCTAGCTAGTGCACTATAGAGTCTGCGTTATGTCTTATATGGAGTCCGGTGTAGTGCGCATATATAGGGATTTTAAAAGCGATTTGGTGTTCCAACATAGCTACCTCATATCCGCTTTTGGTTTCACTCCCTGACATGCAGCTGGGCTGACCTTAACACTGTGTATTGGTTTGATGTGCTGCTTGAGAAAAAATTATTATTTGTTTATGGCATTTCGGGTTTTGTTTCGTAAGCCTTGTCTGTGTACGTCGAGGCCGTTTCTGTTTTGAAAAAGAGACTTTGCAGTGAAAGTCATGGCTACAATGGTTTTACAGGGACTCAGGTGTTCAATGACCACGCCATTAATTCTCCATAAGTTTTATTCCAGCCGCAGCTCCTGCTATAGAACATGTACACAGCTGTTAAACAGGGGAACATGCACTCCGGTAGGTCATCATACTTCTACAGATAAAAGCTGTGTGTTACCTTACACTTGTTTGTTATTACGTGCTGATATGATATGATATGATATGATATGATATGAACCCCCCCTCCCCGAAAAAAAACACAATAGAAACCATCACAGAAAGTCTAATGGCTTCCATTACAAATACCATTACAAAGCTGACCATTAAAACCATTATTGGTCCTTAATGGTATCCACTAGACATCGCATGCAACCAATAGAAGGCAACAAAGTATCAGTAGAGACCCACAGGGACTATTACAGTTTCCATTAAAAACAATACAATTCCCATTAAAACCATTACAAATTCCATGAGGGTTTCTGTTTGTTGTTCTGTATTGGGTTTTTCTTTCAGCAGGGATGATATGATCATTTGTGTTTCTTTTCAAATCTGCAGCTGAATGTATCCTTCACATGCAGAAGTCCTGTATTTCCCAGTGTGAGGACTCTGTCTTCTGTCCCTCCACCACCTTCAGCCAGAGGCAACAAATCTACCGAGAAAAAGACTGGTGTAAGCATCCATGCAATCAAATTATGTGCTGAAAGATATAAACCATGTTCCAAAAAAACCAACAACAATAATTGTTAGAAAATTTAGAAAACTATTGTTAGTCATAATCTCTTTTCATTATACATCAGGTCTAAGTGTTTTATTTAGAAAAAGCATGTCATGATGTACTTTATCATATTCATCACTTCTAGTTATTATACACCAACATAGTGCATAGTCCTGTGTTTTGTTTTTCTTGTACAACAGCAATTTGCCAATGATAACTGTTTTTGTTCATTAGGGTTGGGGGTTCAAATCTCACCTCCACCCTGTGTCAGCCGGTCCAAAGACATGTGCTGTAGGCCGATTGGCATTTCTAAATTGTCTGTAGTGTGGGAATGTGTGTGTGATTGTGCCCTGCGATGGGTTGGTACCCTGTCCAGGGTGTCCCCTGCCCTGTGTAGGATAAGCGGTATAGAAAATGGATGGCTTTCTCCCCTAATTTCCATCTGCATTTTAGGTTTTGCATTATGCTAAAGTGATGTATTATCTATAAATAGTGAGATTTTAAACTGTATTCTCTGGCTTCTCTCTGTCTTTTATAGCCAGTCACATGGAAATCTCTCGCTGTCACATTTGCCTTGGGTGGGACTCTTCTTCTGGGCATGAAATACTTTAAAAAAGAGAAAGAGGAACGTAAGGCTTTCACATTTCTTTCTCTTTTGTTACCTAAAATAACATGTTTTCCTGGATCTAAAGTTTATAGATATGAGTACTTTTATTACTGGAAATGTGATTTCTTTGTTATTAAATTTATTATTCATTGATTTGTTTATTGCAACTCAGTTTGTGATATAGCATGAAACCATTCATGTAGAGAATGCATAACGGGTGTTTTTTTCCCCCCACTGGTATAGAGTTTGAGAGAGAGAGAACAAGGTCTTTAGGGAAACCAGCCCTTGGAGGCCCATTCTCTCTTATCGATCACAACAGTAAACCTTCAAAAAGTGAAGATTACCTGGGCCAGTGGGTGCTGATCTATTTTGGATTCACACACTGTCCAGATATCTGTCCTGATGAACTGGAGAAAATGATCGAGGTCGTGGATGAAATTGGTAACATGTCTTTTTAAGCACCACTTAATTCCACTCGCTGGATTCTTACTTGCTGTCACGGCTGATCATTTGTCATTTTTTCCATATAGACAGGATAAAGACACTCCCCAATGTAACACCAATTCTGATCACAATCGATCCAGAAAGAGACACACCTGAGGCCTTGGCAGCGTATGTCAAAGGTAAACTTTTGGCTACTGTCTCTTTGTACAGCATCCTCAGGGGTGGACACATCATGATTTCATTAGCTAACCCACCAGGCAAGAAAAAGCTTCAGCTTACTGCCCAGTCCCATGTTATGCTTCTCTGGAAACCTTATTAACTAGGCTAAAAGGTGGTAGTTAGCGTGATGTAATAATGTATGGCTAGCTTAGTATATTAATACAGACTTAGGGAACAGAACCAACATCATGTTTGCAGCCTCAACAAATAGTCAGCAGGTTGTTGGCTAATGCATTCATTATAAGATTTGCTGTTCTATCATAACACTTAATAACTGTGAAAAGATATTATTCTAGTTTTGCTAGTGTCTTTATTTCTTTCAGTAATGCCCAGATGACTGCTACTTATAGCAGAAGAGATACACGACAGCTTCACGCTGCATCTTCTTTTGCTCATTTTCGTCAGTGTTCCCACATACTTGCGTGTTCCTGATTCTGAAAAGATTGTCTATTTTTCATGAATGCTAATTAATATCTAACCCTTTCTACTGTCAGACCAGTATGATGTGCTTTAAGTTTAAACATACATATCAAAAGTCAATAGGGAGTAGTTATTTTTTTCTTCTGGTAGTTTAATTGGTAGTAACCTACAAATGAAAAATTCTAACAGACCAGACACACAATTTTCTTGTCCAGGGTGCGCAGGCTACTGATTTTTCCACCGTTGAATCTTTAATTCATTGTTGGCTCAATGGTTAAGGCCCTGGGTTGCTGATCAGAATGAGGGGTTCAAGCCTCAGCATTGCCAAGCTGCCACTGTTGGGCCCTTGAGGAAGGCCATTAACCTCTCTGTTCCAGGGATGCTGTATCATGGTTCACTCTGTGCTCTGACTCCAGCTTCCTAACAATCCGGGATATGTGAAGAAAAGAATTTCACTGTGCTGTAATGTATATGTGACAAAATTAAGGCTTTTAATGCATGAAAACATGTACTGGAAGCCCCTTTTTTTGGTATCTGCAGAGTTCTCCCCAAAGCTGATTGGCATGACCGGAACAACAGAACAAATTGCACAGGTGTCCAGAGCTTACAGAGTGTACTACAGTCAGGGTCCAAAAGATGAAGACAGTGACTACATTGTGAGTTTTGCATTCCTTCAAAATCATACAAATGGGATTATAAATGTTGGGTTGAACCTAAATAGTACAGTGTGTGAGGGTGAAAGTTTTAATGCAGAAGTCTTGTTAGCTGTAAAGTGAAGTGGAACATTTCCAAGAATTCTGCACATTACACTTGTAACTAATTTGGTTCATGCTTTGCTAATCCTTTTGCAGCATACACAGCGCAGTCTATTAAGAATAAATTGGTATTTTCACATTTTATGAGATAAAAGTTCTTCTACAAAATGCATTGTACTAAACAGTTAGAATTTCTTGCATTTTAGTTTAAAATGTGTTTATGCTCTAAACACAGGTCGATCATACCATCATTATGTACCTGGTGGGTCCTGATGGAAAGTTTGTAGACTACTATGGCCAGAACAAGAAATCAGCCGAGATCTCCTCCTCCATTGCATCACACATGAGGAAGCAAAGACAATCCAAGTAGTGTAAGATGGAAAGACAAATTTCCTAAATGGACTCACGTTGTTGTTGTTGTTGTTGTGCTTTCCCTCTTCTTTTTTTTTTTTTCCTTTCTAGCACCAAAGACTTAGAATTGTGAACATTCATAATTTCTTAAAGATCAACTTCTGTGTAGAATACTGTTTTTGTTTAACATTTCTCCATATGTGAATTGTCTTAAATAAAATACATTCTCTGCTGTTTTTATTTTACTGGAATTGGGAATTACCATGAGTTAACATTATATTTGTAATGATTTTGAGTTGTAAGTGGTGTAAATTAAAAGCCTGCAAACGGTTGACATCCTCCAAGACTAGAAACCAGGCAGATCCAATTATATTTTATTTATTAAGATTCTGTGCCATCTTGAATCCTGCATTTCTTGGGCCAAAATTCTGTTCAAGCTGTTCTCAGATTTATTTTGCACACTTCCTTGTCCTAACCGGCTGGGAAGGTGATGTTATTTCTCTCCAGGAAGTCTACTGATCTGGGGTCAGGCTGCTTTCTAGTGGAACCACTCAAAATGATGGCTATCACCAAATCTTCATTTGATATTTTTCAGGCCTTTAGAGCAATGATGCACTGTGATGTAGTGTAAATATTGGTTACAGCTCAGGTCACAGCACAGGCGTGACCTGGAGTATTAGTATGAATAAGTTGACAACAATGGGTAAAGCTTTGGTAAACTCAGTTGGTCTGGGCTCACATTTAACAGGTCATATCATCCCCCTGCAAAAGTCTGTACATTATAAAACCATGCAATTCACATAATTCTGGGAATATTAATAGTATAGAACATCAGCCAAAGGCCACATACACTCTGCTGGAACCATAACTCCATTACCACAAATATTATATTATCTATAATAGAATAGTATATATTTATTCTTGGCATGCTGTCCAGGATGCCATGGAAACAGATTCACTCGAAATAGCTTAACAGATTTCAAACTGTCATCACATGGTAACACACTGCACGTATTGGAACACATTTAAAATGTGCTATCCAATACTTTGGCACGTTCATATCTGAGCAGAAATGAAGAGCAGATTCTTAAAAATTGCAGGTGCAATGCTACATTTTGTGTGGTAGAAGTATTAATAAAGCCACAGTTGACCATGGTTTACATTTCAAACTGCTTTTCAGCCCATACAGGAAAGGTAAATCATTCATACCAACTTTTAACTGGAAGCCACAGAAAACTGAGCAGCAACTTGTCTTGTGTTTGATAAGCGTATAAAAGACATTACACATGTGATTAATATAGAATTAAACAAGTATCTCTTCTTTTACCGTATAAGGATAAATCAATCACAGTCAACTAAGGAAAAGCAGAAAAGGCAGTCTGAGTTCACATTGAGAGGCATTTCATTTGGTGGAAATTATGAGTCATGGTTATACTGCTTCAAATAATTTAACAAAAATCTTAATGATTGTCTAGTCTGAGGCATGCTTTTGTTTGAGCCAACTTTAATCATCAGTGTGCAGTAACAATAATAAACCAGCAGAGGGTTCACTTACTTCAGTCACGACACACAGTCCACACAACAAAACAGCCAGATTATATCCATACATCCATTTTCTGTACTGCTTATCCTACAAAGGGTCATAGGGAGCCTGGAGCCTATCCCAGGGGACTCGGGGCACAGGTCGGGGGACACCCTGGACAGGGTGCCAACCCCATACACTCACACACCCATTCACACACTACAGGCAATTTAGAGATGCCAATCAGCCTACAACACATGCCTTTGGACTGGAGGAGAGAACCAGAGTGTCTGGAGGAAATTCCTGAGGCGCGGGGAGAGCATGCAGGCTCTGTGCACACAAGGAGAAGAAAGGAATCGAACCTTGCAAGGCAAATGTCCTAACAACTAAGCCACTGTGCATCATCTAGAAAAAAAAATCTGTATTTCCATTTAAGCAACACTGTCTTACTTACTTTCAACACTTGTAAGCATTTTATCCTGGTCAGGGCTGTGGTGGATCAGAAGTCTGTCCCAGGAACACTGGGAATGAGGTAGGAATACACCCAGGATGTCATGCTAGTTGCAGGCAGCATACAGACACACATTCACACTCATTCATACTTAGGGCCAACGCACCTGTAGCCATGTTTTTGGGAGGTGGGAGAAACCCCACATGGACAAAGTGAGACAACTGCACAGACAACTCCACACAAGCATGATCGAAACCCACTGCACCACTGTTAATGCCAATGTTCCTAAAATGACATCAAGAAAAATATGTGAGTATGGGACCATGGTGTTCAAAACCAGTGCATGGAAGTGCATATAGACACAGAAATGCATAGAGCCAGTTAGACTGCAACCTTCAATAGTCTTCAGCTTGTGGCCAGAAAAGTGCTGCATGAGTGTCTGAGGCTGTGATTGTATATCAATAAGGACCCATGATAGATTAAACTGCCATTAGTCAAAAGTAACGGAGAAACGTTACACTTTTTAATGAAAGTTTAAACTAAATCAAATTGGTTTTGTTTGTTTGTTTTGTTTTGTTTTGTTTTGTTTTTTTTTAAAAAAAAAAGAACCCTGCCAGTGAGGCTTTAAAAAAGAAGATAGAAGACATTGAAATATGAAATTCATGATTTTTATATGATGCCTTTTAGTAGAGGTCTTCAATCTTATCCACAAAGGGCTGGTGTGGCTGCAGGCTTTCATTTCAGCCAAATAGGAGACTTGATAGTTGACAAAAGACCAAGATGAACTGATTAAACAAGTGGAATCAGGTGTGACTTCTGCTTGGTTGCAATAAAAGCCTGTAAACACACCAGCCCTTTGTGGATTAGATAAGATTGAAAAATTTTGCTTTAATGTCAAACATTTTGAGATGCTTATTGTTGCCTAATATCCTCAGGGTAGAAATTGTTCCTCTTCATTCATTCATCTGTAATAAGCGCTTTTTCCTGGTCAGGGTTGCAGTGGATCATGGGAACATTGGGAATAAGGTAGTAATTTAACCTAGATTTTAAGCTAGTCCATCACAGGGCACCATGCACACACATACATGAAAAAAAAACATTTGTACACTCATTCACTGCTAGAGATTTAGAGGTACCACTACCATTTAGAGGTACCACTCCACTGACACATATTTGGGAGGAAGGAGGAAATCAGAGAACCTGAAGGAAGCCCATACTCAAGCTCAGGATCAGACCTGATCAGTACCCTGGAGCTGTGTGGTGACATTTCAAATGTTGTTTCTTTTAAAAGCATAAGCATAACATTTTCACATTAATCAGACCTATTTGCTGCCTTGAATTTTAAACCATTCGATATATTTGAAATCACTATAATTTTGTCTGCAAATTTGTCACAAATATTTCCCATAGCAGTGGCCTTACACATCCCCAAACCACCTGTAACATTATTCATTTGGCATGTTATAAAACCTATCCAAGTCACACTTTAAGAACCTGATTAAAATAATTAGAGTAGAATCTTTAACAAACACCTGAATAACCCTTTCTCTTAAGTCTGAATGACTGGAACAACTAGAGTAACCTCCTCTTGAAATATAAAATATGTTACTACATTCTTCCCTTTTATAATGTCCATAATTTTTATATGGCATTTCACTGTATTCGTCCCTATATTTCAAATATACTCCCCAGTAATGGAAATGTATCAGTCCTTCAGAACAATGCCATTTATTTTCAAAGGCGTTTTGTAAGACTGATCCTTTGTTTCCCATTATACAGTTTGTTTCCTCCACATGGGATCATCAAGTTCAAGTTCAAACTTTATTATAAGCCCAAAGGGTGATTTTTGGTCCAGCATAAAATTTGTAACCATACAAAACACAAACAGCAAACACAACATTCTGACATCTTACAAATTTAAAAGCAGTGGGAATAAAAGAATGTCTATACTGATTTGCTTTTAAGTTTAGGCATACTATAACGTATACCAGGAGGAAGCATTTTAAATTCAGGGAACAGAGGATGAGTACAATCTGCAAGAATCGCTGTAGCTTTCTGTAAAACAAAGCTATTTGATAATGCGGTCTGCTTAATGCCAGTAATCTTATTACCTTGGTTGACGATGCCATTCAATGAGTTTCTATGTTTAACATTTACATTACCATACCAACAGCATATAGAGAAGCAAAGTACAGATTCTTACAAATGTAAAATTTATAGTACATGGTCATAAGAGTCCTACTGATATTAAAAGTAGAGAGCCTCTGAAGACAGTGTAACCGTTTTTGCATACTGCATCAACATGAGTATCGAAACGCAACTTATTATTAATAATAAGCCCAAGATACTTGTAACTGCTGGCTCCTTCCATCTTTTGACCTTTCACTCTATTTGGTTGAGGAGCCAATTGACAAGATCTAAAATCAGTTACCATATCTCTGGTCTTTTTTATGTTTATTTGCAAAAAGGCACTGTCACACCGTGTCATAAAATCATTCACCACTGTTCCATGACAATTCTCACCCTTAGTCAACAAACTAACAATAACAGTATCATCGGCAAATGAGGAGGATGTCATTTGTGTATTTGTGGCCAAGTGGCAACTTTGATTAGTGACTGAACACAGGAAGCAACAGCTGAAATTCATATGCATCCCTTCATTCAGAAAAGGATTTCAGCAGGCTTTTGACCTTAAGTCATGTGACCTGCAACAAAGCTCCGCATTGTGTGCTTATGCAGCAGAAACCGTCTAACAGTTGTTAAAATGCACAGTGTAGAGCTATAGAGAGGCTAAATGAAGAGGAGGAAAAGTAACAATCTATTTTACATAATAATTATTGTATTATATATTGACTGTAGACAATAATGTTGCCATGAGCGTTTACATGTACATGCAGTGATGTGTTATGCTGTTGTCATAGCAGTCAGAGGTGGACACAGGCTGTTAGTCGGGCAGAACTGAAAAAGTAAAAAGTGCAGGAGCAACTAGAGGACACTTTGTTTTATTGTCTTGCATGTAGAGGGCCTGTAAGGCAATGCATTTATTTTCTTCCACCAGAGGGACACCCAGTAAGGCACTTCATGTTTCCTTTAATGTAGGGGAACCCTATACGACACTGCATCACCTATTCCCCACTGAAAATGCAACATAGAGGGAGGCTCATCATGTTTTCTCACACATACCGTACCACTGTATGAACATCCTATATTTCACCCTATATTTTATTTTATATAAAATATTTTATCTACTGTAGGGGCACCCTAGAGGGCACTTTCACTGCCATTTTTTTTTCCAACCATGGGGGCACCGATGGAGGTCAATCCCTGAGGCCGAAGGTGATGACAGCTGTTTTGACACCATGACATCTTAACTCAAATTTGTGTACTCTAGATATGCAGCTTTAAAAAGAATTAAATAAATAAATAAATATTATTACAGATGGCTGAGCAGATGTTTATGACAGTTTTTTTTCAGACAAAAATTGTCATAATATATTTTATATCATTACACCACACTGTAAATAACACTCTACAATAAAACACACTTAACTTAAGCTTTCTATGGTTCAGAATGCAGCAGTTTAGCAGAATAGCCACTGTGGCTTAGTGATTAGTGTGTTTGCCTTACAACTCCATGGTTGAGGGTTCAATTCCTGCCACAGCACTGTGTCTGTGTGTGGAATTTGCATGTTCTCCCTGTGCTTTGGGGGTTTCCTCCAGGTACTCTGGTTTCCTCTCCCAATCCTAAGACATGCATTGTAGGCTGATCGGCGTGTCCATAGTATGTGAATGTGTGTGTGATTGTGCCCTGTGATGGATTGGTACCTTGTCCAGGGTGTCCCCCGCCTTGTGCCCCATGCTCCCTGGGATAGGCTCCAGGTTCCCTGTGATGCAGTAAGGATAAGTGGTACAGAAAATGGATGGATAGCTAGATATTCTAATAGCTTGGGTAGTAGGCCATCCTTATACTGTTGACTTTTTTCAACAGGAACACAATCACATTCAGCAGCAAGAATTTCACACACATTTTTTTTTGTCAAAATGTGCTCCTGAATTCCACAATGATATCAAGTCAGTGCCTCACATAGTAATTATTATAAACTCAAATTGACACAGTAAATAAGATAAGATAATCCTTATCATAGGGATCAAATCCATCAACCTCCAAAAAACAACAATAAAGAGATTGAGAGTCAATTATTATAGACTATATAGATGTGTGTGTGTTGTATACACTATGTAAACCTGTTCTCCATATGTGATCACAACCAATCTACTCCTTCTGTTCTGTAATACTGTAATACTCCTGTTAAACCCTACAGTATACAGGAATACAGCCTCTATGGGATGTAAAACAAAGCAATAAAACCAAACAATTGGTTTGAATGATCCTTAAATGATGTTTCTTCAGTTCCCCAGTTCTATCTATCTATCTATCTATCTATCTATCTATCTATCTTCCTACCTACCTACTTGCCAATTTATAATTTTATAATATTACCTCAATGACCAGAACGCTATCTGTCGCAATGCATAGTGCCAGCAGTAGAGTTGAGGATGGAGGATGTGGAGGATGGATAATGCCCTGGGGCTGTTCTTCAGGGTTGAGGTAGGCTGCTTGAATGCAGCCTAAAGTTATGAAGGGTAAAGTTAATGCTACAGCATAGAAAAGACCATTTAGATGTAATGATAAAATAAAATAAAATAAAGTAAAATATCCATCCATCCATCCATCCATCTTCTATACCGCTTATCCTTTTCAGGGTCACGGGGAAAACCTGGAGCCTATCCCAGGGAGCATCGGGCACAAAGGCTGGGTTAAAGTAAAATATTAATTATCAAAATATAAGATGAGAATCAAATCAAAACCAATTTTTTAAAAGATAACTACTTATTCACACTCTCATTTTGCTTGGATTATTTTCTCCTTGTAGGTTTTACTGATGCAGTTTTGTGCTCAGAAAGAAGAAGGCCTTCAATGTCCATGGTATCTCAAGATTATTTATAGACTTTATCTCATAATTATGACTAGGCATATCAGAATTATGACTTCTTACAATTATGATGGTTTCTAAAAATTATGACTTGATATCATAATTATTACTTTTCATCTCATAAGGATGACTTATAGAATCTTGAAATGACGACCTGTTATAGTTACGACTTCTTACCTCTTAGTATTTTTTAGAAGTTATAAAATAATATCTTGAGTAACTCTTATCATTCTGACTTCCATGGGGGTTATGAGATGTCGTGATCTGGAAATTTATAAATCCAGCTAGCATTTTGTGCTTCACAATAATTCTGTGCTTTGGTTTGGCCAGTCTAAATGTGACTGTATCGATTTTCTTTTTTCAGCCTCAGGAAGCAGACAAGCAAACACAAGCTTTTAGCAGCATAAGAACATTATGCTAATGGATGCCAATGATTCATATAAAGATGAATGGTGTAATTAATTTAAGATTTCTTTATTGTGGTATGTTAATAATAATAATAATAATAATAATAATAATAATCTCCCTAGTTCAATTCAGTTTGATCTGGCACTGCTGAGTAGTGCATTAATGAATCACAAGATAATCATAAGTATCATGAGAATCACAACAATAAAATGTTTGATAGTTGGACATAAAATGTGTCCTATTTCTACTAAATAACATTACACACAAACCTGAGCAGCATCTGTGCTGAGTAGAAAGATAGACAGTCTATCCAAGGAATAGATGTTAGCTGGTAAAAATGTTAGAAACATTTATATACCTGCGTAAACAAGACAGAAAACAGCAGGGAAAACAAGTTTTTATCTTATCCAGTTTTGGTGCAAAGATGAAATGATAAAATTGAAATGAATTCATGTAAAAGAGTCGTTCAAAACAAATGAATCATTTGTGAATAACCCATCATTAATACTGGCATGGTTGCCCAATGAATATACGCATTGAAGTAACTGGAAGCAGCCGTCAAGCATGCAACTTTGTTCTTTGACATGACGACATGACAGATTTCTCACAGCTACTTTTAGAGGGCGGATTCTACGGAGAGTGCTTCATGCTTGCTTATTCAAAACAGTACTTTGTCCACCTCGCTCATCACTCCTTCTTAAGTCTCTGTCTTAGACGACAGTAAAAATAGCAGAGCCGTTGTCTTTGTCTGAGTTACTGTCATTACGGGGGGAGTTCTTTGGCAGGAAGAAGCCCTAAACAAGGTCTATTTGACTCAAGCAGCACAAAACTGGCCTTGTTAACTGAAGAGGGAGTCATTTCTCGACTCTCTCTGTCTTCATGGTGTCACGCACTGTGCTGCCTGTCGTCTCCACAGTCCAGGAGAAGGCTTGTAACCCGCTTGCATCTGGGACTCGAGAACAAAGCCTTTTAGAAAGTTTCCAAGCTTGGCAACCACAGCCTGGCATTTTTTGTCTGACCTCTGCTTTTGGGAAATGAGAAGAAAAAAGAGGGGCAGGGTTCATGACTCGTCATTCTTTCCACATATTTGAATTTGAAGTCTGGGATTTGGGATTTGTTTTGTACTTTCTGTATTAGTGTATGAGTGAGTGAGCAATGCTGCAGGGGGTCTAGAACCAACTGCTCTGTTAGTAGTGGTACATTCATCATCTCATCCAGAATGCTCTACTGTGAATATTCTGTCTTGCAAAGGCTTGTTTGATGAACAGAAGTACCTGGTAAGAGCATTTAGTCAGTTTTGAGTCAAGTACATAAAATGTCTTGTAGGTTGAATAGTTGTGTTTACTGTTCTAACTAAGAATGGGGATGTGTTCTAATATGCCTTGCTGAGCATGCTAACTTTTTGTTGACTTATTTTTATGCTGGGAAACAAGCTACTTGTGATTTAACATATGATCAGTATATACATTTGACTCCCTACTTAATGTAAACATATGCATGGAAATGTCACAGAATCGTGGGCTGAGGTGCTTGGTATATTCTACCTCTTCTGATGTTATGTCTTCTTTCATGTTCCGTGCATATAATTTAATCAGCACAGCCCAATTTATAGATCAAACAGTTGAGTTTTCTGTGAGAGTTTCTAAAACTCATTGTTCACCACCACACAGCATGTCAAGTCTGAACTATCTCCTCCTGACAGTCTATGTTTATGGTTCAGCTGTTGTGTCTTAAATAACATTCCTGGTTATCTTTAAAAAAAGAAAAATATAATGTCAAGTAAAATCTGGTTTGTTTATAGCCATATCCATTAGTCTGCAACAGACATAGTATGGCCTTAGATTCTTTCCATACCCCTTTCAACTCATTCAAGTGTGTTTAATTATTTAATTATTATATATATA
This sequence comes from Ictalurus furcatus, assembly GCF_023375685.1. Lineage (NCBI taxonomy): Eukaryota > Metazoa > Chordata > Actinopteri > Siluriformes > Ictaluridae > Ictalurus > Ictalurus furcatus. The sequence goes on along the minus strand of NC_071256.1, from coordinate 27,910,817 downwards.
AGTTACATTTTTTTTGTGTGTCACATTGGCCCTTATAGAGGCCCAGCTCATACAGTATGCTTTAACTCAAATCTTCAGGCTACTTATAATGTCCCTTATGATGTTTCTATTTTGGGAGCAGGATGAATTTTGTTAGCAGTATTAGCTCAGTGGTTAAGACATTGGACTATTGACTGGAAAGTTGTGATTTCAAACCCCAGCACCACCAAGCTACCACTGCTGGGCCCTTGAGCAATTGCTCAGTTGTGTACAAAAGAGAGAGAGATAAATATAAGTCACTCTGGATAAGGTTGTCTGCCTAGTAATGTAAATGGTCCAAATAATTGATAAACAATGGTTTGTCATCCATTTCACAGAAACTATAGCTTAAACGTCAGTTTTTGTTTTCCGCAGTCAAATCAGTAAGGTGTATGTAGATGGAAGGAATTGATGCCTGATGTTTTTGTGTGTGTAGTTTTTAGAATAAGACAAGCCTTAATTCAAGTTCTAGAGAGTTTCTAAAGATTTTACACTGTGTGATTACAGCTGTCTTTTATGATGATTAATTATCATACTGTATGAGATGATCCCAAGGAAATCTTGGCTGAAATCTGTAACAAATGATATGTGCGATATGTGTTCGGTGTCATAATATACAATGAAAATCTACTAACGATTGACCTGTGATTACAGAAAATTACTACACAATGTTTACATCATCAATCAGTGCAATCTGGGCTTGTGCAGAAAATGGGGTCGCATAAACACCAACATTCTTCAAACTAAACTTGACGTAGTAAGGATATTTTTCTGTACATTGGCGTGCTTTATTTAAATTTTGCCAGTGCTACTACCATATTTGTCCCACAAGTTTTTTGTAATCCTTTGACGTCCCATTGGTGGTTTTTAGACAAGCGTAGCAATGGTCACATACTGAGACTTTAATACAAAGAATCTGACACTGCCATAATTTTGTTTTTGGTGGCAATTGCACTAAATTGGTCCATGGTGAGTAGATAACATTATATACTGTAGACCAGAGGTTCTCAACCTTTTGTAAGTAAAGCCCCCCCAAGCCTCCCCTCTCATGTGGCAAACTCCAACCCCCCCATATTGAAGTGGACCAGGTATAATGTTTATCTATATAGAATCTGTATATAACCTATTCTATAATCTGTTTTGATAGATAGATAGATAGATTTATAGATAGATAGATAGATAGATAGATAGATAGAGGGATAGATAGATTTACTTTTCATAACTTTTCATTATAATTTTTTAAATAACTTTTATAAAACTATATAACAGACAGGTATGGAACATGAATTATCAAAACTTTCTGAAGCCAAAAATTTCTGAACACTATAACTACTCTGAACAAGAGAAGTAGGCTGTAATAACGTGAACTATTTTACATGTAAAACATGTTACAATACATTCATCTTACATTCTAAAAATCTTTGCATATGAATGATGTAAATTGGGACGAAGGGCACGTCTCGTTATCCATGACATTGTTAAATCAATCAGTGGGACACCTGCGCTTGCTTCTTTTTACATTCACGTCTGTGTCTGCTGCTGTGTGATCAGAGGGAAGTGCTGCTCCAGCTCTCAGACAATCACTGAACAGAGCAGACGCAGAGAGAGGTGTAAGTGCAGCAGGAAAGCAAGACCTCGTGCTTGCAGGACAGTACTGGCCACATTATGAAAGTTGCTAAGGTTTGTCCAAAAAGTTGCTAGATTTGTCGTTAGGCACTTATTTTGCAAAAAAAAAAAAGTGGCTAAAGGGGTCTGAAAAATGGCTAAGCTGGCAACACTGAACTGCACTTTCAGCTAGATAAAAGGCAGACTAAGCTCCTCCTCTCCTCAGGAAAAAGAAAATACAGAGAGAGGGAATGCAGGGTTTTTCATTTATGCACATTCTATTTGAAAAGCAATAAAATACACAGAGTATCCAAATGATGCCCTGTCTGTTTTTTTTTTTCTTGAAAACAATTTGCGCACCCCTTCCGATCTCTCCGCACCCCCCTCCCCACCGTTGACAACCGCTGCTGTAGACCACTGATCTCAGCTCATGACCAAAGAATGTTTTTATGGCGATCGATTTGTTTGTGGCAACAAAATTGGGCCAAACATCATTCCATGTAAACCCAGTTTAAATCTTAATAGATGTAATGTTCAGTGTCAAGACTTTTGCGGCAATATTACCATCGATTTTTTTTTATTGTCCATATTTATTAGTGTACATGGAGTCCACTGATTCTTCTGAAGTCCAAAACACATTATAACAATGATTACATGCAGGGGCAGTGGTAGCTCAGTGGTTGAGATGTTGTCCTACTGCTCAGAAGGTCATAAGTTCAAATGCCATCACTGCCAAGCTTCCACTGCTGGGCCCTTGGGCAAGGCCCTTAACCCTCAAATGCTCAGTTGTATAAATGAGATAAATGTAAGTCACCCTGGATAAGAGCGTCTGCCAGATGCCATAAAATGCCATATGTGCTACAACACTGATGTTCACATGAGTGATTTTTGCTTCCAGAACCAAAATGAAACTGTTCGTTAGTGGCGTCATTTAATCTTATTCTCCTGCTGTGATCCTAAACTAAACTTTATGAGAGAAATGGTATGACTGATCAACATTCTTCCAGCACCATCCCTATTTGGGCATTTTAATAACGTTCATCATTATAAATGTACGCAACAGGTCCTATTTTAATCCTGGAGGAATATTCCTAAACATATATTCAGAGGATGTTTATAAATGTCCCAGTATGATACATGAGCAGACTCCCAGAAAAATTTTGAAGCAAGAAGTTAATATAAGAGTTTAGAGTTCTTTCAGTAGAGACTAATGCAAGACTAGTGCTATGGAATTTATAATGCCATTTATTGAACTTCAACAAACCAATATAAACAGCTGCATATTCTGGATTTTAATATCATGTCTTTTTGTGAAAATTCAAATCCAGGTCAAGTACTTCTGTTCACATCAACTAATAAATTTCTGAAAAATCATTTGTTGAAACTGCACACACACAAAAGCCCATCTTTTTTAACACCAGTAATCTACCAATTTAGCATTTATTATCAATTTAGCAATAAACAAAATAATTTGTAAAGCAGCATGTAGGATTTGTTTTGTTCTTCTCAAAACACTGATCTTGCACCGGTTGTGTAATTGCAATACCCACACTTGCAATCTGAGTGTTTGTAACAATTTTATATAATTGTTAACAAATGCATGCATTCAGTTAGCCACTTTACTCAAAAGTGAGTCCATAATCAAACTGCATTCTGTTCACTCTACTGATTTATTATTATTATAATTATGCGCTAATATTTTGAAAAGTTTCTGGAAGTCACATTCAGACATGCCCGGTTTAAATTTAACTAGTTTTTTTGCTATCCTGACAGGTAATTCAACCATAAAAATATAGACAAAGTATAAACATTTCCTCATTCATCCACCTCAACTAAACAAACTTGCATTGTGTCTTAAATTGCATACTTATGTACTATTCTAGACCGTCATTAAGCACTAACCCTGCTGGAAAAAAAAACCATCACAGAAATGCTAATGGTTTCCACCACAAATACCATTACAAACCATAAGTTGTTAACCAGTAAAACCATTACCAAATGGTTTCCATTACATAGTAGGACATTTTAAAGACGTAGGTCCTTAATGGTATCCACTAGACATAACATGCCACCAATAGAAAGCAGCAAATTACCAGTAAATACCCACATTACAGCTTCCATTAAAACCAATATAAATCCCATTATAACTATTAAATTCTATGAGGTTTTCTATTGTTTTTTCAGCAGGGAATATTATCCAGTTTATCTATTAACAATTAGGGTCTGAATTTTAAAAACCTCACTTTAAAACCCCACAAAAAAGGGTCTGTTTTGGGTAAAAACGAAATGAATATCTGATTGACACATCCTTTGTTTGAAGATATCATTACCACATTACTTTCTTGACATCAGCCACCACTGGCACATGTCCCCCATAACATCCCCCATACCCCCCCCCCCCCCTTCCACTTATGCTCTTTTCCTAACAAGGGTGACAGGAATGAGTCTCATGCCAGCAGTATACCCAAATGACTTAGTGGATGTTTGCTAATATAGTGGAATGAAAAATTAGTACAGTGCAGAATGGCCCTCTCGTGGATAAAAGGGCCTATATTCCACCATCACAGCATGTGTCAGATCTTTCACTAAACCTAAGCAGAGAGACAGATCGAGGAAGAGATTGAGGTAGAGTGAGGGAGTGATGCAGTGTGGAATCTCTTTTATGTTCCACATCAAAGATGTGTAGACCTGTAGGTATGCCTATAGAATGCACACCTTTATAATTTATCTAATGATTGCTGGTGCCCTTCATCTCCTCTTTTTAGGAAAACATCCGGTGAGCAAAAGTTCTGATAGAGGTCAGAAGAGAATGCCAGACTGGCTCAAGTTAACAAGAAGTCTACAGTAACTCAAATAGTCACTTTTTACAACCATGGTGTGCAGAAAAGAATCTCAGTCAGCCAAGAACAGGAATCTTAGGATACAGTGGGTATAGGCTCACCAATGCTGAACAACTGAAGATTGGATAAAGGCCAGGCAACATTTTTTCAATCGTCAACGGTCCAGTTTTGCTACCATTAAAACGACTGAATTTAACATATGGGGATTTAAAGATAGCTGGCTAGCTCACTACCCTTATACTCTGTGAAGCTGTAATTCTTTCTAGAGCTTGATAATATATGAAGAATTTGAGATGCTTTATGACATATGCATGGAAGTCTGGGAAATTGTGTCAGATGTTGCTGTGGCTGAATTCTGTCAAACAGCCAAAACATGCTTATAGCATATGTTAAATCTCTCAAATTTCAGAAATCATAAACAACAAAATGATGTAGAAATGTTTTCACTTACTCTTTAGTCATGCCTAGGCTATCTGTTTGCAAGAATCATGTTAGGTAAGGAGCCGGATTAACAAACACAGTGGTAAAAACAGTCATAAAGTCCACATAAAGATGACTAAATCCTTGCTACAGTAGCGAAGTGTGATTTCCTCACACAGTGTATGGTTTGCTTTGATCAAGTTATTGGATTACCATCGAGAAATGGTCATAAGAATAAACAAATCATTTTGTAATATTTACAATTGCATTTTAAATGCATTTTTCTCTCTTTTCACATAAACATTTTTTCAAACTTGTGATTGAGATACATGGAAAAGAGAAACATATTTCAGTTCAGGAAAACCAGGCCCCTGCACATACGTATTTAAAAAAACCGAGTTAAATCTGACCCAAAGTCCGATTGACTGTGATAATGATAATAACAAAAATATGCAGTGTAGTTTTAAATAAATGACATTAAACTACAGCAGCAATCCTACTATTAGCTTATTTAGTTACGGATTATACTATTAATATATAAAAGAATCTCTTGGGATGTTTGCTCTTGGTATTCAGTGGTTCTTCAAGACAACAAGGAAAATGCATTTTTAGGTGATTTTCATCTGATTTTAAAAAGCATTCTGCTTTGTTATATACTCTTTAGCATTTTTCAGTGTCTTTGTTCTCTTTCTCTCTCATCTTCTATTATCTCCATTGTCCTCTCCTTCTTGTTTATATTCGTATTTCCTCTCAGTCTGAGTCTGGAGGTGGTTGATAAGCTGTGAAAAGACGTTAGTTTTGTTTCTGACAGGTAATATAATGGGTAATATAATGTTGTGTTTTTATGATGCAAGCTATACCTGTTCATACATCACAGATACAGTATATTATACATAACTGATAAGGGTCTTAACTCTAGCTAAGGATGTCTGGGTAGAAAGCTCAGTATCTCATGCAGCATGTTTACATGGCTTATGAGGCAAGACACCCCACTAGACATAATATAATTACACATACATGTAAACAAAGCAAACATGCAGTGGTGCTTGAAAATTGTATTTCTGCACAAATATCACCTCATCGTCAGATTTTCACATTCATAAAATTAGACAAATGAGACAAAACATTATACTTGGTCATTTATTCATTGAGGAAAATGATCCAGTATTAAATATCTGTGAGAGGCAAAATTATGTGAACCTCTAGGATTAGCAGTTAATTTGAAGGTGAAATTAGAGTCAAGTGTTTTCAATCAATGGGATGACAATCAGGTGTGAGTGAGTGCCTTGTTTTATTTAAACAACAGGGATCTATCAAAGACTGATCTTCGCAACACACGTTTGTGGAAGTGAATCATGGCATGATCAAAGGAGATTTCTGAGGACCTCAGAAAAGGAGTTGTTAATGCTCTTTAGGCTGACAAAGGTTACAAAACCATCTCTAAAGAGTTTGGACTCCACCAATCCACAATCAGACAGATGGTGGAAATTCAAGACTATTGTTACCTTCCCCAGGAGTGTTCAAACTACAAAGATCACTCCAAGATCAAGATATGTAATAGTCTGCGAGGTCACAAAGGAACCCAGGGTAACATCTAAGCAACTAAAGATCTCTATCACATTGGCTAATTTTAATGTTCATGAGTCCAGCATCAGAACAACAATGGAGTGCATGGCAGGGTTGCAAGGAGAAAGCCACTGCTCTCAAGAAAAATACATTGCTGCCCTTCTGCAATTTGCAAAATTCACATGGACAAGCCAGACATCTATCAGAAAAATGTTTTGTGGATGTATGAGACCAAAATAAAACTTTTTTTATTTAAATGAGAAGCATTATGTTTGGAGAAAGGAAAACACGGCATTCCAGCATAAGAACCTTATCCCATATGTGAAACATGCTGGTGGTAGTATCATGGTTTGAGCCTGTTTTGCTGCATCTGGACCAGGACGACTTGCCATCATTGATGGAACAATGAATTCTGAATTATACCAGTGAATTCTAAAGAAAAATATCAGGACGTCTGTTCATGAACTGAATCTCAAGAGAAAGTGGATCATGCAGCATGACAACGAGCCTAACCTCACAAGTCATTCTACCAAAGAATGGTTAAAGAAGAATAAAGGTAATGCTTTGGAATGGCCAAGTCAAAGTCCTGACCTTAATCAAATAGAAATGTTGTGGAAGGACCTGAAGCAAGCAATGCATGTGAGGAAACCTGTCCTGTACTGAGGAATGGGCTAAAATTCCTCCACACTGATGTGCAGGACTGATCAACACTTACCGGAAACATTTAGTTGCAATTATTTCTGCACAAGCAAATCACACCAGATACTGAAAGCAAAGGTTCACATACTTTTGCCATTCACAGATATTCAATATTGGATCATTTTCCTCAATAAATAAATGACCAAGTGTAATATTTTTGTCTCATTTGTTTAATTGGATTTTCTTTATCTACTTTAGGACTTGTGTGAAAATCTGATGTTGTTTTAGGTCATATTTTTTGCAGAAATATAGAAAATTCTAAAGGGTTCACAAACTTTCAAGCACCACTGTATGAATAAATCACACATCAAATCTGGGTTTGTATGCTTGTTTAAAACAGCTGATTATATTGTATATGTTTTAAGCAAGGAAGCAATTGTGGCTATTTACTGTGATGGGTGGACATTATTTTAATTGTATTATTGGATAGCTGATAAACATGCGATTAGTCAATCTGAATCTGTGTCACCACATCATATGGCAACGTGATTCATCAGAACAGTCGATGTATTACTAATTCTGCTTGCGGCATGGCCATGATGCTGTGGGCTCATTGCTAATTGAAACGTGTTCATTTTTAAATAATATTCTTTCCTCCTAATCTCACTTGGTAGGCAGAGGGAAAGAGAGTTAATAAAAAATACAATATAAGGAACCCAATTGAAAATAAATAACTGGGAGGGGTTTTTTTTAATTAATGAATTTAATAAAAGCTTCCTTAGCCAGTTTCATGTTTTCTGACTGATTTTTTTTTATTATTATTGTGTGTTAGGTGTCTGGGAACTCCATTCCCACTATAGACCAGAGTGAGACAAAGTTATTTTACCTGTGGATTGGAATTGCTACAGGTCAGCAGAGGAGTGCAAGTACTACATTAATTCAAGCAGTAAAGGTAGGTTTACTACTTTCTTCCTCCCACATTATAAATATATATGATGGATGGTGGGAAACTCTGCTTTCTTAACAAGGGACGCCTCAATATGCACAGAAACAATGTTGCCAACTCCCTTCAGAGGAAAATAGCTAATGCACGCTTAAAAAGTTGCTACAAGCTAGCAGATTTGTATATTCATTGATCTGCCATGATCATTTGTATATTAAAACATGTTACATGAAGATGGAAAATTTTTCTGAGGACAAGAATAGAGTAGAGTTTTGTTCAGAATAGAAAACGAGAGATTATTACTTTGGTTCTTATAGAAAGAAGTCATCCAGACATGGCACCACAAAACTATTTACCTATTTACAAAATCTTATCAAAGTAACTATGTATGTATTTACAAAATGCTATAATTTCTATCAAGAAAACAAACAAAAAGTAGCATTGGTAGTGAGTAGGTAGGAAATAAACACGAACAAAATGGTTATGTATGTAAAAATAGTCAAGAAGTAAGTTTAAAATGAGGAAGTGTGCAGGTGGGACCAACAATTGTGATCAGTGATTAATCACTGAGAAATATAATGATAACGGATTTGTCATTGGGAACAATGGGGATCACGGATTAGTTATTTGAAACAATGGTTTTTAGCAGTTGGCTGTTGGGAACAACAGAGATCATGGATTGGTTTTTGGGAAAGATTTTGATCAGTGATTGGTTGTTGCGAACAATGGTGATCAGTGATTGGTCATTGGGAACAATAGTGATAAGTCATTGCTCTTTTCAGAACAATGGTGATCAGTGATTTGTTGTTTGGTCACAAACATACACTCACATAAGCACTCAAAGTGGCCACGTCTAACAACAAAGTCAATTAGTTGGCAACAAGGTAGAGAAAGTGCAGATTCTCTATAGTTTATATCTTGCTTCATAGAAATACATTAGATATAGTTTTCTTGCACATAATACAACACAGCTACATGATACGAAACCATGCCAAAAAGCTTAGGCTTCATTGTCTATTCTGGCATTTTAAAACAAATTTACTTGCTCATTGTTTCGCCTCATTAGTGACCAGAGCCAAACACCAAGCAGCTAATCTCTCATCTTCTGCATTTCTTATGCATATTTCCTAAAGCTACTATAAGCAAGCATACACACCTAATAAAAAAAATGCAAATTTTTATGAGTGCAGGCATTTCTTGTATTATGTTGTGTAAGCATAGATGCTGTGCCAACTGTGTAAAGAGCCGTGGGCTGTGATGTGCCATTAACATTTTTCATCATTTCCGCAAACCATTTATCTGAAAACTGAAACATGGTGCTTATATCGAACGGATCTATCTGATTTATACTGACACAGCCACCAACATGGACAGAAAATCTGAGCTTATAACCTTCTCATTTTTCTATTTGGATGATGACTAGCTTGCATAATGCTGTAATAGCCATTTGTTTTCAACAGAACGCTAATATAAGTGTATGCTGAAGGCAGCTCTGTTTAATACCGATCATTATCAGCAGTTAGAGAGCAGAGCCTTGGCAGCACCCCCATGGGGCAGCCTGTGTTTGCAGAGTTTTGGATAAAGGCCAGAGAGAGAGAGAGAGAGAGAGAGAGAGAGAGGAGATAAGAATCGGGTGAGCAGGACTGCAGATCTTGTATCAGGCTGTGTCTTTGCAATGCTATTTAAGACTTATGTGTTTTGAGGAGATAAACAGTTCTTGAGTCAGAGCTATTCTGGATTGTACTTTCTGCTCTGAGCTGGCATTCAGGGTATTTGGCACACTTCTGGCACTGGCCTGGCACTACACATCTCCTGTAAACTCTGGCAGGTTTATGCATTATTACCATGTGCTGCTGCTTTTACTTTGTAAAAACAGTTTGTGTCCTCAGCTTTTCTTCACAGAATATTGCGCATCAGTCATTACTGCCAGCTCTAAACAGACAGTCTGCACAGTTTGTTCATTTTTACAGCCAGCAATCAAAATGAATAATCACTTTTTCTTCCCGTGTCAAAATTTACAGCCCTCAATTCATTATCAGCTTACTTAGACTAACCCTGACGTGCCCCTTCCAGATAATTATTCCTATAATAATATTTACAGGAGTGGCTGCCAAATGGTCACTCTATACCGAGAATACTATTTGAGACTGATTACGAAATAATGCTTGCAAAATCTTTTTTTTTTTTCTGAGAAAACTGGCTTCTCACTCACTGCTTTGGACACAACTGTGCTATTTTGCATGTGCATGTGCAAAAAAAAGAAAAAGCAATCTCACTTCACAGCAAACATTATTGGAGCAACCGAGCAAAAAAAATTGCCGTTATAATTTGTAGGCCTTGCAATGCAAAAGAAGCATTACACTTGTTAGAGTACTATTGTACTCCTAGGCCCAGATTTACTAAGATCCCAAATAATGTGTGTTAATTTATGTGTGCAAGGGGATAATTTAAGCACACAAAAAGTGCCGTACTGTGGGCAATTTACAAAGAACAATTGTTTGAACAACAATTACAGCATTAGTAAGGGTTAGAAATTAGGTATTTCCTTGTACTATTTGTGTGAACTCAGACTTCTATTGAGACAGTCAAACTGAAACAAAACTTTTCTCCAACACATTTCCCATAAAATATAACAGCATTGTGAGATGCAAGGAAAAATTGTACAAAAATGCAATATGAACACAAAATAAGAGAATGTACAGTATGTTCTGCTCATAGCACAGGCTAAGTATCAAAATCTTTTCATACTCTCGGTTTAAATTCAGGCTTTGGCATTGAATACATTTCATGGATGTAGTAATTTGTGCACACATACACCATTCCTGAAGAGACTTGGAATTTGGTTAATTACATTGTGCCTACTAATTGAACCTATTTGTACTGACCTGCCCTGTATTTTGTACCCAAAATTGCATAGTCATTATGCACAAATCCAGACAAGCCATTGTGCAATGTTTTGAATTTTGTTTCCACATAGAAATATAATGACCAATGTAATTAAATAAATCATCTCTGCTAATGATGTTTGCCATATATATTTTTCAGAAACAACGTGGGAAATGCCATCTACTTTAGCTACAAAGACTACCTACACACACAAAACCTCAGGTGATGTCAAGCTGTTTAAGTTGCATTACTAAGAGTCTCACTTTGTTCCCAATGCTATATCTGTTGAACGTCTTGATTATCACAAATACCAGATAAACTACAGATAATCATTTGGAAGTGCTCACTTTTGTTCCTTCTCCTTATAAAAGGCAAAAGGCAGCTAAAAAGCTAAAGCCAAATAAAGCTAAAAAAAAAAAAAAAAAAAAAAAAAAGGGCAATTTGTTTGATTTTTTAAAAGTATATTAGTCTGGAAAGTGTTATAACACAGCTGACGTCAATGTACATCTGTCTTATTTAGCTCAGGCCTTGTGTCAAATTAACATCAAAATTGACAAAGACAGCTGATGCCTTTCAAAATGAGACTTTATAATAACTAAATGCCAGTTGTCATATATATAAATAGCTTATATAGAGGTCATGTAGCCCTGTGAACACTGCTTTTAAGTAAAGCTACAATGCTTTGAAAAAGTATTTGATTTCTTCTGTTTTTGTGTATATCTCAAACAGAATTGTTTCAGAAAATAAGACAAAATCTAAGATAAAACAAAGGCAACTGGAGTAAACACAAAATACAGCTTTTAAATTATAGTTATTTATTGAAGCAAAAACGTTATCCAATACCAACTGGGCCTGTGTGAAAATGTATTTGCCCCCGTAGTTACTAATTCTACAAATCTTTGAAACTGCATTCATAATGGGGTTCATCTGGACTAGACACAACCAGGCCTGATTACTGCAAACCCTGTTCAATCAAATCAACACTTAAATAGAACTTTTTCCAACAGCATGAAGTTGGTTAAAAGGCCTTACCCAGTAACACACTATGCCAAAGATGAAAGAAATTCCAGAAATGTTAAGGAAGAAGGTGATTGAAATACATGTCTGGGAAGGGTTACAAAGCTATTTCAAAGGCTCTGGGACTCCAAAGAACCACAGTGAGAGCCATTATCTCCAAATGGAGAAACTCAGCACAGTGAACCTTCCCAGAAGTGGCTGACCTTCCAAAATTCCTCCAAGAGCACAGCAACGCCTCATCCAGCAAGTCACAAAAGGACAACTACAAAGGACCTACAGGCCTCTTTTGCATCAATAAAGGTCACTGTTCATGACTCCACTATCAGAAAGACACTGGGCAAAAATGTCATCCATAGAAGAGTGGAGAGGCGAAAACCACTGCTAACCCAGAAGAACATTAAGGCTCGTCTGAATTTTGCCCAAACACACCTTGATGATCCTCAAACCTTTTGTGAGAATTTTCTGTGGACTGATGTGTCAAAAGTGGAACTGTTTGGAAGACAGGGATCCCATTACATCTGGTGTAAACTAAACACAGAATTCCACAATAACAACATCATACCTACGGTCAAGCATGGTGGTGGGAGTGTGATGGTGTGAGGATGCTTTGCTGCTTCAGGGCCTGGGCAACTTGCAATAATTGAGGGAAACATGAATTCTGCTCTCTGCCAGAAAATCCTAAAAGAGAATGTCCGGGCTTCATTCAGTAAGTTGAAACTCAAGTGCAACTGGATTATGCAGCCAGACAATGATCCAAAGCAATGATCCAAACCAGATTTTAAGTTTAAGGGGGCAGTTAGTTTTTCACATTGGTGATAGGTATTGGATAACTTTTTTTGAGCCAGTAAAAAAAAAAAAACATAAATAAAAACTGTATTGTGAGTTTACACAGGTTGCCTTTGTTTCATGATGTGTTTAATTTAAAGATCTAAAACTATTTAGTAGAAATCAGGATGGGGCAAATACTTTTTCACAGCACTGTATACTATTGTACTACATTGCCAATGAAGGGGCAGCAAAACTTGTGCACACACAGAAGAATCAGAAGTGCTCAACTGTTCACTGTATCTCAGTAAATATACTAAAAACAAGGATTTAAGTGCACAAAAAATTAATGTGTCTGTTCAACATAATACATTAAAGCATGTGTTATAAAGTAAGCAGGCTCTATGATCTGATTTCCTGTCTTGTGTATGTGTATTCCTGTCTCGCTGCTGTTCTTGCCCCAGTGCCCATTAAACTATTCAGGACAATGAGTCATTTGATCAAAATTATTTTTCCATACTAAAACGTTATTGCCACCTAATAAGCCTGGAAATTTCAGATCATATTTATTTTACAATGCTTATGCTCATGTCATTTTAGCCTGACCGTAACAAGTGTTTGAAATATTTACAAGCGTTTGAAAATGAAATTAGAACCAATATGAATATAATATGAAAACGGCACAAGGGTTGATGCATTCTGAGGGACAACTTCTAGAGACTCCTGTGTTACATAGAATTGGACACATGTGTGTCAAGACACCAGGCAGTGAATCACATGCTCAGGGCCAGAGAAACAGACACAGAGGTAAGGAGGGAAAGGAAAAGAAGATATAGCCAGTGTCAGTGGTGATGACGCAGAGGTTACACTTGTTAATGGACATCCCTGAGGGGGATTAGAAAAAAAGCTTGTGACTCCCAGTAGAGTTGCAGACTGTGTGGGCTGGCCTGAACCATCTCTACACCACACTTACTTTATCTCCCTCATTTATCATGATGTACATCATTTGTCAGACTGATGTTGCTGATGTTATTTGTTTTCATGGAGCCATTCTTCATGCATATGTGAATGTGTCTGTTTTTGCAGTAACTCCTAAAATTTGGTTGTTATAATTGGAATAAATGAAGTGTGAGTGGCATTATAACTAATGTCCAAATCCCAAATATTTTGCATATTGCAGTAATTTTGTATTTATTCATTGTAATGACACAATGAGCGTTCTAACTGATGTAAACCCCTGGTCTATATGCTTTCAGTAAATGAATCACAGTCTACTGACATTCCTGCGAAGCGACTGGAGAAGGTAGACAGGATGGTGCGGAAAGCCAGAGTGAACAGCCAGGTACAGTCCTACTCGGGCAGGTCAGGGATGGGATCTATAAGAGGATTGATCTGGGTGTCTGCGTATGCATTACTTAAAACAGGAATGTCAGGTTCCATTCCTGAAGGACGACGGCACTGCAGAGTTCAGTTCACATCTGATTCAGCTTATCAGCTAATTACCAAGTCCTTCACCGAGCAAGATAAATCACTATAGGGCTGTGAGTTTTACACTTAAATTCTGGAGAATAAAAGTGCACCTTGAGCTCACACTGCATCAGTGTGTGTTTTATTCAGCAGGATGACTGTTTTACATCTACATACAGATGCCTACATACCCCAACATACAGGTGGTCTGGGAGTATTTTGCACCATTATCTTAAACTTTTAACCATTCCATCATCTCAAACATATCATTGGCCACATCATTGGTACTACTATATGGTAAGATGTGAACAATATTGTAGTCTTGTAAGCCAGACATCTAGCTTTTGACAGCGAGTATGTTTTGTAGCTAAATGGTGCATACTTTCAGCAGAAGAGGCCACTTGACTGACATTGCAAACGACCAACTACAGACTGTTGTTTTTGTGCAACTGGTGCTACCTCAAAAACCACACCCAGTGTTTCTTCCACATGACCATATCTTCCTCAGTTGTTGTCACAGTATTCAAAAGTTTCCCCATAATGTATATTCAAAGAAAAACCTTCAAGATCCTGAAACCTCCGGCCAGAAAAGAGTACAATACGCATCAGACACTTGGTGACCATCAACACAGCACCTAGATGTTACAATGACACACCATCAATCTTATATATTCAGCAGGGTACCACTATGCCATGCCACCAAGATGGCATTGCCACTGGTATTGCTAGATGTTCATACAAGATGCCAGCAATATGATCATGGCATTGCTACATGTTAAAGAAATGAAAGTTGAATCTTGTCTACATCACTGTAACAATTCAAACACCTGTGCCAAATTTAAGCTGCCTGGCAGGCTTCTACTACTTCCTCTAAAATCATCTTTTGAATTCACTGCCAGGCTCAAATCCAATGCCAGATCACTTACAATCAAACCCTTCATTGTTTGGCAGTTTTAGACAGCATGTCTAGGCTGCAGGCTTGGGAGCCACCTGCAAGGCCCAGTTAACAGTAACGCCTGAGCAGCAGAGGAAATCAGACCAAGCAAAGCTCTGGGCAGGTCACGTGGTTGCCTGGCAGTGGGATGAGGGTGTGGGTACGCCAGCAAGAAGGCTGGAGTACAGGCCATATGGGCGTTCCGCTCCTGGACACTGGCACGTGGTTAGCTCCTGATCCGAGGCCAGGTTCGGAAGAGACTGAACGGGAGAATCATAACAGGGAAAGAGGTGTGTTAGATTTGGATGAGAGGGGAAAGGAGGTCGAAAGGCAGTGTGAAGCCGGCAAAAAAAGTGGGAGTGGATTGTTAAACGACAGGGCACAGAAAGAGACGGGCAGTGTGGGGCCGCTGCCTCCATGTTCCAGAGAAAGGTGAGAGGCTGTATTGTTGTTTGGTGTTTAGTCCTTTTTCGTGGTGCAGTGTTTGGTGGTTTTGCTCTTCAGGTGAGTCAGTGTGTGTGGGTGTGCATCTTTGATCAGTCGCATGTGTATATTTGTTAAAGATCATTTAAATATTGCTTCAGTATTATACCAAATAGAACACAAAACAGGGCATTGTTTTGCTCAGAGAGCATCGTGGACATGGGAAAATGCAAGAGTAAACACTGACAAAGATCTGAACACAAGGGTGATGATGGATGCTGAGGAGTTTGGGTGTAAATATAGCACCTGCACACAGTCTAGTTTTCGCGCCTTCACAAAACACCAGCACAGACAGATGCACTCTTCTTCTGCTCTGTGAATACAGCTATCATTTGACCTTTAAACAGAGATAAAAAAAAGAAATCTCTTTTTCACAATTACAGGGAAGAGAAAGCTCTTCATTTTCAATTCTCTTGTCTCAATCACGCATCTCGTATTCAGCCCACCTCCAATCATTAGCCTCTCAGTACTTATTACACGGCCATTTCTCCCCTCACATTCCCTCCCTTCCTTCCTTCTCCTCTTCTCTTAGTCAAGCACACATAGGCATGCTGAAGAAAGAAGGAGGTGTGGTGCGGTTTGAGTAAATAAAAGCTGTTTTCCATCCTTGCGCTCCCATTTATGTTTTCTAACCCACTGTCTCTGTCACACGGTCTCTGTCAGGTTCCCTTCATAGTATTTCTCTTCCAGCTGTCTTGTGCTTTGCCTGCCTGCCTCTCTCTAACTTTAGCTCTCTCACACTCACTCTCCCTTCATTTTTATTGTGTGCATGCACACATTCTTAACTGTAGGACTGTAGGTGTGTCACACCTCCACTTACCCACTCACTTACTCATTCAGCCTTGCTGTCTCACTCACTTTACCTTTCTGTCTCTCTCTCTTTTGCTCTCCTCATTGCAGTTGCACTATCACAAACCCCCCTACTCTCCAACAGCACTGGCACGCCCCTCTCCCTACACACACACACACACACACACACACACACACACACAAAAACACAGCCCACTCTGCGCTGCTCACCACGGCAACGCAGGCAAGCAGACAGACAGCACACGGGAGACACAGTGGAAGAGAACGAGTGAGAGAGAAGGAGTGAAGGGAGCACCTGAGAGATGGAAACAGAGGAAAGCTTTGACACAGAGGGCAGTTTTGACGATGCCTCCTATCTTTCCCCACAGAGCCCCGGGTCCCTCTCACCAGCCAGGAGACAGAACAAGGAGAAGGAAATCAAGGAGACCAAAACCACAGTGAGTCTGGGGAAACCACAAACACACACATAAATTCACATATACTCCAATACTCCAGAGGCTGATTTTGCACATAATGACTTGATACTGATTACTGTATTGACATCCTCAGGCTACAGCTCCCAGTCGGTCGTGGATAATGGATAGCTAGAGAGAAAAGGCAGAGCTTGATTGATTATTCTCAATCACTAAAGCGATAATAAGAGGTTGAAATGTCAGGTTGTTACACTTTTGAAACTGGCCAGAGGGGTTGTAAACTCCTGGAGTGTTGTGCTGATGGGAAACATCTGTTCACTAGTTCAGTGCCACTCTCCTTTAGTGTATGTGTGTTTCCTAGGGGATTACATCATTGCTGTTTTACATTCTGAGCATACATTGTCAGCTGTATATCGTTACAGATTAGATGCTTATATCATTAGGTGATACTTTGAGCAAGTGTGTTTGGACAGCTGATTTACAAACTTAGTAACATCAGAGTGGTCGTTGTGTATTGGTGTCTTGGCTTCCTTTTATTTCTTCCTCAGGCTTTTCCTTTTCAATCTCCAGAGACCACTTGGCATTCCAGACTCTGCTCTGACGTGACTTTTAGTGTGTGCAGTATGTGCAAAAAAGATCGGGCATTGCTGATACTGACAGTGTGAGACTAATTTTTCATAGACGCACACTTCTTGCTTGCTTGCTTGCATCATTGCTGTTGGATATATAAAGAGAAATATACCGAACATACACACGGTACTCTGACAGTACCCATATTGGGTTCAGGAGTGCTGGCAGATCACTTGACACACATCTTGTGAGTGATATTCAGTTGTGGCCCAATTGAGATTTGTATTCTGGTTAAAATAAAATGCTTACATCCATGCAGCCAGAAGAAGGTTTGGTGGCATGGATCTAGATTCTGCAAATAATCAAGAATTTATATTTAAATCCCTTGTAGTCATGTGATATTTTCTTCATTTGTAATAGTAGCAACTTATAATAACAACAACAAATCACATTCCTCATCAGCAGAAATCATGTATAAATATATAGACAGTATATGATGCATATCGGAAGTTTCCACCCCTGGTCCTGTTGTAGTATCACTGTTCTGATATTTTTTGCTGTGTTTCGTGCTTTAACACATCCTATCCCATTAATCAGCTAATTAACAGGCTGCATGTGAGTGTATTAAAGATCAGGGCTGGGAACTATTGTCCTCCATCAAAAGAAAGTGGAGTCTATACACAAGTCTTGATACACAGATGACACTGATATTGTGCATCAAAGAAGGATGTATTTAATTTCATGTAATTACATTTATTTGAATGCTCAATCGACAGTCTATAATTCAAAGAGTAATACTGCATATAGTTACGTAACCCATGATATATGCCTGAGATAGCGAGAGAGAGAGAAAGAGAGAGAGCGAGGGGGAAAAAAGAATGAATTAGGGATGCCGCATGTGCTGGAAAGCCAGATTGGACTTCTCGATTACTGTTTTGGAAGAGGGGAGTATTGTTTATGTCACACCAACAGGGCAGCAAAGCCGTCCATCAGGGCCATAAAGCCTGCCCACTTGGGAGAGATAGCTGCAGCCCATGGAATGGGGGAAGACTTGGCTAGTCCAGTTTCCATGGTGACAAAGGCACTAGAAGTGATTAATGGGTGTTGAAATGAAACACACACACACACACACACACACAAAGAAGGTTAGAGAGAAATATGGATTGTGAGAGTCAGAGAAGAAAGGAGGTCCTTTGATTTGTTTCTAAAACAGAGAAGCATATGGCACACTGTGTGTGACATTCTGATGTACTTTAAATATACAGGTCTTGACAGATAATGACGGGGCGCTAAATCATATATCGAGTGAAGAAAATCCTAATGCGCTCCTAGAATTGCGCATGAACCTGCATTAAATGGATAACAAGAATACCGAGAATGGCTTGTTTGCATAATCAGCAGGCATGTATGTATGCACTGCGTTGCATTGCATGTCAATGATTGAATATTGTGAGACAGTCTTAGAGAGGCTTAACAGTCAGTTTTCCATGACAACCGCAATCAAAGCTGCTTTCGATCAATATGGTGGGATGGCTCAGATTTGTGGAGAGGCAGAGTTGTCTTTTTTCCTTCTGTGAGGCAAAGCCAGTGACGTGCAGATCTCTGAATCCAAACTCAAAGGCAGTTTAAATAGCCAGACCCTTAAGTCCCTCAAGCACTTGTTGAGGTGCAGAATAGGCTGTAAAATGAGCCTGAGACTGCTCGTAGAACGAGGTTAAGTATTAATGTCAGGCAGTGTACATATTGGCTAATGTGTCATGTTTAAGGCAGGTGGGTATGCAGATGCTTTAGTCTGTTAGAGTAAAGCACTATGCTGTTTCACAAAAGGAAGGGAAAAAAAAGTGTGTGCCTTCACAGTGAAACCAATTTGTTGCTTAGCAACAGTGGCCGAGCAGTCCACATTCTGAGCAGTGTTTGAGATGTTTGCTGGAGTATGTACATTAGTGTGTGCTTGTGTATGTTTTCAGCAGGCCAATGCAGGTTTTCCATTGCAGTATGTGTATGCTGTGCCAGAGGAACCCTGGACCAAATGGAATTTAGTTTACTGGTTGGCATTCCTGTAGTTTACTACACGCTATCATTATGTCAGTGGTATTTGCTATTCAGCGAAAAACTGGGTGCTGGGCAGCCAACCAATTATAGCCAGTGCATCTAAAAAGAAAGCGAGTCGGTTAACATACTGGTGTGACCCAGACTACACACACACACACACACACACACAATGTGCTTACTCAAACACTGGACCATTATAATACATTCATAAGCATTGTATTAACCTTTTATAATTTAATGTTGGATGGTTTATGGAAGGATTATGTAAAAACGTATGTTTTATGTTTTGAATGACTGAATTACAGAGGACAGGAAAAGCTCTTTACCTTATTGTCACTGTAAATTTTTTATCCTTATCTTGCAAGTTGTTTATTTGTATTTACTAACAACACATTCATCAAGCTCTGAAACATCTAGAGTATCCATTCCTATTCCTTTAGCTGATACAGTATATGAAGTTTAAAAGCTTTACAAGGCGCTTCATAACTGTGCCAGTAAAAGCAATATCACTATGAGCAGCAAGGATCTCTCAGACAGTTTTGAATTTATTGGCTGGTTGATGCTATTTTAACTTCTTAAAATCACAGGATTTGTCAGTACATTCAGACTTACTTTCCCCACACTTGTAACTATGAACTATTTCCTATTCATGTCACAGGAGTTACTGAATAATTAACAGTAATTACGGAATAATATGTTTTAAGCATTAGCCTTTTGTTTCTGTGTCTTTTCAACCCAACCTCATTCCACTGCATCTGCAATTAAGGACAATTTATGGACATGTTTCCCTGCACTGAGAATTTTTTTTACTTATAACTTACTAATAGTGGAAGTCAAAATGAAAGAATGGTTCTTTAGTTCCATCCATAAATGTTTCACATACAGGTGGTGGCCTGGGAAAACCCAACTGATGTAGCTGTAGCTCAATTCTTTAAAACAGGAAAAAATGACCAAAAAAAAGTGTTTTGATCATTTTCTCCTAATAATATATTTTGACGCCTCTAAAATGTAAACAAATACATTTTCCAATAGTCATATGGAAATTGATTAGCATGTTTGTCTTGCACCTCTGGAGTTGGGGTTTGGGAGTTTCCTCCAGTTACTCCAGGTTTCCTCCCCCAGTCCAAAGACATGCGTTGTAGGCTGATTGGCATTTCCAAATTATCTGTAGTGTGTGAATGTGTGTTCTATTGTGTCCTGCGATGGGTTGGCAACCCATCTAGGGGGTCCCTCGCCTTGTAACCCCTGTAATCTAGGATAGGCTCCAGGCTCCCCAGTGACCCTGTGTAGAATAAATGGTTTGGAAAATGGATGGATGGATAGTGAAAACCTTACCTGTCTGCAAAAATCACATTGGAGCCAGTTTAACAAACAAAGCGATCAAAACACACAGTGTTCCTAAAGATGTCTTACTCGTTGCTAAGTGTTCTTTTCTCATGTTCTGGCCAAGGTGATGGATAGATACATGCCATAGTGAAATAAACATACACCTAATCAGTCCAGTTTGTGATCAGATACTGGCTGTCAACATGTATATTAATCAACATGAAAACATGAGCTTAATTCAACAGAACAGAACTGATTAAATTAACTAGCAGTTATTTCCCCAATGAAGCACATCATCTAAGTTGGTAGCAGATAACCACCAAAACAAAATAGTTTCATTTAATGAAGGATTATTATCAGAATGTAATTTATATATAACATTGACTGAGGAATTCATAAAAGGGCAAAATTAGGGTTTAAATAAATAAATTCCACAACTACTGCCCTTCCATTATAGTGAATTTCAGCTAAACACTTTTTCTACTCTTTTATCAGTAGGGAGAAACACATCAATATTCTTCTCCATAGTAATCACACCTACAACACCAGTGCTATAGATTGTTTGACTTCTCTGTTAAGAATTGATCTAAGATCAGTCTAACTATCTCTCTATGCTAAAATTTCAACTCTAATTCTGCTGTACAGCTTTCCCAAAAGTGCTGTATTCCAGTTTACATGGAAGGTTTCGCTCTCCTGTATCTGAGCAGTGAGCAGAGGCAAACCTGAGCCTAACGAGGGGGGTGGAGTGGTGTAGGAGCGCTGCAGTGCCGATAAATGAGCTAATTTAGGGCATGATGGGAGGCTGATTTAAACAACAGCAATGACAAATGTAGAGGCAGTGTAATAGAAAACTCAGTGGCCGTGACAATTTGTGACAGTCTCCCAGGGAGGTAATAGAAAGGAACTGGGCACAAGCGCATAAATCAAGACATTTGACTCGAGCACACCTGGGACACATGAGCATGTGTGTATGTGAGAGTAAGCTCGTGTGTAGTGCTTGTAGTGTATGCACACAGAATATAACCTCTGGTATTTAATGTACCTAGATTATTTGTATGTTATTAAGATCAAGAATGCATAAAATACAATATGGCAATCTATGATCAGAGACAGATCTATGACATTAAAATGTATGAAAGGGTTATGGCATGGAACTGCACCAGAAGTGGCTGTTTTATTTACCGGTTTGGCCATACAGAGAAATTATGACTCCCTCCATGTTTGCACATGTTCCTTTGTGGAAAAAAAATCTATTCCGATCATTGTCATGAATCATTTAAATACAGATATGGCATTAGTATGCCAAGTGATGTTTGGAAATCCATGTGAACATCATATCCTAATTATGGACAAATCTTTGGGAATGTCTGGGAATGGAGATCCATCCTTGTGCAGTGCTGTGTGTGTGAGTGTGTAAAGCAGAAGAAGTGTACTGTTTGGCAGTTGCAGGGATGCAGTGCAGATGGTGAACATTACATAACTGTAGGTCTAACAGGCTAATTGGAGATGCTGTGGACTCAAGAGTGTATACTCAAACAGACTGTGTGTTTCATTGGTGAGTACATTTGATTCCTACTCAATGAGCATTGTTGGATGAATGACACTGGGCATATTTAAGACGTACTATTTATTACTATAGACAAGTGGGGGAAAAAATCATTCAGTTTGTTTACTCTCAGTTCAGATTGTGTTTCTTCTCCCTGTCGCCTACATTTTTCCTTCCTTCCTTCCTCAAGCATGTTAGGTAACAACCCAGATGACCAGTTCTGACCTTTACACATTCACCAACCAAGCTGTTTATAAGGCAGCTACCACACACACACACACACACACACACACACACACACACACAGGTGCTTAAAAGTTTGTGAACCCTTTAGAATTTTCTATATATCTGCATAAATGAACATCACACAAGTCCTAAAAGTAGACAGCGAGAACCCAATTAAACAAATGAGATAAAAATATTATATTTAGTTATTTATTTATTAAGAAAAATGATACAATATCACTGTGAGTGGCAAAAGTATGTGAACCTCTACAATTAGCAGTTAATTTGAAGGTGAAATTAGAGTCAGGTGTTTTCAATCAATGGGATGACAATTAGGCGTGAGTGAACACCCTGTTTTATTTAAAGAACAGGGATCTATCAAAGTCTGACCTTGACAACACATTTTTGTGGAAGTGTCTCATAGCATGAACTAAGGAGATTTCTGAGGACCTCAGAGCAGGTGTTTATTCTGAAAGTTAACAATAGAAAATCTCTTCCTGCATGAATGGCCAAAACAGGCAAAAAGTCAGTGAAGAATAAGAGAGAATAATGCTCAAGTGTCATGACAGACCAGCTACAGGGTGCATAACCATAACAGTGTTGCACTACTTCGTTGAAATACAGTTTACATTTTATATAAATATTTTTGTATGATTTCAATAGATTTCTGTTGAATGCAGAAAAACGCATCAGGATGGAGGGATTTACACACTGGATTAAAAATGGAATTGTGACTGTTTTGTTTGAGCCACGGAGCACTTTAGAAATGCTTTAGGTACAAATTGTGTTTACACATTGATACTGAGGTACTGACACCATGTAAAGCGTATCATGCAGAGGGGATGAGGAGGTTGTGATGGGTAGAAATAAGTGGCTAGCACAAAAATGCTGTCACCAGGTTGCTTTTTTCTGTATGTACTGTACGTCCAACACTGCCTCTATTGTGTTAAAACTGTTCTACTGCATTGTATTTATTGTGTTGCATTGACACTTATTGAACAGTGTGCATTCATTTTTCTATATCTTGTCTGTTTGCAGTACATTTTGTCTGGTGATTATCTTGCACCACACTGTTGTCAGATTTCTATAATATATTGTACCAAGGCCTTGGAGAATGCTATTTTGTTCTATTATTTACCCGTGTATGGCCAGAATAACAAAGCTCTCTACTACTCTACTATTTCATGGAAGGTAAAACATATGACTTATATTTAATCCTGTGCTTAAACTGTTTTGACATTGTCTTGGGCAACAGTACTGCAAATGCACTTTGTTTTCCCATTCTGTAATCATATACATTTAAATCTCAGTTGTAGACTCAGCAGTATAATTTTACAAGCTTTCCTGATGGAATAAAATAATTTCAAGTGTGTATGGTTTTTTTATGTTTGCATAAAGAAATATAGGCCTATATAGGCTCTAGAGTGTTTCCAGTTTGGTACAGTTTTGTTATTTGTGGTCAGTTTGTACAGTATTGGGTCACACTAAATATCAAGGCAGTATTAAGACAGAAGTCTGAGATTTGTTATTATGTGTTCTTATATTGTGGTGTTTACATAACCGTGTTGTGAAAAAAAAAATTGTGTGTTGTGAATCCTTTCCTCTTATAAAACTCAAAGACCCACCCATCCATATGTTCAGGCAACTGCACTGCCTTTCTGAAAAGCACATTTGATTTATAGCTCCCATTTGTTGTGTGTAATGTACAGTAAATGAGTATTATGAACTATATAATATGTATTTATGTTTTCTTGATAATTCAGTGAAGCTTGAGATTAGAATTCCTATGCTGTTTTATGCTTTTTCACCCTATTTGGATCTGTTTTTCTACTCCATCACTCTGTAGATCAACTTCGTCACATTCCCATTGGCACAGTCTACGCCTGAGCAGCAACTCCTCAAACCCAATGAGTGGAGCTACTGTGACTATTTTTGGGTAAGAGAAAATGAGGGAGGGGATGGGTGGTAAGGTATTCTGTAAAGGGGGGAAAATGCATAGAATGTTATACTACACCACTCCCTTTATCCTTTATTTTACATTATATACAGTATACACCAAGTATTGTGGTCAGTAACATGTGGTTAATGAAGACAGGGCACAAGTGTGTAAGTATGGTATGTATTAGGGGAAATCCAAGTATTATTGTTAATGTCCACATGATTGTTTAAAACACTGGCAGACAGTATTAAACTAGGATGATCCATTAATCTCAATTGGGGGGGAAAACAAGAAGTAATAAGAAACAGAACACAGGATAGCTTGGACTAACATCATAAAATACATGATACTTATCAGGAAGGCTTCACAACAAGATGGTGACACAACAGTGAATTTCCAGGCTAGCTAATTAAGGGCTAATTTTATTTCTTGCTGAGAAGACCATTCTGCCATTTGAGCAGAAATACCCCATAAGCCGAACGCGGCTGTTCTGACCCTGCCTGGTTGGAATTAGCCAGCTAGTCTGGGAAGACAGCACTCAGCAGCACTCAGCAGCACTGCTATGCTGACACGATTTAACAGATGATTATCAGATGTGTAAAACATTTTACATGGCTTGTTAAGTTCACAGCTAATGTAGCTAGTAATTAGAGCTGCAACAACTAATCGATAATAATCGATTATGAAAATTGTTGTCAACGAATCTCATTATCGATTAGTTGGTCTGCGCGCGGCACAGGGGAGATTTACTCGTTACGTTACTTCTGTACTGAAATCAGGATTCGTAGAGTAAATACTAAAGTTGTGTCCCAAATGAAGTACTGTACACTTATACTATGCACTTTGTACTGCCATCTAATGTGTGGATTTTAGAAAGGTAATATCATCTCAAATGGAACACTGGCGGTTTTTGTACTAACCGGAAGTATAAGCCGCTTCCTACATGACGTCACACGCACGTAATGCGATGGCACTAGCTTTAGCCTAATACCCAGAATCACCGTACATGACTTTCTTTTCTCTCAATGACCATCAGACAGAGGCGAAATCAAGTGACTGAGGAAGAAAATGTGCGACCTCCAAGTCCTCTAAGGCAGAGCAGTATTTTATATTAAACACCGGGGAGAAGATAAAACTCTATAAAGCAGAGTTTGTGAAGCAGGAGCATGACAGTAATGCTTAAAAGGTTTTTGTTTAATTTAAGTTTATTGACATTATATGCTGTATCAGTGTAGCTTATGTTCTTTATTATAACGGAAGTGAACCATTAGTCCACGTTTCTCCTCATGTGCAGTGTAGACGCGGTGATACAGAGTGGAGTGCGAGTAAGATCTGTAATGTCTAATTAAACACTATGATCAAAAGTAAAGACAAGTACAATAAAATGTCTAAAGGCAATGAGTAACAGGAATCACAAGGTGCAATGAAAGAGTTGTTATTATTAATTTAGGACTGTAGTTTAATTCAGTGCTTTTCGTGCATCCATAAATAGTAATGCATATATACTATTATATATTTTATATATATATAATGCGTGTATATATATATATATATATATCAGTATTTATGCATTTTTTTTTATGGCACTGAATTAACCTACAGTCCTAAATGAATAATATATATTCTGATGTGTGTCTGTGTGTATTGGGTTCTTTTCAGTCTTATATAATTAGACAAACAGTTGTGTAAAGTTTTAGTCTGAAGTTTATATTTGTAACAATCAGTTTGTGGGTTTAATTTTAAATAAACGAAGAAATGGTACTGAAAGCTTGCACCGCCCCATTCGATTAATCGATTAATTGAAAAAAATAATCGGCCAACTAACTGATTATGAAAATAATAGTTAGTTGCAGCCCTACTAATAATCTAGCATTATTTTGGGTTGGAACTGAATCTGGAAGGCAGCAGGACTATTTCAGTTTTGACATTCGTTCCTGTTTGGACTTTTAAAAAATAATTTGTAAATAATAATAAAAATGCATTGTTGTCAATGTTGTGAGACTCAAGTGTGCCTGTGGCTTGTCTGAACTGTCATTTGTCAGTTACTCCAACTGACTAACTTTTTTATACACATGTTTTGTTGCTGATCTGCATGGATTTAATTTTTTCTGCATGGAAGCATCATCAGACATGTGTAGATTAGAGGGAACAATGCTGAGCACAACTGGTGAACACAGTGTGGGAATCAACCAATGATGGGACAGGGGAGTATACAGGACTAAAACCAAAACACATGGCACATGGTCAACACAAGCACATCACACAAACCCAAAACAGCAAGACACATACGAAGTACTGCATGCTGATAGAAGAGGAATTTGTGAGGAGTTCTCATTATTGCAGTAAGATTTCAGTTTGTATGTGAAGGTGTGTGTAGCCACAAGGCATTCTTCGGTTCAGTGAGCATTACATCCCTCAGATTAAATGTGAGAAGAGTATGTGATGCCTCTTCTGTGTGTGAGGAGGCACGTCAGTGGCTGTCAGCGCAGCAAGCTACACACACACACACACACACACACACACACACACACACAGCTGTAGTCAAAGGTTATTATTGCTTGGTTTGTGTTGTTTTACAATAGCACTCAGTCACAGGTGATCATCTATGCTTGTGCATCAAACACCTCCACATACATACGCACATGCACACTCACACATGCACAATTACTCATGGGATGAAACACTCTCTCCTGAATCACGTACAGCCCCACACGTGATGTCATGCCCACACACACCCTCTGATTCATACAAGCTTGTCCCCTTACTCACTGACTCACCTACTTACCCACACACACACACACACACACACATACACAAACACTTGTGGTTGAGGTGTGTGTATGTTTGTCTCGGAGGTTGGGGTGATGTTTACCCCTTTATGAGGACATTTGACTGGTTCTCATAAATAAGACATGTACCCCCTGACAATAAAAAAGCTGCTTGAATTTAAAAAAAAAAAAAAAAGGCAAATATTTTCTTTTTGTTATTGAAGCTGTGGTTCGGGTTATGTGTAGGTCTAGTATTATTTACCTATAGAAGTAAGAATAAATACCTCATGACAAACAAGTGTATGCGTGTGTATTGATTTATCGTTCTATCTATGGTCTTTAGGCCGATAAGAAGGACCCTCAGGGGACGACCACGGTATCGGGCTTCGAGGTTCTACTGCAGAAACAGCTGAAGGGCAAACAGATGCAGAAAGAGATGGCTGAATTCATTAGGGAAAGGTATGCCAATCTCTCACACTCCATGGACATTTCTTTACCTTAGCACACTTATTTGGTTTTTGTAGGTATGCTACAGAAACACCAGATTAAAGAAATTCTAAAGCATATGCAAATAAAGGACCACGAGACAAATGCTAATTACCGCCCAAATTTGAAAGTTCATGTCAGTGAGGTAGCGATATGTTGATTGACTTTTGTTGATACTAAAGAGGAAATCTTGGTGCTACAGTACCAAAAAAAAACCCCACTATTATGTGTACCTAGTCAGTAGTCACATACACACTACACATATTTACACATGTACACAGTAGACATCAGTGCAAAAAAAATATGTGCAGAAGATTCAAACTGAAGCATTCATGTAGTATTTGTGGTTCATTGCAATAAATGTTAAAACATTTAGGCCCTAATAAGTAATGAAACACAACAGGGTTTGCTGAAAATAATCAATGACTGAATGGTGAAATCTGTTAAAACACCCAAAGTAAATTATTTTCCAAATAACAGCACATAAAGCATTTTGTTCCTCTTATACCAGAGCAATTCACCAAACACTAAGACATTTCTATTCATTTACAGCTATATGTAATGTTGGGGAACGTCCATGAAAGAAGTTAGTTCCTGTTTATTGCTAACTTTATAGCAGGTATAAGCTATAAGTTCTTCCCTCTCTCTTTTTTCTTTAATAAATTCAGCCCTCTACTCTGAAGACTTTTTACAGAATCATACAGATTTACCTCTGACTTTTACAAATCACTGACACTGGAGACTCCTTATAAAAATGCTTAGTAAATATTTTCACATGGAAGAAACAATAATATAATTAGGCTTTTGTCATGGTAATGTACCGACATCATTTTAAGAAACATTTGAGATACTGAGGCATAATCTATAATACTTGCTTTTTGGTCATATTAATATTTTAAATCACTTTCAGGTTTAGTGAATCACATTTCAGGTGCTAAATGAATCTATTTCAATTGACTCTGCCAGCAGCAAATTGCATATTCATTAAGGCAAACATGCAACACAAACTACTCATTTTATTTTGCTCATGTGAAATACACAATCCTCCACAAACCCTGTTAGTAAAGCAGCTTGCACTTTTTTGCAGGTGTGACCAAGTTGGCATGTGGTTTTTTTATTTCTTTTTTTTACACGCACAAACCTTGACCTCACTGTTCTGTGGGATTTGAGTTATACAGGGTAGCATGCTGGGATGAGGCATTATGAAACCTGATGACATCTGTGGAAAAAATAAATCCCCAGTGCGCTACCTAGAACTTCTTGGTGGATGCTACAGCAACGATTTCATTTACGTAATTCATTTGTCACTCAGCTAGTTTTCAGTTAAAGCAGTCCATCACAGACATTGTCATAATCACTTTTATGGCCCTGTGCAAGACAAATTGAAGGACACTCTTGCTGAAGCTGTTTCATTGTCAGTGGTTTCTTTACTCAATCCCATGGTTTCTTTCTCTCAGCTTTAGGGAAGAGTGACTCACCATCTCTTTGCTTACATCAGGACATGGGTGGCCTATTGCACAACTCTGCCTATGGCTTATTCTCCTCAAGTGTTGTCACTGCAAATGTGTACCTCATGCCCGCATTGTGGGTTATTTAAATTATTAACAGGAAACTCATCAATTCAGCAGGTGTAGCCAGCAGAATTATGATACCAGATTTATGGTCAGTAACTCAGTTGTTTGCAGTACTGTACACTGGGACAGCCAGTTCTGACTGTTATTCTCCGCACATTCTGTCTGCACTAGAATAAAGATTGAAGAAGAGTACGCCAAGAACCTCTCCAAGCTTTCCCAGATCCCGCTTGCTGCTCAAGAAGAGGGGTATGTAGAGCCAGATAGTGGCAGGCGTCTGTCTGTGTGTGGGTGTGTATAGTGATTGAATGATGCATGTGTGTTTGTATAGATGTATTATAGCATTATTTCACTGCAGTGCTTATACTGGCTTGGTTGTAGGACACTTGGAGAGGCTTGGGGCCAGCTAAAGAAGAGTTTGGCTGATGAAGCAGAGGTACATCTCAAATTCTCTTCAAAGGTAGGAACCAGCAAAAATATAGTATTGTCTTTAAAATACACATTTAAAGGAAATGTCATGTTGTGAAGAAGAACCCATATGAGTCAGGTAGTTGGATAACCTAATTAACAGAGTAATTGTATACTCAAGTTGTTGGATAGGTACAACTTGCGAACCATAGAGAAATGTACATAAGCCTAACCAATTTGTAATCGGATGAAACTATCTGTCCAGATATGTGTACACACAAATATTTGGAAAGGCTTGTGTGTAAATATAGTAAATATACTCTTTACTATTTATAATGAGAGTAACAAAATGCTCAGAAAGATTTTTTTAGCATTAGCTACTATAAACAGGTATTGTTCATAGAACATTCTTGACTAGAGACACAAAGAAAAAGTTGGAGCTCTCCTAGAATGAAATTATTGCTGAGACTGTAACTCTGTCCATGGTCCAAATAAATCTCTCCTAAAATAAGGCAAAGCCTAGCAGCAGGAAGCAGCAACTCATTACATCTGTAGCACCAATCCTGTAGAGACATACACAGCAAGGAAGTTGGATACAAACACTGATACACAACGACCCACTAAAAATCCAACCACAATAGATGGGTCCTTTTTCATACACACACACACACACACACACACACACACATACACACACACACACACACACACTCGTGTACAGTACTTGTGTGAATACAGAACCTACAATAGCCTACACCTACACAGGATGACAGTACTGTGGGGTGAGTGGGCCGTGGGTAAGGACTGGTTATGAGTGTAATGAGTTTTTTCTTTTCACACCAACCTTCCCACTTCCGCCTTATAGCTTCAGTGCGAGGTGGAGAAGCCACTGCTAACGTTCAGGGGGGACAATTTCAAGAAGGACATGAAGAAATATGACCACCACATTGCTGACCTGAGGAAACAGCTGGTCAGTCGTTATGCTGCCGTAGAGAAGGTATGTTTTAACTTGCAAGTTTTTTGTAAACTCCATTATCATTTTCTCTATAAATAAACTGAGAGCTCTCTTGAGACAAGTTTTTAGAGTATTATTACCTATATTTATATTATTTGATCTTTTAAACTTACTTGAATCCTTTAATGCTGAAACCATATCATAAACACATTACGTGTCAGC
The DNA here is from genome assembly GCF_023375685.1 of Ictalurus furcatus. Taxonomy (NCBI): domain Eukaryota; kingdom Metazoa; phylum Chordata; class Actinopteri; order Siluriformes; family Ictaluridae; genus Ictalurus; species Ictalurus furcatus. The sequence goes on along the minus strand of NC_071256.1, from coordinate 27,879,943 downwards.
ATGTCGTATGCTGAGGTGATCTGCCATGGCAGTTTGCATCCAGTGATATGAGTGTCATGTTGCCATTCCCATAATTGTCCCTAATTGTTCTTCCTAAGATTTCCTATAGTACATGTTTTATAATAAGGTATGGACTTTATGATCTCAGTCATAACATATGTTGTAACACACCCAGAATACAACCCCCAAGAACATGCTAGTATCTGATTATTTCAAGTGATGAAACATGTTATTGCTATTGTCATGACATCAGGGTAAATGTTTGATGTCATTACAGCTTACATAACATACCAATTCTTTGCTAAGTGGGCTTTAGTTAGCTTAGGTATTATTACATTTAATTAATTAAAACAGATAGTAAAGAGTTTTTTTTTGAGGCCATGTTTGAATATGTCTTACGCTTTGACAGTAATTGTAAGTTATGTACCATAATATCTGTAATAAAACATATGCTAACCAAGGCAAATGTAGGGGGAAAATATTAGCATGTAAATTGTAAAATGTCAGCTATGCAGGGGATGGTTACAGGGAATGGTTACATAACACTGCTATAAGACTGGACATGACTTGTATGACATCTGTGATTATGATACGCTTATAATGCCATTATGCTGTGGGGTTCAAGTACATTTTTACCTGACAGAAAATTTTATGAGGTTTTTTTTTATTTTATATTTTTTATTTATTCATATTTTCTTTTGTGCTCAAATATCTTTAAATGTTGCCCAAATATAAACGAGCAACCATAGCTTTAACAGATTGTGCTGTATGCATCACCACCACCTCACCATACTGTATCTGTGCCCAGATTCCCTCATCCACAGCAGGTGGTTGGGTGAGGCGTTGGGCTCAACTCATGACAGCGATCCATGTTGTTCTCCTCACCAGAAATCAACAGCAGAATAGCGGTTTAATAGTGGAGAATTTAACATGCTGTAGTATGTAGACCATTCTGAAGGCTTCTGAGCAAATAATTCAGGCTGAAACTTCAAAAATGATAAGTAGTCAACTGCTGTTCTAGTTTCACACAGAGAATGCTACTTATCTAACTGTATTTAGGTACATAGCTTGTGGCAGTAACACAGTGCATAACATTATGCAGATACAGGTCAGGAGGTTCAATAACAATACTGGACAGTTGAGGATTGGAAAAATATTGGCTGGTCTTTTTCCAATCTTGACCTGTGCCCGCTGCGGGCTGACAAGTGTGGAATCTACTGTGGTCTTCTGCTGTGCTTTGACAGGTGTGTTCTGAGATGATTTTCTGCTCACCACAGTTGTAAAGAGTGGTTATTTGAGTTACTCTAGTTTTCCTGTCAACTTGAACTAGTCTGGACATTCTTCTCTTCCTTTCTCATCAACAGCGCATTTCCACTTGCAGAACTGCCAATGTCTCCCCCCCCCACCATTCTGTGTAAACTCCAGAGACTGTTGTGTGTGAAAATACCAGGATCACTAGTGTCTAAAATACCAGCCCATTTGGCACCAACAACCATGCCACTGTCAAAGTCGTTATAATCACATTTTTTCCCTGTTCTTATGTTTGAGGTGAACATTGCACTTGACCTGTATGTGCATGATTTTATGTATTATACTTCTGCCACATGACTGATTGGTTTGATAATTGCATGCTAAGTGCTGTTAGACACATCGTGCTAATAATGGTGAAAAATGCACCTTGCCAATAATTTTACTTGCTAATACTTATACTATAAGAAACACTACTAGTATATGACAAATACTTAACTTGTGTATGGCTTTGACGGTAACACTAGAGTTGTTTTGTCAGGAAAAAAACAAAAACGTTTGAATTCTTTGACAAAATGAGCCAAAGCAACAGAAGTGGGTGATAATCCTGATACAGTGTTACTACTCATTTGGGGGACTTAATCACTTCTCGAGATTGGTGGGAAATAGGCCAGCATTTATATACTTTTAATCAATTTCTGCTGAAACACATACATATAATAGGAAAGACAATACAAAAAGAGATGCTGGATGCAATCTAGTTAAAAATTTGATAAATAATGGGCGATATAATCATGTCTGCCTTGTGCCGTGCCAACTGTGTGGCTGTAGGCCCGTAAGGCTCTGGCAGATAGGCAGAAGGACCTGGAGGTGAAGACGCAGCAACTGGAGATCAAACTGAGCAACAAGACTGAAGAGGACATCAAGAAGGCTCGACGGAAATCCACTCAAGCAGGTCAGAGGTTTTCTAGCAACTTTGCAATTATTGCTTTTTTTCACTTACAATGTGATCATGACCACTAAGCAACAGTTCAGATCAAAGTTTTCACTGACTTTGCTTTTTGTAACCATTGTGTTCCAAGTCTAAAAACGATAGAACTGATTTCAATGTGCAGATACAGATTCCTGCAATATGAATAAAAACTGCTGAAATTTGTTCACTACTGAGCTCAAGACGTTCTGCTCTCCTATCAATCTCCTCTTCTTGATAATGGCCCCTGAAATAAGCCTGCCATTATCTAGTGTTCCATATTTGCACATAAGTAAGCAGTTTTTAAAAATATATATATATAATCACTCTAGTGTGAAATCAGTTAGCGGACACTGTCGTGCCGGTATAGAGTTGAAATCTCATTGCCAGGATCCAACATTTTAAAGGAGCCAGGTTCTGTTCACTTCAGATAGCTGAAAACTGGAGATCCGGTGCAGATACAGTTGGATAATAGCCTTAGAGAGGAAGTTAAAAGCAGTTGAGCTCACAAAACGTCTGCCCTCACCAAGTGAGGACTATCAGTGCTAGATTTCAATGCTGGTCAGTCAGCACTATTGAACAGGATGGGATGTGGAACCTGCAGGATGCAGCTTTTCAAAGCTTTGAACTGCCTGATGCACCATGGGAGAGTATTATCTCCCAGTCAGAGCCCAGGCAGAAGATGGTGTGTAGGCATACAAAGAAGAGCAGTTTAGTGTCTGCTTAAGGATCTGAAATTAGACAGTGCACCAGGGACATATTCAAAGCTGGTGATTAGATAGGCACTGAACATTATATGTTCTGTAATAACTTTCTATTTCATATTGCTATCTATTCTATTGCTATCCATTGAAAAATGTTCATGTAATCCAGTGATTATATCTTGACCCCAAATCTGAGGACATCAATTTTTTTTCCATCATGTTTATTTTATTGCCCAAAGACATGAATTGCATTGTGAAATGCAACAAATTACAACAACTCAGATGCCTATGGGCTATACAAAACAAACTACAAAAACACTGGAATGATTTGTTTATTCCTTGACTTAGCTATAAACACAGAGGTCATTGATCCAAACAGCATACCAGTTTATAACATTAACTTGATGACCTTTGACATTTCTCCATCTTAAAACTCCCATGTTTACTCATTTTATTTCTTTTGGCATGTTTGCATTTTAAGCATTTGAGATCAGGGTGACATGAAAGGGCCTTTGGGGGCATATCCACAACATAAGTGATCAAATTACAACAGAAATACAACCAAGAAGTTGCACAGATTTGCATTTTTAGGCACTTTTATTTTATACTATATAGTTGCTGTGATCAATTCTGTTTCATTTTATTGACCAGTGCATGTTTATTACAGCTGCTTGTTGGCATGTACCTTGCACAAGAAAAAAAAAGTTCTAAGTCTATATAGCAGAGGACTGAGACGCACCTCCACCCTGTCTGAGCACTTAAATCTTTAGATAATTCTGAGGTCTGAACACTGATGTGTGCAGTCTCTGTATTAACTCAGTAGGTGTGCTTACTTAAACTCTGAATAAAGTGTGTGAGGGATTTAGATTATAACGGAAGAGTATCACAGATACCTTTGTGAGACACAGACTGAGCTTACCATATTAAGATCTGAAGTTCAGTGTCCATGCAATACTTGTAGTTACATATTCAACCAGTGTACCAACTGGTATTATGAGTGTTTCATACTATCAAATTACGGAATGCCGTGTATTACACTTAAACCTTATAAAATGGATTGCATATGTATTCACCCCCTTGAACTTTGGTTGCTTCTCTAACAAACTGTCATCTTTACCTGGTCACTGAATTTTGGTGGATGGTCTCCTCTAAGTAGAGTCACAGTAATGCTGTATTTTTCGTTTTGTTTGTTTGTTTGTTTGTTTGTTTGTTTGTTTGTTTTTAAATAAATACTGGATTTAATGTTGCCCCAAGGAATACTTACAGCTTTTTAAATAACCAAACCCTGATTGATACTTTTCCAGAACTTTTTCCTGGACTTGTTTCGATAGCAAATTAGTTTTCATGATGCTGCTTGATTAGGTATGTTCTCTAACAAACAAGGTTCTTTCAGGAACAAGTGTATTTATACTGAGATTGTGACACTTTAATTGCTTTAATAAACAAATTATTGGATTTTTATGGCAACTGGTTGCAGCAGTAACTATTTTAGGGTTTTCACACCAGTGGGGCAAATACTTATGCAATCTCAACATTTATGATTATTTTGGCTTAAATTTGTAAACTCAGTTCCCGGTTGTAACACTATGGAATGTGGAGTTCACTGGAGGTGAATAATTAGGCAAGACACAGTTTATTATGAACGTCAGTATACACTAAATGTACGGCTGCATTTAACTGAAAAAAAATCACCTTGCAGCTTTGATTAAGCAGCAATCTTTACTGAATTCCTTCTCTGCATTTTACTCTGACGTACATTGCACATTTCAATGTAGAAGTGTCAACATGCAGTCTCACCTGCCTTTTCCTTTTTTCTGCTGATGAGCTCAGAAGTGTAGCCCTACTGGCAGACAGACAGACAGACACACACACACACAGTTCACACTGTAAATAGGAAAAATCATTCATGGTTAGACACTGCCTACCTGTCCCAATTATTTAGGCAAACATCATTAAAAAGTCACCATCTCATTCCCATATAATATAAATGGTTATGTCACTTTGTTTATAGGGTTGAATATTTTCTTGTCTCAATCTTAACCATACCATCATGTTTCCTTTGCAGAAATATTTTTTCTTTGGTATTTTCCAGTGACTATTGTTTTTAAAAGAATGAGGTGTGACTGTCCCCTGCTGGTGTAAAGTAGCTCTGAGTCTGTGGCTCTATAAGCATGACTACAGTACTACAGGAATGTTTGTTTTGTCTGCTATAGGTGATGACCTGATGCGATGTGTGGATCTCTACAATCAAGCCCAATCTAAGTGGTTTGAAGAGATGGTCACAACAAGTTTGGTAATTAAACTTATACTTCTACATTTAAACCATTTATTTGGACTGGAGCCTACACTGTCTGGAACTATAACATCCATTTTCTGTAATCTCATAGCTCATTTCCACTGTACAGAATTGTTGTAGTTACCTCATTCTAATCTGTAGATTCCTGTATCACCTGAACAGTTTATAACCATACTATGTTAGATAATATTCTAGGACATGCTCATATGCCGATTGTTTTCTGCAGGAGTTGGAAAGGCTTGAGGTGGAGAGGGTGGAGATGATACAGCAGCACCTGCTCCAGTACACAACTCTACGTCGCGAGACAGACATGTTCAACCAAAGTGTGAGTAGTAAAAAGATACACGTATTGTTTTAACACCATCCTTCTGCACTTATAAACTAGTGTCATGATGCAGGTATTCAATGCTTTATTAAGAATGGCAGAAAAAAATCAGAGATGTAATCTAAGGCAATGTAGAGATTCAGACAAGGGTTAGGGGATGAACAAACAGCATGAAGTAGGGCAGGCAAAAGCAAGACGAGAAAACCAGAAACGAGATCAAAACCAGAAAAACAATCAATAAACAATGACTTGGTATAGACTGCTACAAAAATAGTATAGACTGGAGTGTATACTTCACAGTAATTGAGTGGAGTGAGAGTCCTTATATACTGTGAGTGTATGAGTCCAGGTGTATGTCATCTGGGAAGTGTGGTTAGACACAGATTACGGCGTGACATGACAGAACCTCCGTCCGAAGTGCTACCTCTGGGAGCAAGCTTTCTTCTAGTCCTCACCCTTGGCTGTGGTCCTGAGCAATTAGGGTGCTGTGCATGGAATTCCTATCAAATTAGGGGATCGCGCACATCCTGGGCTAAGACCCAGCACCTTTCCTCAGGTCCATAGACCTCTCAGTCTACCAGGTACTGTATTTTATGATCTCTTTGCCATGATTCTAGGATTTCCTTTATGGTGTAAGCTGGCTTACCTTTGATGTCCAGGGGTTTGGGGGGGACCTGGAGTTGACTTGGGCTGTGTGTGCTAGGTGTTGAGTTTGTTCTCACACTTGCTCATTCCACTGGAACCAGCTGTCCAGAGCACAGAGCGAGTGAGTCCGTGGGGTTGGTGTTCCATGAGAACAGAGGTGGCTGGTAAACCAACACACACTGGAAAGGTGTGAGGTTGGTTGCTGAATACTTGCGTAATCTGCCCATGGGAGAAATCATGCCCAGTTCTTCTGGTTGTCAGCATAGAAAGCCTATAGGAAATGCCCAATCTCCTGGTTAGCCCTCTTTACTTGGCCGTTAGCTTGTGGCTGGTTGCCTGATGTCAGGCTAACAGATGCCCACTCACTATGTTTTCTAGGTTGCCGAAGTATAGAAACGCATGCTGTTTCAAATGCTTATGGCATTCCAGGGAGAGGAATAAGGCGTAGGAAAACTAGTCCATGATCACCATGATGTGTTTTGCCCTGTGATGGAAGATTGATTATGAAGTCTATCGCTAGGTGTGAGCATGGTCTTTCAGGTGTACCTGTAGGTAGTGGGAGGAGCTTGTCCACTGGCAGGGTGTGAAGTACTTTGGCTTTTGCGCAGACTAAGCAGGATGAAATGAATCTTTGAATATCTTGTAGCATCTGTGGCCACCAGTATTTACCTTGCAGTAGTTGGTGTGTTCTGCGAGTGCTGGGGTGTCCCAGGGCCAGGGAGGTGTGAGCTCACATGATTAATTTGTCCCGTATAGCAAGAAGGTTCAAATTTTTATCCACTTCCTGAACCCCCTTGATCTCTGACAATGTCCCAGGTGAGTGTTCGGGTAGGATGTACTCCTCTGAGTGTTCCCAGCAGGCACTGGATACATGTGGGAGAGGGAGTCTTTGGTGTTCTTTGACCCTGAGCAATAGGAGAGGGTAAAATCAAAGCAGGCAATGAACAGGGCCCAGTGTGCCTGACAAGAGTTCAGTCTCTTCACAGTGAGGAGCTCCCCGTTAGTTTCTTTCAGCGGGAGACAGATTTCTAGAAAAGAAGGCCACTGGGTGGAGTTTGGGCTTTTCCCCTGAGTGCTGTGAGAGGATGGCCCCGACACCCATTTCTGATGCATCTACCTCCACTATGAATTGCTTGGAGAGGTCATGGTGTTTTAAGTTATGTGCAGTGATGAAAGCTTCCTTGAGTTGTGAGAATGCTTGGGCTTCTGAGGGGTTCCACTGCAACTTTTTAGTCCCCTTTTTGAGCAGCGTGGTTAGTGGAGATGCTATACTGCTGAAGCCATGTATGAAGCGTCAATAGAAGTTGGTGAAGCCCAAAAAACACTAACTTTTTAATGGTGGTAGGCACTGACCAGTTCGTTACCACTGCGACCCCCTCTGACCCTATGATGTAGCCCAGGAAAGTCACCTTGTGCGCACATGGAACTCATACTTTTCTCCTTTTACATAGAGCTGATGTTTGAGGAGCTGAGACAGAACCCTCTTGAGGTGCTGGATGTGAGTGGCCTTGTTGGGAGAGTATAACAGGCGATGACATACCAGTGCAATGTCAATATTTTATTACCCCATTCAAAAAAATAATTCTTTAAGGGCAGTTTTATCCTTTTTTACTTTTGGGTAATCAGACTGTTATAATTTTACATGGGTGAGATACTGTAAATGCAGAAAATAAATACATACAGTTCATTAAAATCTGTAGTTTTCAAAACTTTATATAGGAAAAAATGTCAACATTTCAATTTGTGGCCACCATACAAATATCCTCCCTATAATTTCATCATACAGTATCAGGCTCCAATCAGATGCAGCACTTCTTAGTCTAGGCACACATTTCTTATACACAGCTCACTAGTGAGCTAAGGGATTAGACATGATCCAGTTACTGATCCTGTTAGTAAAAGGGCATGCTCCACATTTTTCACCCAGGGCTAAATGCTTTAGCAAATCCTGCCACTTTGCATTTCGGTCACCAGGGTGTCCAAGACAGGGCTGAATAAACAAGTGTTGTGGGCATGAACCAGTGAAAGCTGTTGATTTATTGATGGCTGGCTGCCAAGTATCAGTGTTAGACACAATAATAAATAGAGAGATCTCTGCATTATACCACCACACTTAAGTATTGTGACACTCTCTTGAATGAATGAGAGAGAGTGAATAAGCATTCTGTTTCAATTATATGCAAGTCTGTAGATTAGGATGTAACACAATGCCACTATCTGTATACGTATCTGTTTAGTGCACTAAATATTCATATCTGTATCTTAAACTCAGATTTAAACCTGAAGTGGGAGTGGCCTAAAACAGAAGGTTTTTTTTTAAATTAAATATGATTATATATCATATATATCTCTGCCTCCAGAAACATTGGAGAACACTGGGGAAAAAACCCAGATGTAGAAATACCAGCACTGTCAGGATGTCATGAATAAACACTGTTAATCCATCATGTAATGTGGTCTTTGTTAGTCTAACAAGATTTCATATTGCAGCAGTACAACCTCCCATGCACGTGACCTTTTGGTTGTGTTATGTAGGATCCCAGAAGCCTTTCTGCCAAGTTTTCTAAAGAAATATATTATATATATATATATATATATATATATATATATATATGTATATATATATATATATATATATATATATATATATATATATCTTTATTCATTATATATCATTATATCATTATTCAATCTGAATAATGTATATATATTTGGATACAGCTCTACTGTAGATAAGCCAGGTACAAAATAAAGACCTAGATGTGATCATCAGGTAACAGCAGCTAGAGTAATGATATTTTTACATTGTAGGATGTCCATTTCCCCAAAATAGAACACCATGTTGTAGAGGAACCATCATTTTGAAAGATGTGTTTCACTAGAGTAATGTCTGACTTGTGTGTTGTAGACCCTGGAGCCGGTGGACCAGCTTCTTCAGAGTGTGGATCCAGCCAAAGACAGAGAGCTGTGGGTGCGGGAGCACAAGACAGGGGATCTGAGACCTGCGGACATGGACATTTAGAGGACACTAACCTTATAATAGAAGACAACCACATCTACATCTACACACACACACACACACACACACACACACACACACACACACACACACATTACACACTTCACCCAAACTATTCAAGTCTGCCTGTCTGTCTGTACAACACTTCATATTCTCGGCCAAAGCCATACAGCATTGTCCCACTCAAGCCAGCATTTGTATCGTTCAATATCTTTCCATGGGCATACAAATTACAAAGTTATATAGAGTGGTGATATCATTAATATCAAACAATTTATAGGCAGCATACATTAATCTACTCAGCACTTTGTTTTGCATGAGTAAAAATCCACCAGCCTTATTTTACCACATCAACAAGTTGATCAAGGTACATATGCATATACACAATGCAAGCAGTGAAATCTTTTCAAATAAATTACAGTTAACTCCATTCAGGCAACATTCATGTTGCTAATAGAAGCACATACAAATGGCTAAATATGGCAACATTATGGATGCATGCATGAATCAGACCATTATTTCTGTCAAATAATGGTTTTAAAAAAGAACTCAGTTGTTTATCGTGTTCAAAAATGCTTTCTACAGGAAAAACCAGCTGCAGTTTTAAAAAGGCAGCAGTTTTAACCTAAGTAACCAGCATGATCTCATTTGTAGAACTTGTGCAGAATAATATTCTCTTATAGTGTCATTGAATAGTTACGTTGTTAAATCTGTAATGTAGTAAAAAAAAAAAAAAAATACAGAATTTATTGCAATGACAACTACAATGAAAGTTTTATTATACAGTATTAATACCCACCTAAATCTACAACATGAACTCTTCTTGACAAAAAAAAAGCCTGAACAAAATGCATTAGCTAGGTACGGATATTTTTTAAAAATATTTTTGCAGACTTGTTTTGCAAAGAAGCATGTAGTTCTTTAAACAAACAAAAAACAAAGGTGGTGATTAATAGTTCTATTTCATCTACAGAATAATATTTATGTAAAAAAAAAAAATTCAGGCCATTGACTGTGTTCATAGAGTATGTGTCTGCAACACTACATTCGTAAACCCAATCATGTAACCTTTCCTAAAGCGAAGCCAAGAAACCTCTTTATGCAGAACATAATCAACTCTGTACAACATCAATTTCATTCTGCTTTCATTTCAAGCTCAGCTGGAGAAGTTACTAGAGCTGGTATTAAGGATAAATTTTAGAGTGTAGAAACTGCTTTAATTTAAACAAAGAAGAAGCCTTTATTTGTCACATATATATTACAGTACATGTAAATGTACTGTAATGTACGATATATGTGACAGTAAATGTGACCTGATCATTTGTATTATGTACACTCTTAGAATAAAATTTTCTTTTAGGCTTTGTTGTATAATTAAGGGTTCTTTTCTACTACTCTGATAAGGAACCACATAGGATTTAAAGGAGTCACCCAGAAGGACAACAGCAGAGCCCTTAAGGTTTCTAAATCATCTAAGAGTGTATCATGTACACCTTTTAGTGCCTAAAGTTATGTCTTGGAATGTTCATGATATGTTTTCTGTCTGTACATGGGTGTAAATATGTGTGTGTTGTGTTCCTTTTCTTGGTGTCTGCAAATATCATAAGGAAAATACTACCCAAATTCATGTGCAATGGTGAATTAATGTGGAATTGTTCACATATTGAACCTTGGTTAAACATTTTTACATAAAGACCCATTTGTGGTAGACAGCTGAACACTGTAGGCTTGAAACCATTTATATATTACATTAGCAAAATGTATTGAATACTAATTTTCTCATCATTTTCACACAGCAGGCCTCGTTTCTCATGCTGGATATGAACATATTTATTTGTAAATCGTTCACAGGAGCAATTTAGTTTGGGGGGAAAAAACATTCATGTCCTACAAGAGCTGATGAGTTCGTATAAATTTATGTATGTAAACCTGGAGTGATTGGCTTCAAATTGTATAAATTGATGGGTTATTTGAAAGAAAGCAATCCAAAATAAATCCATAACTTAAGACAAACAAGACTAGTCATCCAATATAAGATAAACGTAATAGCAGCCTATAAAATGAGGAAGAGTTAGTGTGAGTCTGTTGTAACAGACAGACACACTACAATGGTTGAGCTACATTATTTACAAAATTTTGCGCACACCTCATTTAGAAGGTGCGCTTTCACTACGCAGTATATCATGTTGTTGTTTTCAACTACGTCACTTATTGCTGATTGGTATTTCTCATCATATACACTTCTAGTACAAAGAAAATCTGCATTACCAAAATGTTTATAAATCTGGTGGGAATTTTTAGTATGGTCTTTCCTACAAAAACCCTTACACACAACTTTACTAAAAGATTGATTAATGAGGCCCAATGAAAATTGGACAAAACTTGGATATGTAACACATAGGATTTTGAATAACAGAAAAGCCATTTTAAAACCTTTCTGCTGTTTTTTTTTTAATCTTTTTATTAAGCATTTATCAAGTGTGTTTATATATATTGAGGGCCATGTAATAATAACTTGCGTAATATTAAGTTAAATGATATATGATGGACAAATATGACACTTAGAAATTGTGAGAAATACTGGAATAAATCTATTAAGTAGTCAACAGGAAAGCAGCTGTATGTGTTTACTACATTCATTGTTGTTCTGTGTTAATGTCTTACTGTAAATGTATGTGTAGATATAAATCCATGCAGGGACTCTGAGCAGAATGGGATTGTATGGGGTTGATGTAAATGTTGATGTGTCACCTCATGAAAGAAACAAAAGAACTACGAGTTTGAACAGTGTTTGGGGTTGTTTAAATAAATCAAATGGGGCACATGCTCAGATATTTTCAGGTAGTACACAGAAGCTTTTCTTTTTTTAAAAGTAAGTTCATTTTCTACTAATTACCATTCCTCTCTTGCTTAACATTGGGTGTAGTTGGTTTACCGTTACGCAGTTTTGCATGTCTAGCATTGTCTATTTCCGTATTACATGTGGCATAACTCAAATACATACAAACATTGTGCATTGTGTGTTTAAAAAAAAAATGTACCATTAAATATACATGTGTGTGTGTAACTAGATGCTTTTTATATGATGCTGTAATTGTTGATTTATTTGCTTTCAAATTAATGGTCCCCATTAATACAACTTGTTTAAGGAAATCATCATGTTTCTGTTGAATATGCCCATGAAATCACCAAAATAAAGAAATAATAACAATAATGTATTTCAACTACATTTTATTTTCCATAACAACAAGAACAGGACCATAGCATCTTTGTCAAACTCTTGTTATTACCTCACATCACCTTAATAACCCAGCCATCGTGATTGGAAAGGACTGATCCCTTTAAGCAGATGAAACGTAGCCGTCCTCCTACAACTCCACCATGTCCAATCAGCTCCAGCAGCTCAACATTCCACCCTTGAAACCAGGCCATGCATTAGCCTAATCCAAAGAACGAAGTAAGCCCTCGGTGTTTCTCACCATTCCCAAAGCTTTGGGAAAGCAGAGCAGCAACATGCCAAGGATTCGACAGAGAAAAGAAAAGAAAGTTGCACCTGTAATGCAAGGTTTCCACTGTACAGCTGTTACACAACAGTATAATGAGCTATTTCTGATACCAAAATGAATTAGTTAATAAAAAAAATAAATTTCTAAGTAACTAGACAGAGCACTGGCCCATTTCAAAGCATGGAAAATTCTAGACCGTCTTTGAGCAGCATACCTGAACAGTGTATTATTAACTGACTTAAAGGTAAAATATGCACAGGATCAAAGCCTTCATTTTAGCAATAACTGATTGTAACCATGATCAATAAGAACTGTCTGACAGCTGTAGCTGAAACATGTAACATATTCGCTAAAGGCAAAAACAAAAGTCAGGTGACTGAATAACTGTAGACTGTAACTGACAGTAACCGTAAGACTGTCTTGCATTTATATAGTGAGTTTCTTAAGTCTATAAAGCCTAGAACATTTTGGCGAACACATACATATACACCAAAGAAACAGAGCCAACTGAAGTAAAAAGCAAGATAATATATCTATTTAGATATATATCTCATGTCTACTATTAAACAGCTGAGGTTTGAGTTAAATGTTTGAGATGCAAGAGATGGTGCCTAATGTGTCCACCCAAATCCATACCACCGCCTTGTGAATGCAGATCCAGAAGAGAGCCAAAGAGCAGTGTTACTTTTGTTGACAGAATAACTAACATTTTTTCCCTGATGAAAAAGAAGCCATAAGTAAATCTAAATCTTCCATTGTATTCAAAATCTAAGATGAAATGTGAGGACATTTTCCTCAACAAATAAAAATAAGATGAAAATGTCAGTAATGGTTGATTTGACAAAAGGTAATCCCCACTCCAACACCACCACCACTATCACCAGAAACCTCCCACCATGTGTTTGAACATGGAAATAAATTGATACACTTGGTTAGTGGGCAGACAAGAGAAGATGTGGTCATGCACACTGCTCTGTAAATGGCTCTTCTGATTGGTGCATGAATACAATCCGGTGTTCCTTTCAAGATGAAATGAGAAATTAATGCATATACCTTTTGGAAAACCTAAAAACTACATTTGAGGGGAAAAAATATGGGAGAAACTGAAAAAAAAAAACAACCGTATTTATTGGCTACACTACTTAGTTGTAGTTAGATAAAATTTTAGTTTTTCATCAATTAAAACTAGCAAAAAAAAACAACAATTGACTAAATATGATTAAAAAGTGTTTTGTTTTTGTCAATAGAAAAAGATTCAAACAAATACAAATTAACTGGCAAAATTAAAACTACCAGTGGCTCATGAGAGTTTGCCTGGATTGACCTTCAGATTTTAAGAGGATTGATTATGCGAGAGGGATTGCTAACCTGAGCCTAATTGCTTTCTCATTACCTTAACTTTACCCCAAATTCTTGTTATTATAAACAAATAAAGCAAATAATTGCATGATAGATGCTTACATAATGTATCTGAATTGAAAGTAGAGGACATGCATTGTCATACAATGGTTCAAAGGAGCTTGTATAGTTGTGCAATAGGAATACAGATGGTTGGTCATGGCTCTGCGGTATTAAATTAGACAATACACATACACACGCAGATGGTCCTCTTGAGCAAAGGAGTGCCGGAGTGGCATAGAAGTTTAGCTGTGTAAACAGGAAATAAGCAGAGTACAGTCTCAGGAAAAAGCAGTGTGAAATTTATGGTTTCTTCTCCTTCAGTTTGTCCTGTATCTTCTTTGGCTCATCAAACTGTATCAACCTCAAAATGTCTTTGTTGTCCATCACTCCCTGAATGAACTCGCCCTCTGCGATCTTATCTGCAAAGCCATTGAGACATTGTGAGAACATGATATTTCCGTTTCTTGCTAATATTCCCCAAAACAATATCCCTCTCAAGTCGTTTGAAAGGTCTTCTTGAAATTTTTTTGAATGTGAAACACTTTGTTGTAAACTTGTTAACAGTGTTTAATGCTTCTCCCACAGTAACAATATATATATATATATATATATATATATATATATATATATATATATATATATATATATAAAATTTACCGTAATGTAATAATTATTTTTGGTGTCATTCAGTCCTACAATATATTTTTTTTATTTGGCCATACAAATTGTAATTACCATTTTCTTTCTTTTGGAAAAAGTTCCATATTTTGTCTGCTCTCTTTTCTGGTGTGTTCTCATCCTCTGGAAGTTTTGTCTGGTCTTCAACCGGAATCATATTGAAAATTGCCTAGATTTCGGCAGAATCAAGAATGAACATAACTATTATTCGAAATAAATTAATTCATAGATGCATTAACTCAACCTAGATGCTAAAGACTTAAGTGTGTAAGAGTCATAATCCATTATACGATCATTCAAAAATGTAGCCAAAATAAATAGTAAAAGTAATAGTAAATGTATAAGGTAAAATATATTTATACACTGTAGTCAGCTTAGACTAAAGCAAAATACATCTATACTATGTACACACATACACACCTTTACAATCTCCTGAACTTCATTTATGCTGATGGTTCCATTGCCATCAACATCATACAGAGCAAAAGCCCACTCGAGCTTGTGCATAGTTTTGCCTGAGGAGGTTAAATGCAGTGCAATTATGTACTCCTTAAAGTCCAGCATGCCATCAGCATTGAGGTCAAAGCTACGGAAAACATGGCGTGCATACGCGGTGGGGTCAGCGTCAGGAAAGAAGCTTGCATAGATGCCCTCAAACTGCTCTTTAGTAATGCGCCCACTAGGACACTCTTTCAGGAAGGTGGTGTACCAGGCACTGAGCTCAGCCTCACTGTATTTGGTGTTCATTTTTAGATCCTCCAGAATCTCCTTGGACAAAGCGCTGCTCTTGCTGTTTCCCATTTTGTATTTTAAACTTAAATCACCACTTTCTCTTTCTCCTGCTTTTGCTTTCTAGTATCAGTTCTCTGGTGGTTCTGGCTGAATACCCAACTAGCTCTATGTGTAAATCTTCTTGGCTTGCTCTACCTGACAACTCCAACTCAGCTACGTGCTTGATGGGATTATGGATATCTGTTTTTATACCCAGGCAGGCTCTCTGACAGATTACTTAGCTACGTCAGACAACTCTGACATCTTAAATGGCAGAGCAATTGTTTACCACAGTGTATCATCAGCTTTTTCCCCAGTGTTACCCAAGTCATTTTCAACACTGGTGCATATAGTTCATAATTGGACTCATAACTGAAGCCATCTTATGAAGCCATTGTTTGTTAGTTACCATCGTGCCGCTCCACAGTTATTCCCACTATTTTGGTTTTAGTTGGGGTTAGAGTTACAGCAGTCCTGTGTGTTTCATTTCATTTGTCTAATCTGTGAAGCAATGATTTCCTTGCAATTATATTCTTGAGATTGTGTTAAGCCATACAGTATGCGTTGGTGTTAACCTGCGTTATATCACTGATTTATTAAAGGCCGTTTAGAAAAGATGCACTGGCAACAGGCAAATTGAGGCAGGGCTATATCCATATTTGGAAAAATATTTTGCAGAATGCTTGAAATTATTATTATTTTTTAATGTTGGATGCATGGAAAGCAGATAAATGTCAGTATGTAGACACTATGTGGCTCTTTGTTTGTATGCAACAGCAAGCAGGGGCCCCCTCCAAGGGGGCCTAGCCCTAATTATAATCCAGGTCTGGTTTATAGTCACAGTGGACAGAAAAGTTAAAAAAAAAAAAAAAAAGGCTAGAAAAATATAAATGATCTGTAATTGGATTCAAGTAACAGAATGTTAAGTGTAAAATAAACTAAGGCAATAATAATGGAAAAGAATCCCACATTCTACAACCCCAATTACAAAAAAGTTGGGACACTGTGTAAAATGTAAATAAATGTACATAAAAACAGAATGCAATGATTTGCAAATCTCATGAACCCATATGTTATTCACAATAGAGGATAGAAAACATCAAATGTTTCAACTGAGTAAATACAACATTTAAAGAAAAAAATTGTCAATAATTTTGAATTTGATGGCCGAAACACGTCTCAAAAATGTTGGGATGGAGCAACAAAAGGCTGGAAAAGTAAGTGTTACTAAAAAGAAACAGCTGGAGGTTAATTGGCAACAGGTCAGTAAGATGATAAAAAGAGTATGTTAGAGAGGCAGAGTCTTTCAGAAGTAAAGACGGGCAGAGGTTCACCAATCTGTGAAAAACTGCATCTATAATTTGTGGAACATTTTCAGTATAATGTTCCTCAATGTAAAATTGCAAAGACTATGAATATCTCATCATCTACATAATATTATTATATCTATATTATATAGAGATTATATTATCTCTATGTGCAAGGGACAAAGGTGAAAATCAACATTGCATACCCATGATCTTCGGGCCCTCAGGCGGCACTGCATTAAAACAGGTATGATTCTGTAATGGAAATCACTGCATGGGCTCAGAAACACCTCCAGAACTCACTGTCTGTGAACAGAGTTCACCGTGCTATCCACAAATGCTGATTAAAGCTCAGTCATGCAAAGAAGAAGCCATATGTGAACATGAGCCAGAAACACCACTGTCTTCTCTGTGCCAAAGCTCATTTAAAATGGACTGAGGCGAAGTGGAAATCTGTTCTGTGGTCAGACGAATCGAAATTTGAAATTCTTTTTGGAAACCATGAACGCTGCATCCTCTAAACTAAAGAGGACTAAAGAGGAGAGGGACCATCAGGGTTTTTACCAGCATTCAGTTCAAAAGCCTGCATCTTTGATGGTATGGGAGTATATTAGTACCTATGGAATGGGCAGCTTACACATCTGGAAAGGCACCATTAATGCTGAAAGGTATATACAGGTTTTAGAGCAACATATGCTTCCATCCAGATTCCATCCCATCTTTACTTCTGAGAGACTCTGCCTCTCTAAAATACTCTTTTTATACCCAATAATGTTACAGATCTGTTGCCAATTAACCTCCAGCTGTTTCTTTTTAGTAACACTTACTTTTCCAGCCTTTTGTTGCCCCCATCCCAACGTTTTTGAGACGTGTTGCAGCAAACAAATTCAAAATTACCTTATTTTTTTCATTAAAATGGTACATTTCATCAGTTTAAACATTTGGTATGTTTTCCATATTCTATTGTGAATAACATGTGGGTTTATGAGATTTGCAAATCATTGCATTCTGTTTTTATTTACATTTTACAGTGTCCCAACTTTTTTGGAATTGAGGTTTTACTTATACACCTTCTATGGGTACAAAAATGTGTCCATTATTGCTGTTTACACCAAAACCCCATAAAAGGCTTTGTTCATTAATTAGTTTAATCTGCTTTACAGTGAAACAAATAGGAAACATATGTAGTTATGTGAGTAACAATCGAAGAACCATGAATGTAATGGCATAGTTTGACTAGTAAACTGGAAATGTAAAAGAAGGCCCAAAAGTAACCATAATATGTATGTCTTATGTCATTAGAATGGTTGAAATGGTTTACGCCACAGCACTGTTGATTTATTATTTTTATTTTATTTTGAATAACTATAACAAACTGAGAACCTTAGAGATAAATTGCTTCTGGCATTGGGGGATTTAAACAATGCATTCTGACCAGACATCTGATAGGGTGAAATGATGTTGCTTGTGCAAAAGGTGGACCAGTTGATTGCATGACCTTGTCCTATGCTGTCCTTTCATTCATCACCAAGTGTGTGATGTGAGACAGATGAGCATGTGGCATGTTGAGCTTATAACACCCCCTCTGCCCATTAGGGCTTGTTGCCTACTAATATTGCCTTCATGTCAGAGAGAAGTGTATTGCCCTGCTAACCAGCTTAAAGCTGAAAGCAAATCTGCCAGAAAGGCAGACTCCCGGTGCTTGCTCTCACTAATTAAATAAATGCTATTTACATAATACATTTCCTACTATTCAGTACTTATACATAATTTTAACTCTTGGATGAATATTTCTACACTAAATTAGGCACCCTATTCCATGGTAATTCTTTAAATAAAGTGTGTATATATATATATATATATATATATATATATATATATATATATATATATATATATATATATATATAATTTTTTCCCTGCAGGTTTTCCTCAAGAATTTGGGTGGACTTGGCAGCATCCATTTTCCCTTCAATCCTGACCAATTGCCCAGTCCCCGCTGAAGAGAAACACCCCACAACACAACATTGCCATGACCATGCTTCACAGTAGGTATGGTGTGTTTTGGGTGGTGTGCTGTGTTTGGTTTTCGCCAAACATAACGCTTGCAGTTCAGTTCAAAAAGTTAAATCTTACTCTTATCTGACCATAAAACCTTTTGCCACATGGCATTAGAATCTTCCAAGTGTTGTTTTGCAAAACGCTAATGAGACTCTGTGTGGCCCTTTGTCAGAAGAGACTTCTTTCTTGCCACCCTATCATTCAGGCCTGCTTTGTGTAAAGCTTGTGAGATTGTTGTCACATGCACAGACCGACCAATCTCAGCCGTAAGAACTTGTAAGTCTTTCAAAGTTGCCATTGGCCTTTTGGTAGCTTCCCTGATCAATATCCTCCTGGCTCAGTCATCCAGTTTGGAGGGACGGCCTGATCTAGGCAAGGTGTTTCCACTTCTTAATAATGCTCTGAACGGTGCTCAGAGGGATAGTTAAAGCCTTAGAAATCATTTTATATCCTTCTCCTAACTTTGTCCCAGAGTCCTTCTGAAAGCACCTTTCCAACCATGGTGTATTCTTTGCGTTGCCATGCACTACTAGTAATGGAATCATCACGGAACAGCCGGTTTTCTTATGAAGTAAACAAAACACTGCAGTTGATGTCAGGTGGGGGGCAATTAGCATGGTGTATGATCTGGGAAGTGACTGGTTGTACCTGAGCACGTTTATAATAGTTAAGGAGTAAGTAGTATAGTAAGGAGCTGATCACTTATCCAAACCAGGTATTTCACTAATTAAATTTTAATGACTGTTCAGAATTTTTTTAAATTTATTTTTCACATAGATGTTGAGGGTTATAATGTGTAAATACAGCTGGCGAAAGTTAGATTTAATTTATTTTAATTTCCAGGGTGTAATGTGACAAAAGGTAAGGATTTTGACATGGAATGATTTTCTATAGGCACTGTACTATATGCACATGTTAGTCTTTACTTAATGATTAACAGAATTATCTAATTTCTTTTTTATCTTTGTCACTACATCCTATTAAAAATTCAATAATTCAAAGAATGGCACAGAATGCACAAGTCCCAAACTGAATGCTAGGAAGAGCCATGCACCAGATTGGGGAGTAATCTGACTGATAATCTTTTATATCACTGTGCTGAAATATACTATGGCTTTAGATAGAACATGATATAACCTGAGTGCTTACATGTACTTTTTTTTTTTTGCAATGAACAGTAAGTGATTTTAACAGAAGGGTGGGTGGATTCAAAAAGGGAGAACTATATGCAGAATAAAAGAGCTCACAAAGAGGATGAGAGAGTTTGAAAAAAGATGCTGATGCTTTGGCTCTGCAAAATACTTGCTATGCTGAATATCTCATCTAAAATGCATCTACAAAGACACACGTGTTTGAAGAGAGGAATCATTCAGTCAAAGGACATATGAGATTAATTGACTCAAGCCAGAAAGAAGCCATGAAACTTCAAAACGGTCCAAGAGCCACACTAGCCTTCACCTTAAACTGCTTGGCCTTCACTTTGGCCGTGTCTGCTGTAACAACCAGCTACTGGTGTTCTGGGACCAGGAAGATAGTGAAGCCCTTGTGCACAGGCCCAGAAAAAGTCAAGCAGAACTACTGCATCCACTTCAATAGCTCTGATGCGAACAACACACATCTGGTGCAGTACATTTACGAGACTGGAGAGGAAAAGTTCATATTGAAAAAATTCCACACAGGCATTTGGTTCACATGTGAACAGGCTGTTGATCTTTTAGGTAAGTATGAAATCTTAGGTCAAAGTTCTTGTACAGTTTTAGTTGGTGTAGAGAGTACATTGTGAAATGAAGATACTGTGAAAACTGACAATATGATGCATTTTATTTTGAAGTGTTTATAATATTAATATTATATTCTGAACAAAATTTCTTTGTTTACAGGATTTACCTGTAGAGCGTTTTTAGAGATTTCACCCAATCATGAAAGAGGTGAGTGAGTAACAGGTGTCATTTATCTCAAATAATAGTGCAAATATATAATTTTATAACAAACCAGGATTTAAGGGGAACTGAACTTCCCTACCTACTTATTGGTTCCTCTAAAAAATATTATTTTTGTATATAATGCATATACTTTGGAGAATTACATTCATTAAATTTTATTAAGACTTGTGAATGCTTTCTTGCCACTATTATTTCAGTCTTGCAAACAGCAGCTAGATCTAGTGCTAGAAACTCTGTTGCCCTGTACATACAGCAATTATACCCTAACTATTATTTATTTATTTTTTTTAATTAAGGTCCTCAGTTTATGCAGACCATTTCTCCTGTGTGTAATTATAAAATATAAAAAGCCTGTATAACTTTTGTCACTATGGGGATAGAATTGGCAATAGAATTGCTGTCAATGTCAAAACTTATAATCTATGCCTAAAAATATATTTTAGTATTTCAAAAAAGGCAATGCAAATATTTTTTGGTGAACTTCAGTTTTCACTATAAAATTCATACTATCCTTTTCCTCCAATCTACTTTTCTTGCTTAAATCAAAACAACATTATGTACGTTAAACGGTTTGGTATGCCTGGAATGGTTTTCAGATATCCAGTTCAGGTTTTGTACTAATAATTACAATAAAAAATAATCTAAAGTAAAAGCAAGCAAGCTGAAGAAGGCTATGATCATCTGTAAAAGTCTACTGTTACATTGCTGAAATCATCAAATTTCCATTCTCTCTCTTCCAGGAGTGTTATGGCTGTGTATTATTGGTGAATGTTTGTACATCACTTTGCTGTTTATTGGAGTCTCACTCATGACAGTGGAGATGTGTCACTGCTGTAACACAATGAACCGACTCAAGCTGAATGCTTTTGCAGCCCTGTTCACTGCACTTTCAGGTAACAGCCCATACTAAGAGTAAATAAAAACAACGAGTCACATACTTGAGTATTAACATAGCACCACTGCATACACCAGAGTAAGCAACCAACCCAACTGGCAACTCTTAAATCACGGATCAGCTTTGTCTCATGACACCTCTCCTCAATATCCTGTCATAGATGAGAGTTTTCTAGGCTCAAGCCCCCACAATACCAAACAGGAGGCTCCTCAAGAAAGGTTTAGATCCCGCACACCGAAGTAAGCAAAAGGAGAACTTCTCTAGTTGGAGCGGAGATACTAATTATAAACAAAAAGGCTCACACACCATATCTGTACTACTTTGCATATTATGGTAGCACATTTACTTAGTCACATGTCAATTATGTAATTGTTACAAAAATAAAGGAGTAATTGTAGCAGGAAAAGGAATGGGGGGGGGGGGTTGACTATCCATACATTGCACGTTAATTCGCATTTAATTAATAAATTATTTACAGATTATTTGACTTTATTTCTGATATAAATGTTGTGACATCTTTTGGGAATAAATATCAAACAAATAAATTGCATAAATCTCACTCAATATCGCTCAAAAACCTATATGATTTAATTATTAGGGATATTAACAAATATCCCCCATAAAAAAAAAGCAGTTCTATTGAAGTGTTTCTCCTCAGCTACTTTAATTACTTGTTCCAGTTTATTTCCAGTAGCATTTCTTAAAAAAAAAAAAGTAAATAAATAAAAACAGCCATCCGGCATGTGTCAGTCCTGAAGCATTGCTGATCATATTCCATTTCATCATGCACCTTAAAAAAACAGGGCCAGGGGTTAAGCCTGGCTGGAGTTTTGCTGCATCTTTAACACAGACAGTCACAGAGGCTGCAGCACTGCTCACATGGCAGGCAGGAGATCCTCTGACTGGAACTAAAGGGAGAGGATTACGCAATGCCCCCTGGTCCAGCTGCTCCACATGCTAGCCTGTTAGCCTGACTAACACTGAGCACCTACTGATGCAGCACAGAATGAGCAGCACAGCTATGGATATGGATTTTAAAAAAGATGTTCATTAAACCAATGCATGACAAAATGGAGAATAAATATTTTACATAAAAGCACATAATTAAACAAGATGTTGAGGCAGGAAGTTCACATGAAGAAAGCTTTAAATCAGGGAGCAATTTTGGTCTAAACCTGCTGTCTGATCTAAAGATGCAGGGATTTCATTGTTTGGGATGTAATCAGATTGGAGTGGGGGCAGTGGTTTTAGCAGAGATCTACTTTTTCTCCCTCCCACTATAATTTGTATCATTGCTAAATGAAACAATTGAATCTTAATCAAATCAAATACTCATTTTACACTGTTAGAGACTAGTTTTTCTTGAACACTGAACAACACTGCACCCTTGTGGTGTGCACTATGATCACCGTAAACACTGCAGTACATTACCTGTGTTTTTGTTTGACAGGTCTTATAGGCATGGTAGCACATATGATGTTCACCACAGCCTTTCAGCTTGCAGTCCTTATGGGTCCAGAGAACTGGAAACCCAAAACCTGGGACTACAGCTGGTCCTATCTGTGAGTAAAATCCGTTTATGAGAAGGATGCTGGTTCATAATTTTTATATTTCTTAATGTATGCATGACTCTAAATTCAAATTGATAATTGCTTTGTGGGCATTAAAAAAAACAAAACAACCAAAGTCAAGCAAATCCAAACCAACAAATAATGTTAAAAAAAAAAAAGTTATAAGAGTCACATTACTTAAGGCAATGTTCACAGGGCTACACTAACACAAATCATTTATGACAATGGAGGTAAACATGCATAAACATTTATAAAAGGTACATATAAACAAATGTTACCTGCTTTTGTCAAATTTGAAGTCAAGTTAACCTAACACCTGAATCATGTGACATAGATGTTTGTTGACAATGTTTTAGGATATTTCCCAGGCTGATTTATATAAGAACACTCAACTTACAGTGGATAAAAGCATTGCAAAAACCCATTTCCACCATCAGGGCAATAATTAACTCTCATCCAAAAACAAACCCAGGCGTCTTCAGTTTGCCAGACACTACTGGAACTTCAAATGGGATCGGGTTCTATGGTCAGATGAAACCAAAATAGAGCTTTTTAGCAATAAACACCAGAGGTGGTTTTAGCACAGCAGGGAGGTAGCCATATGGAAAAGTACCTCATGCCCTCGGTTAAATATGGTGGTGGCTCTTTAATGTTTTGGGGCTGTTTTTCTGCCAGAGGACCTGGACATTTTCTTAGAATACATGGCAACATGAACTGATCAAATGACAGACATTAAATGAAAACCTGACTGCCTCTGCCAGAAAGCTTAAATGGGCCATGGTTGGATCTTCCAGCAGGACAATGATCCAAAACATACATCAAAATCAACACAAAAATGGTTTACTGACCACAAAATCAAGGTCCTGCCATGCCATCCCAGTCCCCTGACTGGAAACCCATAGAAAACCTGCAGGGTTAATTGAACAGGAGAGTCCACCAGAGTGGACTTTGAAATTCGAAGGATCTGGAGAGATTCTGTATGGAGGAACGGTCTCAGATCCCTTGCCATGTATTCTCCAACCTCATCAGACATTATAGGAGAAGACTCAGAGCTGTCATCTTGGCAAAGGGAGGTAGCACAAACTACTGACTAAAAGGGTGCCAATAACTGTTGCACGCCTATATTTAACATATTTATTGGATAAACCAATGTTGTTTTTGCAATTGTTTGATATCCATGAATTTTTTGAACAAAAAGGTTTAAAAAAATAAAGAATTTTCACAGCCTTCTTTGCTCTTTTTTACCAAGGGTGCCAATATTAGTGGAGGGCATTAATTTTATATGTGGGTGAGAAATAAAGGTTAAAGACAGGGTTTGGGCATGATTGAGGCACTTTGGGGAAAACAGCTTCAAGCAGGACTCAAAACAAGCATTTTACACACTTTGGAGGGATGCACTGTACCACTTGGACTGGCTACAGGTGGGGCAGGCATAGCTACCACACAGAGGCAGGAAAAACCAAACAAGAGACACCAAAAATTAATCTTTTTTACTAAGCCAGGACAAAATATAAAATTGGGAATAGGCTCCCACTACAGGCTTTAGCTGGACAGTTAATCATTCGACACTGAGCCCAGAATCTTCTCCATCACAAAAACATTTAAAAACATACTTCCAAATAAACTGTTTCCATGCATTTGACCCTCGGTTCAGCTAGTAGCAGAGAGTTTTATTTTATGGACCCTGTGGTAACTTAGTCAATGTATGACATGATCAGAAAAAGTTGGATTTATCAAAACTTGCCTCGGGTGTTCGTAGAATTACCAGACTAAAACTTTTCTAACTAGGCTAGTTTGGTGTCACACGCCAAAGTGGAGGCACACCCAAGTTATCATTGTATGGGTTTAGCTACTTCAGTGCCACGCCAAGTACGTTAACTGTCATTATGCTCTGCACATATCACATTCACATAACTAGGAACTCGTATAAAGATTTACACACCTTGTTCTCCTCAGCATTTATAAAAACTTTTCCTCACACTGATTGTGTTAGCTGGCGTTTGGCAGAATTTAGAGCAGTCAGCTAATAAGACAATTATTTCCATATATTTTCCTGTAAACCCTGTCTGTCTCACCTCCGTTCACTGAAGATATAAAATTACAACACTGCCACCTTTTACTGACATTCAGCTACATAGTGCCAAACCACTCTAAGTGGAGAATTATTCGGAGCAAAATAAAAAATCGTCTGGCTACAGCCACGAAAAGCCAGGTTATGCCTCTGACTCCCACAACTTAGAAAACTAATGGTTACATTTTTAGCTTTCTCTTTGTCTTGTATCTTTGACTGGGGTCATTTTCTCCTTCCTGGCCAAATCTTAACTCGCCATAATAGTCTTTTCTGTTCCTTTCATAACTCTTATTATTATGAAGTATTAATTAATTAATTAATTAATTTATTTATTTATTTATTTATTTATTTTAATTTGCCCTTACCGCAGGCCCGGCCCGGCCAAGCCAGTCACGCCACTACAAAGGCGCGACGAAGAGCTGTGGCAAACGCTGGCCTTAAGTATCCTGCCTGGCAGGTGTGGGTAATCCGGGTTAATTAGCCTGGAGAATTCTAGACAACCGCTCTCACTGCGCGCTGCTGCCGCCCTCTGCTGGCTGCTGGCGGTGTTGCGTGGCGTCAAACATCTTAAGTCCTCTTAATTCTTCAGAAATCTACAAAAAATATATATAGCCCATTAAATTGTTCCAATAAAACATGTACAAGTTGTGATTGCATAAGTATTCACTCCCGTTACTGCGAAACCCTTAAAATAGTACGTTTGAAAAGAGATATGGCACCAGAACACATTTTGTCAGTAGCTGAGTTCATTGCTCTATTTTGCCCCCTAGTGGAATAAGTAGTGTATTTTCTAATTTGGCTTGTCCCGGCCTGCAGGCCATAAGTTTGTGACTTTTGATCTACAGTGTCTCTGAAACTGAGTACCTGGTGGTAAAATCAACATGGCCTGGGGTATAAGGAAGTTTTACCAGTGACAGTTATTACACAAAAGAACTGAATTATACATACAAGATTTTTTTAGTGGTTAGCACATTTGCCTCACACCTCTGGGGTTGGGGATTTGAATCCCTGAATCTGAAACATTAATTAGCTGTTTAAAACTGTCATGCTGCCTCTTAAATGAGCCAGACAAAGTACATTTGGAAAGATTAATACATTTTGGCAGCCACCACAAGCCTTCTGGTCAACCTCAGTTTGAATGTGGTTGATTGGTAGTCTATCTTCTTTTTATTTATTTATTTAATTTTAATAGTCCCTGCTCAGCTTGCATGGTGTCTGGGAAAGAAGGATAACCAAATTCAATATGGCACAGCTTGTGTGGCATTGGAAATAGTGATACTGGGTCAACAAACTGTTATTACACACACACACACACATATACACACACACACACACACACACACACACACACACACACACACACACACACATACACAAACTGACTAAAAGTCTTATGTTGTCCTGACATCAAAATTTGCAAAAGCAGTCATTATTACAGTTGACTCCTGTTGGAATAAGCCTTTATAAATATAGGCTTATCACTTATGTGGTACCCTCTTTTTATTATTTGGTTAACATTAAACCTTGAAATTATATACCTCCAGACCATTTAATAAATGGTAATTTTGTACATTCTCCCACTCCTCCAGTTTGGCCTGGGCCTCCTTTGCTACCTGCATGGCCTCAGCCATCACTGCCCTCAACCACTACACCAAAACCATGATCCAGTTCAAGTTCAAGCGGAGGAACATTGAAAACAACCTGGAGCTCCTGGGACTGCATATGCCTGTAGGATTATGGAATACATACCCGAGCTCAGGCTTTGATCCTGCAGACCAGCACATTTCCTTTGAAGTGAATGGCACCAGACAACTTTATTCTTCATCCCAAGACACTGCAACACTGCACTCACAGGGTGAAGAGTACTGCTGAGGCCAAGTACACAGTCAGTGAAGTCTTGCTTTTTTTTAAAAAGGAAAAAAAAAAAAAAAAAAAAAAGAAAGTAACAAGCTGTGTGTCATTTTGGTTAGTACTTGAGTACATG
This sequence comes from Ictalurus furcatus, assembly GCF_023375685.1. NCBI lineage: Eukaryota > Metazoa > Chordata > Actinopteri > Siluriformes > Ictaluridae > Ictalurus > Ictalurus furcatus. The sequence goes on along the minus strand of NC_071256.1, from coordinate 27,852,548 downwards.
GCTCAAGTACATGTAATGGTAATTGTTTAGTATAATTATATCAGAGTACTTTTAATTTCTCTCGAGTATTTTAAACGTAAAATATTAAACTCTTACATATTTTAATCACAATTACAGAGAATAAAATAATAACAATAATAATAATAATATTAATAATAATAATAATAATAATAATAATACATTTAACTCCAGAAGACGGTAAGCTAAGAATGTGCAAATTTTAAATAGTTCCATTTCAAGAGCCCATCACAATAAAACAGTTAAATGCTGAAAGTCAACACTTCAGCTGCCAAATGCTTAGTCAGCAGTAGCAATGTCTTGCAACGACAGTGGAGACAGATGAGCATTCCTGGCCCAGTTGATCAGGAATCTTCAGAGGAAGCAGCATGATCTTTATCTGCAAAATATACAAGCCATAACCAGTGGGGATACTGGCATTTCACAACTCACCATTCAACCTGTACAAAGATGTACAGGTAAACCATTAGCTAGTTGAGTGAGCTAGATTAGCTAGCCCGATCTTTTGATGTTTTACAGTTTAAATCCATCTAAGCTGCTGAAACCCCAACAGCTTTTGGCTAAATTATCTAGAAAGCTAATGTTAGCTTCACCCCCCAACAGGTTTATACTGTTGATAATCAATTTGCTGTTCTTTCAGCATAGCTCACTTGGTAAGTTCAAATAAAAACAAAATAGAAAATAGAACATTTTTGGATTATTTGTGTCAATTGTAAACATAAAAGAGTAATTTGTAATTTGTTCTTTTCCCTACTTTTACTGAAGTGAACTGAATTGTTACTGCAGTAGTATTATTTTTACTCAAGTCAGTGTTTCATACTCCTTCCACCACAGTTTTCTCTCCATGTGTATCTCAGTTTATTAGACTGTAAAACCAGTGACTGTTGCAAACAAAACTAGATCGTTCTGTCTTTGTATTAGATATGTTTGCCTAAATGATAGGTTTATATTAATGTGCTTGTTATAATGCGTTGTCATTCCTATAGTAAAAGTTCATTTATATAATCTAAACCTAATTATAAACAGATTAAAGATGTGTTGTTTAACCATGAATATGTACAATTGTTGATAAAGTGAGGTTTTCTGTAAGGAGACATTTAACATTTACTGTATGGAACGAGTCACACAGTTAACGGGACATGCTATGATACACTCATCATCTTTCCCATTCTCTGTTTGTTCTGCCCGAGTTCATACTGCTATCTATTCCAGCACAGAGATATGCCCTTAGGTGTTCTTCATGCAAGCTCAGTATGTGGGCAGATGGAAAACTTTGTGCCTACTACGTATCAGAACAGACCCATTGTCCCAGATGAATGGGTCACTGTGACACAGCACACCCCACATCTTGAAATTTTGGGTTTGGCCCTGGAGAGAGATCCAAGCATTCTGCAGTGTTCGCAAGGGGTCAGATGCACTCTTGAATGTACCCACTCCGTTTATGCTCCAGATGTGTTCAGAGAAGTGGAAAGTGTTTCATGGTGGTGTGAAACATTAGGCATAAAACAGCTAAAATTCCACAAGCAAGCACATTTGCAGTTTGCTAAGTTGCAAAGTAAAATTTATAGTGACCAATGAAATAAAATAAAATAAAATAATGCTAAAACATGCAGTGTGCATTTCAAGCCGTGAAGTACATATATTGTACAGTATGTTTATTGTAGAAAAACAGCAGTTACTTACCAATCACAATCAGCTTTGTTCCTTGGACGAATACCACAGTGATACATTTTGTATCCTCACCAGTACAAAAACCCTCCCCTAGTTTCCGTAATGTTTGTAGAAGAACTGAAACATCCTCCAGACTTTAGCTTAGTTACTGGCTATGTTCAGCATACGCTTCAAAACTAATTAAATTAAAGTCCTATATCACAATGTTCTGTTAATAAGCCCAGTTGAAAGAAATGTGTTATTGATAACCATTTTTATCATCCACCTGAGAAATGTGATCATTGTAAAGCAGAATTGATTGTAAGCAGTGAGCTGGTTATTGTTATGATGTGAATCACTGTGATACACTGCAGAGTCCTCCACCTCCACAGTATTTATTATGAGGTTGTAATCAATTTTAGATGAACTCCTAGATGTAAATTTGTATGAAGAGAAGCCAGATCCATATTTAGGAGTGCTCCAGATATAATAATGTCTTAACATGTCTTAACTGGGGAGCTCTTCCTGGAATCTGCTTATGCAGTACCAGTTACCACTTGCATCATCATCTCTTACAACACTGCACACAAATGTGGCCATGTCTCCCTTATTCACGGTAAGTGACACAGGTGTCGGGGTGACAACCTTCTGGTATTTAACATCTATGAAGAAAAGTACAAAATGTCACCACAACAAAACCAACAAGAAACTGAGACTACCTGTAATAAAGTGAATACAGAATGGCATTTCAGAGGTCTGTACCAGATAAAACAAAGATGAACACCTGAAGCCTTGCATGCATGATGCTAATGTGTGTAGGGTACAAATATTTCAAATACGAACACAGACATGGAGTGAGGGGAAGATGGACACAAAATGATATATATGGTGGGGGTGGAACAGCTGTAGTGACGCTTTCAGATAACCAATCACATCACTGAGCAAAAACCAATCACACAGGTTTTACAAATAGTGTCAGAGGGCTAAAGCAACACAATATCTGAAGAATTGCAGGATGTTCAGACATTCTTAATAGAACTGAATGCAATTTTTAATCAATCGTACCCATTTGGTTAGTGAGACTTGGACTTTGTATTAATCCTGTACACACACTATTTAAAAAAAACCTTCCACGTACCTTGCACTTGCAACATAATACTAAAGTACTTAAAATAATGTTATCATGTTCTGATTGACAGCAATTATATAATTTTCATAAAGCTGAAATGACACAGTTGGCAGCAGCAGGTGTATCCTGACTGAGAGAGGAGGTGCTCATCCTAATTATGGGACTGAGACATCTCTTGGAAAAATTTCCACACCAGTGCATCTCTTTCTGCGTTCTCACCACTTCTACAATAAACGTAATCTACTGTAATTTGGTATAAATGTATGCTACATTTTACATTCATTTACTGTACAATGTACACTTAAATAATCAAAACATTTAAAATTTAATTTCCAGTCCAATTAAGTTGATTACTGCTCTTGTATACATGCACTACAAGTGTTCACTGATTTTAACTGTCACAGCTTGTGCCATGTTTTTCTTCTTCAGATGTGAATAAACAAAATTTTTTTGTCACCTTTTTTCATGATAAATCACTTCTATGTGTCTTCTAAGCACTTACACAATAATACTAAAGTATTTCAAATAATCATGCTCTGACTGACAGAAAGGACACAATTTGCATGAGCTGAAATGACACTGTCGGAGGTAGCAGGTGTATCCTGGCTGAGAGAGGAGGTGCCGATACTTATTATGGGACTGAGACATCTCTTGGGGAAATTTCCACATCAGTGCATCACTCTAGATTCTTTCACTGCTTCTTAATGCTGCTCTACTCAAATTCATATCGTGGATCAAAACATTTAAATTGGTGTTCTATAACTCTCTAAAATTATATGATTAAAATGTTTCATGTGTATTGTTTAAGTTAAAATTTACCCTGATATTCCTTTGTTAAATAGAACCTCTGCATTAATGTGTTACGTAAAATATGTTACAGTTAAATGGACATTTTAACACTGGATTAACACTATTGGCAAAAATCTAATTGTAATATCTTGTAGATTAATTGATTTAATTGATCAGATTATCAGCGGTTGACTTTTTCAAGTCATTTCTGTACTTTTATCCATTCTTAGTTGCTACAGCTTTCCATTAAAATTACTTTATTTGGGAACATGTCCTTCATGGCCATCCTCAGCATCTCTACTCAGTCTGACTGTCAGGTATGTCACTACTAATAAAATACCAGCAATTACCACATTTGTGTGAAATTATCTTGAGACTCATTAGGTTATAGCCTAAAGATTATTCACAGAGATATATATTATAAATTCACCTTCTTTATCACACTTACCTTGACAGTAATCACTGACTCAAGCCTCTAGTCAATATTTAATCATATTGATGTATGAGGCTGAATAAATTAATGAGTTTATGAGGCTGAGAAAACATTTTCTTTCCTTCTGTCTCTTCCAAATGTTATTCTTTATTCATCACTACTCTGTAATGACTCAACTGGTGACCGAGGACCTGACCTCCTCAGCAACAAGCTAGCGCACCTCTGCAAAATACTCAACTGGCTCAAAAACTGCCCCCCCCCCCACAAAATAATGAACACATATAATGAGTAATATTTTGCCCTGAAACATATAAGGACATAGTATAAAATGAATTCATTTGAACTCAATATTTTTTCAAATATTACTTTCTCAAGTGGTGCATTTTTTTCTAGACAACAACTTCATTTAAAGTGATCAACACTCCTGAAATATTTGGTATCATATTACAGAGCAAGGTCAGAAGATCTTACACTCTTCCATGCAGAACATTTCAAGATCATTTATATTCGTAGGTTTGCGCTTGTGGTCTGATCTCTGGGATTCGGACCACAGATTTTCAATAGAAAAAAAAAGTTTGAGTTTATCTTATTGAAGGGTTTGCCTAAGACCTGGTAAAAGCAAACTGACATCAAGCACACAAACCACATAGGGAAACAAAAACGGTAGAGAATGGTGGTTGTTGTTTACCACTCAGAAATGTATGGCTGATTATGGAACAAAAAAGATTTTACCTTATGAGTGGGAGATTTTGATTGTTATAATAATTATTGTTAGTTTGTGCTTGAGAATCGATTCACTGATTCATTTAAAAGCAACAGAATCAACATCATTACAGGAGTGACCCTAAAAACCACGTAGTCAAGAAAAACACAAAGGTGGTTTTTATTGAATACTAATCTTACACACAAGTATATTTACACTAAAGGAATAACGAGTAAGACTATTGAGTGGTAGTGTGTGGTTGCTGAACGTCTGGCTTGGTTTGACAAGCTACCCGCTCCCAAAACACAGGCCGAGCTGATCAAACTGGTAGACCATCTTTGCCAGTTTTAAAAAATTTTAACAGCTTTTTTCTTTACTTTGTAACAAATTTATGCTTTAGGATAAACCCCTTGAGATGCTACATCTCATTATCAAGGGGGTCCTAACGCACAAAAGCATATATATAATATATATATATAATAACATAACACAAGAAAACAACAACAACAACAACAATCACCATATTCAAACCAACAAACACACAACTACACAATTAACACATAACATATGAATGTTTGCCTAGCATTAATAAATATAAACATAAATATATCATCTAAAGCAAGTACAACAGGTTTCAAAACAAAGAAATAAACCATTTTTAAACATATAAAAAGAAGTCAAAGATTGTACATTTAAAGGTAGAATGCTTTCTTCCCAAAAACTTTCTTGACTAAAGGAGTAAGAAAAAATAATGTGAAGAATGTCTTAATTGATATGATGAAGAATATGATATCAGATACTGTTGCAAGTAATTAGGGTAGTTAAAATGTACACATTTAAAAACTTTGCTTGAACAAATAAATGAGGTTCTAATTGCCTTATTGTGTTACTTATTGATTTTTTATATAACTTGTCTATGATCTAGCATTAGGAGTGGCAATTCAGCAGGAGTCAGATAAAGATAAACAGATAAACAGCTAAAGACAGATAAAAACAGATAAACAGCTAAAGACCCACCTCTTCTGTTAGCACGTAAGTAACCCCTAAAATGCCAACCCCACATTATCTTTAAAAAAAAAAAAACAACCAAAAAAAGACCTTACTCTGGCTCTTACACCTCTACTCTGCACATTTTGCTTCTCTAGAACTCAATTAAAAATCTTGTATGGTAGCACTACTTGTATTGTTCTCCACCTGATATATCACTTTGCTTGTATTTCCTCATTTGTAAGGGATAAAAGCATCTGCAAAATGTGTAAATGTAAATATAAATGTAAAATCCTGCAAGTGAAGGGACAAAAACTAAAATTGTTGAGAAGGCAACTGATCTGAAGGTTGTGAGTTCAAATCCCAGCACCACCAAGCTGCCATTGTTAGGTCCTTGAGCAAGACGCTTAACCCTTACCTGCTCATTTGTTGTCTCAGTTGTAACTCAATTTAGATATACATTTACCTATGGCTTATCCAGAGTGATGTGCTTTAAAGTCTCTATCAATAAATCCATCCTGATACTGATTCACCAGGTCACAGACAAAGAGATCTCTGAGTCTAGAAAAAAAAGCATCAGAGAAATGAGAAAATGTAAATATACGATCCGTTCCTTCAGTAACTGCTTTATCCTGGTGAGGGTTGGGGTGGGTCCTGAGCCTATCTCAGGAACACTAGATGCAAGGCAGAAATTTAGCATAGCCAGTCGACCTACTAGCATGTTTTTGGTAAGCTGGAGGAAACCGAAAAAAAACCCAGAGAAACCCCTGCGGACACGAGGAGAACATGTGAAACTCTACACAAACAGTAACCCAAGCTCAGGATTGAACCAGAGACCCTGGAGGAGGCAGCGCTACCCACTGTCTAGACTACATATGATGTATTCATTGTATATGTGTAGTATACAATACGTATTAATGTATTTTATTATATTTAAAAGCAAATGTGTCGTATTATTATTATTATTATTATTATTATTATTATTATTGTTGTTGTTGTTGTTGTTGTTACTTCTAGTATAGTCTTACAACGGCTGCTCAAACACACACCTTAAATCACATTTTCTTGACCTTCGTGTAACACACAGTGCTGTTCACGGATCCTCCAGCAGATGGCGCTTGTTAACGCGACCACATTTCGCTCCGCATCCAGTCGATTAAGAGACGCATGATAAAGCGGCGTTATTAATTGACTGATGCGAGCAGCAGATTGGAGTGTGTTAATAGCTCTGATGCTGCATTCCAGCGCGGGGCTTAAATGAACATGTCGTACCGGAAACTCCGATTTTAGCAGCAGCGGGGCTGGACGACAGCCAAAGCATTGGTGCAGGGACGAAGAGGGACGCAGAGAGGAACAGTGTGTCGTTGAAGAGAACACGGGGCCATCAACTAACGTAACAAACCAAGAAACCACGGGGAAATGCGCGGGAAAAGCGGCCTGTCAATCAAACCCGTGAGTGCGTTTATTCAGGCAGAGAACCGACAGGACGAGAAAAAGGTTTCAGCTCGAGTCTGATGTGTGACACCGTGACGAGGAAAAATGCTGCATTTGCCTTCACCTTCACTGCCGGCAGTCATTTCTTTCAGCACGACGGTGTTTAAGAGTTAATATTATATATTAGAATAAAATACCGCAGTCCAGCTCCATCCAGCCTTCCAAGGAGGATGCCATCATCGCTGTTCATCGTGGTCATGTCCTCGGTTTTTCTCAACCCCAGCCTTGCTTTCAGCTCACATTACGACACAGGTGAGTGTCCAGCACAAATCAAGTGAAACAGTTCTGCACATCTACGACCTTATATGAATATGCATTTTCAACATGATGGTGTGATGTTTCATCTTTAATGTGATGTGCACTGGTTTGAAGTGTGTTAGTGTTTCTCCAGAACATTCCAAGTGGAATATATTTAAAACCTTGTTAACATTAAGACGTGAATTAACAGCTCCAAGGCTACACCAGATGCTCCTGGCTTTGCATTCCTGTCGTTGGTTTTGTGTGTGTGTGTGTGTGTGTGTTCCCACAGTGGCCCTGTTACATAACATGGCTGCATGCTTGCCACATAGCATTGTTGTTTACTCCATGGAGAGGTTGTTGGCCTGCGAAAGGTCTTCAGGACACACTGAACAGCAGGCAGAAGCTGTAGGAGACGATGAGAACAACCTCGACACAAAGGCCACCCCGTTGATTTCATCTCATGGATGTGTGTTTTTTCGTGTGTGTTACACTGTATTAAAGCTGTAGTCCCGGGTGAACTGCCCTAGCTGGAGTCAGTAGGCGATGCTGTGTGTAAAAATGTGGGGTTGAGGTTGAGATGGACCCCGGGGGCTCCTGCTGGACCTGCGTGAGGGATCAGAATGCTCTACACAGATGTGAGAGAGTGTCTTGGACAGGCTGTGTGCTGAGCATACAAATAATGGTAAAACCACTTCTTCGGCTCAGACGTGTCATGCCAACATTCAGTATCCTGGTCCAAATTGATCACGGTCCAGACTGCTAGGTTTTGAGATTTAGTGCAGTTTTTGCCACACGTACACAAGCTAGGAATTTATCAACATGCCCCAAAGGTCTATACTGGTGATCTAAACCATACTAAGATTTATTCATCTTTGATTTTAATGCTCTTCCTTCTGCCCCTTTTTCGTTTTGTGTCTGAAGGAGCTTCTGGTTCAACCTGCACACTCCGTGAGCTGGTCAAATGCTTCATTAGTAGTGAATTTGGCTTTTCAGTGAATGCCCTATTATGTAAACTCTTCCTCAGTACTGCAGACAGAATGGCTCTGCAGTCCACCTGATTAATCTGCACAGTCCCTCTCTCGCCCACCGAAGGGAGTTGTAAAGCCCACAGCAGAGCTTCCCTTATCCTCATGAAAGCTGTTAATGAGATATGGTGCAGTTCAGGAGGTCAGCCAAATATATGTTGCATTATTGCAGTATTCCTGCCTTGCTACAGCAGCCTGAGAGCTCATTCTCATGTGAAGATTTTGCTTGATTAAATTGATGAAATTGGTCTGAAGCTTCTCTCTCTCTCTCTCTCTCTCTCTCTCTCTCTCTCTCTCTCTGCTGAATTGCTGTAGGCTGCCTCCTCAGCTGCTGTGATATATGTTTCATAACGGGCCTGAGTCAGTGGCAATCTGTTACTATGACTGGCTGAGTAATGGAATTGAGAATTGATGTTACCATGGCAATATATGGTATGTTGTTTATGTGGGTGTGAATCAAGAGACCTGTCATTTTTTTTGTGCAGATCACACACATCCTTAACGTTTTACACAAGGACATGGACATGGCAGTGCCATGTGGATAATAGTACCCTAGTATTAATATCTTGCTGGGGATCAATCATCCACACAAGGATAGGAATATCTAACAGTTTTGACCTTTTGGCTGGTACCCATGAGCCCTGTGTGTGTGTGTGTAAGGCAATGATATTGTGGCATATGCTAATATAAAGCCAGGCTTTATATTGAGTGTAGCTGTAACTTTGTTTGCTCGTTTGTACAGTTGTATGCCCAAGATTGCTTTATAAAGTATGTAACAAACAATAATGGCAAGACTGACTATAGAATCATATGCCTACTGAAGAAAATACAAAGACAATAAGATAAAATAATGACATTTTTAGCGACTACACAAATCATTCATCATTTTGCAAATGGCAGACATATGATCTCTTAATCTGTGGGAAAAATGACTAAATAATGGATAAAGAAAAGATATGACATCTGCCAGCAAAATCACATTGATTACTACTCAATATTATCAGAGCACAGTTGACTTTGTTAAAGAACATTAAGTATTCGAGGCTGGAATTTTTCCAGGGAAAGAATTTAAAACAAAACAAAACAAAAAAAAACAAAACACCAACATTGCGGATTTGGATGGAAATGAAATCACATAGTAGTCCCTGTAAAAGATGGAATTACCCCAGTAATGCTGTACAAATGGGGCTTAATATATCAGATTCAGCCTATAAAGTGACTAGCTGATGATTTGGATAATGTTTGAAATAAAATCAATAAACTTTACATACTAAGAATAAAATTCAGTTCATGTAGTGTTGTGTCTTTGCACGGCTGATATTAGGTCTGTGTTGTTCATCTTTAACTGTACCTTCTCAAGGTTGAGCACTTGTGGCTATGTAAATGTGCCACAGAATCTTGAACCGTATCTTCATCCACTTTATAAATGAGGTCATTAAAGAAACCTGACTTTATAGAATACTCTGTTTTGCTTTTACTGGTGAATTAAAGCCTAGTGATGATTTTGTTGGTGGACATTAAATGACCTGTTCAGCTATACTTTTATGAAATCATCAGTGCACACACTGACAGGTTTTATTTTTTTATTTTTTTTACTTTTCTCTGGAATGCTGAGAAGGTCGTTGTACCTCCTATTTCTCAGTGGCAGCTTGTCAAAGCTGTGAAGGGCTGTCTTTTATAGTCATAATGCCTTCCTTTGCCTCACTAGATTTTGAAATGGTCAGTGAAATCTTTAATGATACCTGTTATCACAGATCATAGGATGCCATTCACATGATACTGACCTGATAAGAAAATAGGGCTGTTTTTCTCCCATGCGGCGCAGTAAGACAATTAGCTGGGATTTTTCTGTGTTACTAACATTCCATAAAGCAGAATGGATCAATGCTAATTGTGGTACCGATTGTCTGCTTAGCTGTCTGACCTCTTAATTGTGGTCACATGTGATTCTCAGCAGGCTGTAATGGTCGATGCCCCTAAGCGATTGTCTGTTCCCACATTGTGGATTCTTGTGTAGATTAATAACCCCAATTCCGAAAAGTTGGGACAGTATGGAAAATGCAAAACAAACAAACAAACAAACATTTTGAGTCATTTGAAAATTCTATTCACACATTATAAACACATTATTTGATGTTTACTTTGTGAATTTAATTTATTTTTGAAAATATACTCATATCAAATCTGATGACTGCAACACATTACACAAAAGTTGTGACAGCTGACTGTTTACTGCTGTGTAACATCACTTTTTCTTTTAACAACACTTAAGTGTTTGGGCGCTGAGTGAAGACAGCAGTTGGTGAAGTTTAGCAAGCGGAATTTTCCCCATTCATCCATTATGCATTTCTTCAGCTGCGCAACTGTACGGGTAATTTGTTGCCTTATTTTGCACTTCATAATGCACCACACATTCTCAATCGGAGACAGGTCAGGACTGAAGGCAGGCCATGCTAGCACCCGCACTCTCTGCTTACGCAGCCATGCGCTTGTAATCCGGGCAGAATGTGGTTTGGTGTTGTCCTGCTCTGGATGGCGGCATATGTAGCTCCAAAATGAATACATATCCTTCTGCATTAACGGTGCCCTCACAGATGTGCAAGTTACCCATGCCATTGGCACTGACATACCCCCATACCATGACAGGCACTAGCTTTTGGACCTGACGCTGATAACAGCTTGGATGGTTCTTTTCCTCTTTGGCCCGGAGAACATGACAGCTCTTTTGACCAAAAACTATTTGAAATGTTGACTCGTCGGACCACAAAACATGATTCTACTGTGCTACTGTCCATATCAGATGAGACCGAGCCCAGAGAAGTCGGCGGCGCTTCTGGACAGTGTTGATGTATGGCTTCTGCTTTGCATAGTAAAGTCTTAACTTGCATCTGTGGATGCAGCGGCGAATGGTGTTGACTTACAAAGGTTTACCAAAGTATTCCCGAGCCCATGTCAGGATATCCATTACAGACTCATGACGGTTTTTAAGACAGTGACGTCTGAGGGATTGGAGATCACGCGCATTCAGAAGTGGTTTTCGGCCTCGCCATTTACGCATCAAGATTTGACCGGATTCCTTGAAACTTTTAATTATATTGTGCATTGTAGAAGGTGAAATGCCCAAAATCCTACCGATTTGTCTTTGGGGAATGTTGTTCTCAAAGTGTTGGCAGATTGTTGAGCCTCGACCCATCCTTGTTCTTGAAGGACTAGGCCTTTTTAGAGGCTCCTTATATATTATGATTAGACGATTGCCTCACATGTTTCACATCACCTTCTTATTTCAACTTGTCACATCACTATTGGTCCTAAATTGCCCCTGTCACAACTTTTTTGGAATGTGTTGCAGGCATCAGTTTCAAAATAAAAGTTTATCTTCAAAAAACTATGCTGTTGATTAGGTAAAACATCAAATACCTTGTCCTCTTCACTCCTCATTCTTTTTATTAGCATTTTCCATAATATCCCAGCTTTTTTTGGAATTGGGGTTGAAATTTTCATATCACAATATTCGTCCAGTGTTTTCTCACAGGTTTTAAAGATCTTAAAGAAAATGGTTTCCTCAAGACTCCTAGTTAACTTGTATTTGTAAATGCATTCCTCAGTTGCAGTGAAGTCTAACACCCTGTTTTCTCTTTCATGGAACAGACATACTACCTTTATATTTACCCCCAAAAAATGCTGCCTACAGAATGTGCCAGATGTTTGGAATATGCAGTAGCCACCCATAAATTCTACCTCAGCAACTTCCTTCCAAATGAACTGCAGTAGTGATTGTATTTTGAAGTGTCCACTGTATTATTGAAGTATACACTGATTATTAGTACATGCCTACTGTTGAGCTTCAGAATTACCTGTGCAGAATTTCAGCACCATGGAGAGTGGATTTGCGCGTTCTGTACCTGTGCTGGCCGACATAATGGTCATAAACCAGATTTGCAGCCACAATGGTTTTTGACTTAAACGATCTCTTTATTGTACAGTTAATCAAGAAAAATTCTACAAGATATCCAAAAGAAAAAAAATTAAGAAAACTATTTTTTTTTGTCTTGCTATAAATTTTAATTCTTTGTCCTTCATTTTATCCTAAGGTTTTGCATCAAAATGTAATTATATTGTGTATCAGAAAGTTAAACAGATAAAAATATTTTAGCTGGTGAGGAGTTAATATTTTTAGCTTTGGGTGGGGAAAATTCCTCATAAAAAGTTTTAGAATCCAGCAACTTGTCATTCAGGTGCTGTATATTTGTATTAGTATTAGAATTAATATTAGTACTTGCCTTAGATGTCCCTCTGGTACTGCCTACTGCCATTCCTTAACAGCTGGCCTACTGTCTGAATCAGCATCAACAGCAGTCAAAATCATAAACCAGTCTCCAAATCCCATATTTAATGCCATATTCCCATTTTAGAATCTCTTAATACTCTATTAATTGACCCATGTTCTGTATGCTGTATATTTTCCCCTAAGGTAATAAAGACTAATGCAGAGTGGTTTTTGGATCTGGAAGACAAGAACACTACAATACTAGAACACATCCATGCTAATGTAGTCTGGCTAAAAGAGAAAGGCTTTTAAAAAACATCCCATGTGTGCAATAACTCTATATTTGCTTCTATCAGGTGTCTTTCTATGAGATGAGAAAATACGTAAAGTCTCTGTCACATTCACAGATTCTTTGGACAGTTTTGACAGTACAGCTAATGCACAAAAGAGAATAAGGTGTGTGGATGGGATTTAAAAATGATGATCACCACCTCAAACAGAAGTATCGTGCATTCACTGAAAAGCATCTATCTGTTTAGTGTAGATATTTTAAAGAGTGGCCTAATTCGATCGTTTTTTCATTTCGTTTCTTTATTTCTTCCTTTCTTCCAGTTATTTTTGTACCAGCCTGTGACAACAAACCAGACTCTAACAAACTGAGTTCGTTCTAATTCCCAAAATATAAACAATAAATTAATTAATTATTAATGAATCATTAAATGCATTGCTGTAAATGCTTTGTGCTCATTCATACTGTATCTGGCCACTTGCCCACATATAAGTAAAAACCTGCTGCTTGCATTACTATTTAATGACTACGTTTACATGGACAACAGTAATCTAATTACTGACCTTATTCTGAATAAGACAATATTGTGATTAAGGTGTTTACATGAGTTGCTTTTAGAATATTCCTTTCATGTTCCCGTTTTACATGTTGTAGAACATAGATTGATTAACGGCACGTCATTACGTCCCCACGCCACGCCATCCCACGTTCCCTCCAGAATTTCACGTATCAACATACAGTTCGTCTTCGTTATGGTACCGTATACAGTTTGGGGTGTTTTATTTTTAATTTTACGAACGCTTCAAGTGCAGTTAATTATTTGTCATGCTATACGTGCAAATAGATGACTGCTTGAAGCTGTGGGCTGCGTCCCAAACTGCGTACTTGTATAAACACATGTATTTCGCCTACTATATAGCAGGTAAGTACGCGGTTTGGGATGCAGCCATGCTCTCTTGTTTGCCGTCAAACGGTTGAGCACTGCCGTGTGTGATCGTGTCCTGTCGCAAAATGCGGTAAAAACTGCCACACGACGTTAATAGTGTGATTAAGGTGTTTACATGTCTGTAACGCACGTCGATAATGCAACTAAAATAGGAATACTCCACATGTCTTAATTCCATTTGTGTTTACTTCGAGTATGAGTTTAATCGGATTAAGGTAATCAATAATTGCTGTTTACATGGTAGTTTCTTAATCAGAGTATTGTCTTAATCGGGTTAATATTGGAATATTGTTGTCCATGTAAACGGACTGGTTGTGTCTCAACCCAGTGCCACGCATCTGTATCTGTATTTGTATGTGTTTTGAAACAATTACATTTACATTTACATTTATTCATTTAACAGACCTTGAGCCACGCTGAGTAGGTACTACTAAGTGTCGATTGTTGATCGATCGCAGATTGCGTGAAGGAACGTAAGCCTTCACGAGAGTGTTGAGGTAGGAGGGTGCTGTTCCAGACAAGGTCTTGTAGGTGAGCATCAAGGCCTTGAATTTGATGCGGGCGGTTACAGGAAGCCAGTGGAGGGAGATGAAGAGGGGTGTGACATGGGTTCTCTTGGGCTGGTTGAAGACGAGGCATGCTGCTGCATTCTGAATCATCTGAAGGGGTTTGATGGAGCTGGCCGGGAGGCCCGAGAGTAGTGAGTTGCAGTAGTCCAGTTTTGAGATAACAAGAGCCTGGACTAGTAGTTGTGTAGCCTGTTTGGTGAGGTAGGGTCGGATTTTCTTGATGTTGTACAGGATGAACCTACAGGATATATGCTCATTCTTAATAATGTATTCATATTCGGTTACATCCCTAGCATGTTGGCATTAATTGGCACATTTTTGTTAAATGTACTGTTTACACTTATTATTAAAGGTATGAGAATTCATACAAATGAAGTTAAAAGAGAAAGTATGAATGTTAACCCCACTCCAACCGTAATCTCAACTTTCATCAACTTTTCACATGAATTTGTAGATATACGTTCATATTGGATTTATCATATAATACACATGCATTTCTGAAACTAGCCATGTGTATTAAACACTGTTAGAGCCATGTGAATGTTACAAGAGGAGGTCCAACGGTCCACCTTTTTTTGCATTACTAATACAATACAGATTCCATAGAGTATTGGCTATTATGTGATACTGATTCAATACTGATGACTCATAATAACTGATTCTGGCATTAAATATGTCAGTAGATTAAATATGGCAAACCCAATAATGAACTAGCATTTCAGTCATTATTGGCCCTGACGTATTGGATCAGGACTTCCCCATATATGACTGGCCACTTCAGACAGGATAGAGTGTCTTTGTAATTTATCTGATTTACCGCAGATTGATGTATCAAGGTTATGAGGAAAGAAATGACATGCAAACAGTAACAACCCAACACACGGCAATATCTATAAACCTAATAGTATTATCACGTATCAAGAAACTCTGGACTCCACTTCCCATCAGCCACTGCACTGCACTAGCTGTCACATGACCACCTGCACCTGACTCACGTTTTGTTAATGAGCACTCGTGTGTGTGTATATATAGTCCTTGTCTGCACTGTTTGCTTGTCTTTCGTTGTCTTAGACTCTTGTTGTTTATGTCTCGGTGTTTTTGTTTCATGCCACGGTGTTATACCAAGTTGTGTTCGTGTCTTTGTTTCATAGTACGTTTGTTTCAATAAATGTCATTATCTGCACTTGCTTCTGGCTCAACCTCGATTCGTGACAAGTATCAGTTATTACAGTTATTAACTGCCAAGACTATTGAGGAAATCTACTGTATGTTCTGGCCAAATACACAAAGTTATTTACCCCAAATTGAATACTTTTCAGTCCTATGAAAAGGACCAACACTGGCTATATTGTTTAATCAGTATGTGTTATTAATACACTGGGTGAGTAGGTGATTATTAAGGTAAAACTTGTAAAGTTATATCAGGTTAAACAGTATGTTGACTAATTACTGCCTTAATTTCCCATCTAAACACACCATTTTCATTGATTCAGTGCTAGTTTATCAGAATAAATGTTGGACTCCTTTTTGTTTGACAAATATTACAATATTTATCACACAAAATCACAACATTGCAGTGCAGCTTTTTCCTCATTCACTCAGCCGTATACCCAGGTTAAACAATTTTGTTTGTAACAGTCAGGATGTAAGAGCCTAACCATAATGTGTAAGGAGGGTCAGAAACAACCAAACTAATTAAGGTAATATACAGAAAAGCTGAACACATTAGGGTAATCAACCAATGTCATGACAGGGGTATAGGCAGGACCAAATCCCAAACAAAAGCATGTCATAGCAAAAACACATAGAATTAACTCAAAATAAAAGGACATGAGAGTGCCGAAAGTGGGAATTTATGACATCCTGTTTGAGGTTGAGTGTCAGTGAACCCAGTAATGCTGCATCAGGCTTACTTTCCATGGACGTTTTTCTGTTAGCTCTGAATATGGAATACGTTCAATCATGGTTTTATGGTAAAATTCTCAAAGTGCTCCTGAATATAAATGCCTAACAAAAATTGTACATAGAACCAAACTAACATTGTAGAACTATGATGCATATGTATGTTTTTGCCATTGTTGGTTATCTGTGAGACACATGTTGTTCCTGGGGAAGGAACAGTTGCGTAAACACTTCAGGCTGCCTCCTTCCTGAGTGTGACTTTTACACAACCACAAACAGGGTGGAAAAACTTGTATTGCCTTTAGTCATATTGAAGCTGCGCTGTGACCACAAACACACTGGTTAAAATACTTCCCCAACTAAGTGAACACAAGCTGTGAACAGTCTGTCAGCATCAGCGCCAGAACTGCTGAGCCATCTGCAGCCACACAGCCCATGAGATCCAACTGTGTATGTTTAAAATGTTTTTTGTTTCAGTACTATGGTATTGGAGACAGTTTCATTTCAGCAGTGTGGGAGAGTGGTGGCTCTGGAGAAATCATGCTCTGGAGTCAGGGTAGTGACTGTTGTCTTCCCGATGGACCAGACAACCTGCTGAGTTGCCATCTGTGCTAAATAAGCAGGAAAGAAGAAAGTGCCGCATCACTATTATTCCACTATTCTTTCCACATCATCCATATCTTGACGATAGTTCATTCCTTTTTTTTGCCACAATTTCTGGGATTGAGAATTTAGGCAGCATAGAAAAAGGAAAATGCTTTCCTACTGAGGAAGTGTTTCTCTCTCCCTGGCTATTTGATGAAGAGTGTGTTTGTGCATCCTTAATATCCTGTTCTCCAAACACAAACCGTCTGTGGATCTAGTGTCCTGCGTTATTATAATCCCAATTTATACCATTTCCCATGTGCAGAATGAATCATTCCAGGCCCAGATGCACACAATGATTCACAAATATTGGAAAACAGTGGTTTAGTTCTTCTCTTTAAATGCTATCTCCAAGGCCACTGCCAAACCAGAGACCAATGCATTCTGCCCTACATAAGTCCAGAAAGGTCAGCTTTGCTATGGTGCTGAATGAGGTCTGCCATCAAAGCTGTGCTGCATTAAGAAGCACTCCAGTATCCACAAAGGCATGGCTTTCCAATAGGGAGAATGGAGTAAGAGGTTGCTAGGCATGTGTAAAAAGAGAGAAAAAGAAAAACATGGAGCTCTGCAGACCCAGAGATTTGTGAATGGTATTCCCAAATGATTCATGCTTATTTATTAAAGCACCAACCATTAACTTCACTACCCTTATCAGCAACCTTGATATCTTTATCGCACTCTGTCTCTCTCTGTTTTCCTCTTATGGATTTGACATGGTGGTGTTTGGCTTGGCACACTCTATTTTGTAGTATCAACACCCAGTACCAACACTGCGGGGCAACACTTATATTTGTCTATAAGTACAGTATATTTGTCTATGAGTACAAACAGAGGAGGCAGGTGAATCTCAGCTACATTCTGAGGCATGCTAAGACTACAGAGCAAGAGAAAAGATCACAGAAAAGACACACACTGAGAGATAGAGGGGGGGCTAAAAAAAACAGCCAGTCAATCCCTCATGCTGGTCCCTGTGCAATTGTGTCAAGCCCTCCTGCTTGACACAAGTAGTGTGTAAGGACTGCTTCTACCATGGACTGTGTGCTTACCTCCAACAGGGGATGAGGAAATGGTCTGCTGCTCACTGTTGCCACGGCAACTCATTTCACTTCCCTGGGCCCTAGAGAGACCCCATGCTGCCAAACTTCCTGAATAGAATGGTTCTTCGATAAAAATAAAAAAAAAACTTAAACAGAATGGGCACCTGGGGTTTTATGGGTAGGGTTTGTGGCATCTAAATCTATTTTATTGATGAGTCTGCTGAGATGTCCATGATGCAATAGCAGTTGTGACAGAAACAGGTCCATGGTTTTTAAGGTTCAGAAGGAGAAGAAGCCAGCTCACTCATGAGCAAAATAACTTCTATTCTGTGCATTAATAATAGTATCAATGAGTCTTTTCAGAAAGTTGCACTTGCTGATCATTGGCACATAAGGAAAGGAATTAACTTCAGCATCCGTCCACTCTTTGTTTTTTTTCTAGTTGGGATTCAAATCAATTCAGTATATTCAATTCAATTCATTAACAACAGACAGATGTAGATCCAGATGTAGATTTATATTTTGAGCTCCAATAAGCAAACAAGTAGCTCTAATGGCAAGGAAAAACACCCTGAAATGACATGCAGAAGAAACCTTGAGATAAGCCAGTCAAAAGGGAACCTATCCATCTTCTGGGTGATTCCATCATAGACCTTCATAGCTGATCACAATGAAATATGCATGGCTGTCACCTTCAGCTGAGGTATGGAGTGATTATGAGTGATTATGGACCTGTAATGGGTCTGGAATATGAGTTAAAGCTGGGGTTGTGGGAGGATTTTTCTTTATTCTAGACAGCCAGACTCCCAGTAACGAGTCTTGGGTAGGAGTTGTTGAATAACAAGAAGGAGGCAGGGAGGCAGTGGGTGTGGATACACTGTCATGAGGAACAGAAGAGTGGGAGGTACAGTTTCAGGTGTGGTCTTTCTCACAAACTTCTGTTTTTTTGTTTTTTTTACTGAGATGTTTTCTTACAATAGCTTTTAAATATATGCTGGCATTTTTATTGACAGTGCTGTAGGTTTCTGTAGATATAATTTCGCATATGAAAAGCACAAGCCAAACTGCCTGAGCCATCCCCAGACCTGACTAACAGTGAGTTTCACAGTGTTCTACCACATAACATCTTGCTGATCCATCTGCCATTTATTTGATTATTTGCTTAGTTTTCTAGGCATTATTGAGCCTATCTAGGATTAATCTTGGTTAATCTTCTCTGCACCTGGATCTCAGGAAATGCTTCGTAACTTGTGGCTCCCTTCCTCTGTGTTTTGTAACCATCCAGTGAATGCATCTCATCCAGTTGCCCTTGATATGCTCTTTCCTGGAGTGATTCCAGAAAACTTCAGCATGCGAGTTCCCCAGCATTATCAAGTGCTTTTAGAAGCTGTCTTTAACATGAGTGGTGTGGACAGCTGAAGGAAGAAGCATTAACCCATATTCTGTTATGCCACTATCCCCCACTGTCTAATGGCACAGCTGGACTCACAGTAATACAGACTGGGTTTAAGCCAGTTTTTGAGATCTTTTGAGGGGGGTGGGGCTTAATCTGCAGTCTGTTAAACAATAGCAGCTACATTGCTAATGTTAGGAAGTTATCATGCTCCATCTGAGCAGTGAAATGCTCAAACTAGTAAAAATCAATAAAACGTATCTCGCATTTTGCACACATGGCAATTGTTACGGACAAGTAATTGATTTATAATTCAATTCTGCATCTGCTACATCAACGATGGTAGTTACAACGGATGTGGTTGCTTAGATTGTAAAAAAAAGTAACAGGTTGACGTTTAAACTGTGCTCAGCTGTGACCTGCTGCCATCACACACAAACACAAACACACACACACATACACACACTACTAAGCACAGATGGTCCCAATTCCATAAACTATTAGTCTAACTATACATCCTCACCCACCCCTACATGTTTTGCACTCTGTGTGCCCTTGGATGGCTCCGACTCCTGGCCTGTCAAACACTATAATGTGTCACATTAGTCATCACAGGCCTGCTTAGATCTGTACAGAGCACACATATTGTGTGTGTGTATGCCTGTGTATGTATGCTAGAGAGGGTGTGCAACAAAATTATGAGTGAGAACATAAAAGAGATAGAAGGAGCAAGAGAAGGTGAGTGAGAAGGAAGCCCTTAAAGGCCCAGCTGTTAATGCATTAGCAGAAATGTGACAGAGCGTGATGAAAATGGGGGTTAGGCAGAAAATAAAGAGATTTAGGATGCTCTGAGAGCCCATCAAAAATGACAGGGTCAGCTGACCTGGCTGTTACCATGGAGTCGTGGGAGTGAGGTGAGGGAGCACGTGTATTCAGCTAGACTGCAGATCACTGGTCATGTTTCTGATACAGCTATTCACAGTACAAGCGTGTGTGTGTGTGTGTGTGTGTGTGTGTGTGTGTGTGTTGAGGTAGTTTCTGTGTCATGCTGTGCTTATTGTTTCTCCCTAAGTGCTACGTGATCAGCTAGATTCTTACTAAAATGAAAAGCAAGCAAAAGATCACCTTCCTGATGCACAGTTACTCTTGGAATGTGTGTGTGGTAGGTTTTTGAGGCTCTTGCACATTTGCCAGTGTAACAGAACCAAGCAAGATTGTCCACCATTTGGCTGTATGTGTGTATTCATTTGTCTGAGCATGTGAGACTGAGTGCGACTTTACTGTCACATTACCCTCTCTCACTTGCCAGCTGGAGGCTTAAATTGAAAACCAGATTAAATCTCAACGTTCCAAACTGTGATATCTGGCCCTGCCGCTTTTATCTCGACCCCCCAGACAGCCTGTGAAAAGGCTAGTTTGATTTTGGCCAGAGCTCCTCTGTCATCATGTATCAGCACAGAGCCAATCAAACGCTACCATTAATACTCTGTATTTAAATACAGATCATTACTACTTACTACAATACACCAAAACATGTAATATAAGTCAATTTAGTCATTTCTGTACCAGAGGTAATCTACAATTATTTGTGAAGGTCCAGCTACATTAAATTCTGGGTTAATGCATACTTCTAAATAGTAAATGGTCTGCACTTATATAGTGCTTTTATCCAAAGCACTTTACACTGTGTCTCATTCACCTATTCATACACACACCAATGGTAGCAGAGCTGCCATGCAAGGTGCTAACTTGCCATTGGGAGCAACGTGGGGTTCAGTGTCTTCCCCATGGACACTTCGGTATGTGGAGACTCAGCATGTGGACCGGGAATCGAACCGCCAACCTTACGCTTAGTCGACAACCCGCTCTACCACCTGAGCCACAGCCGCCCAATATTGTAACAAGGTTGTCTTCAGTGGGACTCAAACCTGGATCTCATGTACAAGATCACTGAGTTTACTGGCAGAGCTATTCCCCAACTTCTCTGTCCAATCTGTTGATCACTCGCACAGCCTTTTTTTTTTTTTAACAAGCCATGTCTTCAGTTCAGTAAATAGGCAAGAGAGTGTAAATCGCTGAATACGTGTGAGAATTCTTCACTTTACCGATATGCTACCGTCAGGTAAATAATTTACATAAACGCTGCAACAGAGGATCTGCGACAGAAGCAAGGGTGGCTCGTGTTTAGAAAACTGGAGTCGCTGAACTACATACAGGTTTTATTACGCATTGATAATTTCAGCTACAGTATTTTTTCGAGCTCTCTGTTCGAGCTGCTGACAACTTAACTATGCTCTTTATGCTCATTAACAATGCCAGGATCCTTAAATATACATGAATATACAGGCTTTGAAGTGATCTCATATTTGACATTTCCAAAGCTGTGGAATTTACTGACTGAGCTGAAAGATAAAGCTATGAGAAAGTCTAATGGAAATGTGACTTTTGCATGTTTTAAAAACTTTAACCCAAATACCAATCTATATATCGAGAACCAGCATTCCACAGACTCAAAGAGCATTTTGAGTCTGTGCCAACTTTAAAAATAAGTGATATGATCATTCTAACTGAAGAGAACCATTTCATATCACTGCTGAGATTTGGTTGTATTTTTTTCCCTCTCAGATTGTGTTTCATAATGTAGATGCTGAATGAAACAATGAAAGACGGTTTACACTTCATTAAAAGCAGTTTTCCCGTGGTCTTTCACAGGAGGCGATGTGATCTAGCACTCACACACAGCGCCCTCAAAATGAAATCGACCAGCAGGAGGCACATACTGTTTTAGTGTTATGAAACATCCAGATAAATTGACTTGGGAAATGAATAGACTCTAAATGGGCCACAAAAGTGTCTCTATTCCTTGCACTAGAGGAAGACACAAAGCGTCTTTTCAAACTGCATTACTGATGCTGTTCTGCTTTTAAGTCAGTCATTGTTTCCATGCCTCATTTCTCCTTAGTGTCCTAAAAATTCTTTAAGTTTCTTTCATAAACAGCAAGCTGGCAAGATTATGTCTCCGTCATAACGGTTGCACCTCTGCTTGGGTCCTGTAGGTGGCACCCCCCTGAGTGAGCTGTCATGGCCATCCTCTCTGGCTGTGGTGGCTGTCTCTTTCTCTGGCCTCTTCACATTCATCTTCCTCATGCTGGCCTGTTTGTGCTGCAAGAAAGGGGACATCAGCTTCAAGGTGAGTGTGCCCTCACTGCTGACTTGCTTCATCCATCAAACCGGTTGGAAAAAGTAGAAGTGGATGTGAAATTAAATCTTCAGCAGGATTTTTTATGCAGCCATTACTCAGTGAAATGAGCAGTATCAGAGTTTTCACAACAGAGATAAAGACCCTGCTTGATTTATTAGCACAGATGGAGGAAGTGAAACAAAAAAACAAGAAAGACGGAAAGAAACGAGAGACCATACCGAAAAGTGACCTAGAATTCACACCAGGAGTGACATGTCCATAGTGTGAACGCCCTTCCATTCAATCAGAGGTGTGAATTTCCCAAAACTTAAGGTGTGGCTGGGTTGGACATCGGTTATGACATCTCATGAAAATATAAGTCATGCATATTCTCATTCCCAACCATACAGCTCTCCTCATGTCCTATTTTTAAACATTAACGAAACACTTCAGATTCTGTAGATACATTTCGTTGTTACACGCAGCTAAATCAACATTACAGATTTTATTATGTAAAACCAATATAACCCTTTTTTTTATTATTTCCGCTCAAACAAGCAATCTCCAGTTTCATTTCTATTGAACATTTCTACTGAACATTTCTACTGAATATTCCTAAAACCAATATAACCTCAAACTACAGTAAAACGTAAGAAGTGTTCACATGCCTTGACAACAATCTACAGCCAGCACTAATAGCAGGCTTGCCAACCATAAGACATTTTTTATTTTATTGCTTTCTGTCTAGGTAAAGGTGTTTTTTTTTTGTTTTTTTAATGTATTAATGTGAAATTATAACAGTAATCTTTCATTGTATGTTTGACTGTATACAGTTAACATCAGTTAAATATATTTATTAGGGATGTACTGAAATTTTGGCCATGAAAATTGTCACAAAACAGCACTTTCAATCTTTTTTTTTAACAAAATCTAGTCATTTACAAATAATTGTAATAATTATAAGAAGTAGAAAGTGATTAAACATGCCGTTTGTTTACTTTGCTCTCATACACTTATAAAAGCTCAAATGTGTTCAAACAGATTAAGCAGCAGAAAATCAACAGTGAAAATGTCAGCCATGTGGAAACATTTCATTTGCTGCAAGGGACATTAGACAAGTGACTTCAGAATGGACTGATTTTATCAGTAATTGAAAAACTGAAAGTCATTGGCATTGTGTTTATCTGCTCATGAGAACATGTTTTGGTTTTGGTTTCATGCATCAATAAATTAGTAATATATTGAAAATGTTCTGTATTGATACCCCAAGCTCTTTATTCCTCTTCAGGGTTGGCGGCTCTGTAATAGCCTTGATACACATCTAATTACAGAATATACAATAGATAGCATGGCAGAATAGCTAGCATACCTACTGCAGTTAACATATAAGCTGAGTAGGACATTGTTGCAGCCAAAACCCTTGGACATATTCATGTTTAAAAAACTGGCTGGTTTTCGTTTTTTATTGCTACAGATTATTGCTAAATAACCAACATAGTTCACATACCCAGTGTTATTTTGCACTGGCTATTTTATTATCTGGAAATCGTACATACACAGAATACTTAGATACAAGACTTCAGTAATTTTGCTGTAATAGGCGATATATAAATGATACTGCTACCCTTCTTAATTCTTTAACTAAATGCTAAAGGTGTGGTTGTTGCAATCCAGATCACTTTTATGGAAAGTAAGCAACAATGCAAAATAAATAAATAAATAGATAATATCTGTACATATTACAACCTTAATAGAACACGGGCTGGACGCTGTTGGGCCAGCTGTAGTTATAACACACTTGACATGAGATAGTGAGACAGTGAATAAACAGCATCTGTGATTATTCTAGTTCCACATATTGGTGTAATGAGTGTCATTACTGTAACAACACTTTTAAATAAACACAGTTGTTGTAGATGCAGTAGATATAATATCTTTAGTTGCTTTGTAAAAATGCTGAAATGGTCCAGGCAGTAGCAATAAGGTTGAATTTCAAACCAAAGTGCGTAAACGATAATACGGCCAAGTTTTGAAAAAGGCATTTAAAATAAGTGCAAAGAACAATATCAAAGTGCTATCATACATATTGCCTGAAGAGGAGTGTCTTTTGGATCTTGCTGGAAAGAATGCAGACATTGGGGCTGTGTGTCTCAGAGATGTGTGTCTTGAGGCTGAAGACCTGAATTTGTGTGCAAGTTCTCAGTTCTCTATAGCGTTTTCACTTCTGTCACATGTGCAAGTGAAAAAAGTGGAGCATCGATAAACATAGCAGGATGGATGAGGTCACATTATGACAGACATGAGTTGGTGGATTTGGACTGAAACTGGTAAAATAGGAAGTGTATCTGTTCCAGAAGACGAGCAGAAAACAGATGACTAAAAATGAGAGAGAAAAAGAAACAGCCTTTTAGAGCACTATACTAAACTGTGTTTATCAGTGTGTGGACTGTTCTAACTCAGAGCTTGTAAACAGGAGGATGAGGATAAGCAAGGTAAGGATGCATCGGTGTATCAGCGAGATGAGGGCTAGACAAGCATTAATTCTGATTAGGTCCTGGCTCCACTGTTTAGAGTACATAAAGCATGATTCATCACAGTATGTTTCCCCTGTGACAACTCTGATACCCGGCAATTAATGTATCAAGGTTTTATTAGTCTGGACCTCTGAGCTCCTCACATTAAGCCTTAACGGGAGTGTACATGGTCTTTATAGTTGTAAGAGAATGGTTTGTGTGTGAGTGTGTAGGTGGTTGGTTTATCTCTGGCTCACCCACGCTGGGTGGATTGTGATGGACTGTGAAGGTGGCTGAGTCAGAGATGTCACCATGATAATTAGGGCGGTGTTTAGTATGATGTGGATTCTGCAGAGATGCCACCCTGTCAAGAGGAGAGCTTTGTGTATGTAGTTTTATCATTCTAGACCGGTGGTTGTAGGCTGGCTGGTTAAACAAAGATTAGAGAAGGACAGAAAGAAGAAAAGGATAAAGAGCGAGGGAAAGGGACAGGACGCGAGGGGGAAGGGAACGGAATGTAAAAACTGAGGCTGAGTCTCTCTGCAGTAGTATTTTCCGCCCCTTCTTCCTCTGCTCTGAGGCTGTCTGCAGCTGGCTGTTCTTTAGGGACTGTTGGCTCCCTCGCCCCTTCTTCACTGATCACTAAAGCATAAAGCATGCGTGCCAAAAGAGAGTTGCATGGAGAATTCTCAACACTGTACACTATTGAGATGTTAATCCGAGGCTTATGGGAGGGTTATGAATGCAAGATCCCGAAAGGCCAAACAGACAATGATTCGTATTTTCATGATGATTAATCTAAATGCAAAAATAATTCATCAGATCATATTAACTTATATATCATATAACTCTTCTTATTTTCATAACCTTAAGAAGACCGAAGTAATCGTATGAAGGGGTGGAGTTAGACCAAATACATTATCAAAATTAGGTGATGTCAGTTCTTCAATGGCTTAGTGCAGTAATATCTTTGTAATAACATATGATTAGATATTTCACTTACATAATTCATGGTAATATTTTAGCAGGACAATGAACCACCTGGCTGGGAATAACCTACAAATAATATGTTTTGAGCTTGTGTATGCGAAGACCAGAGAGACAGGAATGTTAGCACAATTTTGGACCAAAGTGGGTTAGAAAATATCATACCAGGAAAATTCAAATATAACACCCCATGTTGTGCTTTTATTTCCTCCATGAAAGAGCAACTGGGTCCCCATATTAGCAATATACTGGTAGCTGGTTAAGTTTCTACTGGAGCATGTAACCAGGATCTGTAGAAGAATGATGAAAGAGACTAAATTAATTTATTGACCTGCAACGTAAAATGGCATACATAGGGAGAATTGAACAAATGTGGGTGTTGATGCAGCTTTGGTTTTCATTCTTGAGGTTGGTTTTGGAGGCTAATTTATAAAGCCTTATTGTGTGCTAGTTACCATAGATTACCCTGTGGGTGTTGGGAGGTTTCTGTGGTTAGCATGTACTGTGCCTTGGTGCAGCAGAGGGCTCCACTGTTCTGTATGGGTGTGAGTTCATGAGAAGAGGTGGTTATTGGACAGTTGCGGAGGTGATATACATGTTGACTATGTATGAAGTGGTGCCTGTGTATGGATGTGTATGTCCATGAATGCCTGCTTGTTTTGGGGTCAATGGGAGCATGTGGAGAATTGTTAAATAGAAGCTTTATCTATGTCTCATCAGCATAGGGAGGCGAGAGAGCAAGAGAGAGAGCGGGAGAGAGAGAGAGAGAGAGAGAGCGAGAGAGAGAGTGAGTCCAGTAGGTCAGAGTTTTCCAGCCCAGCCTCCTGTTCCATCTGTTCCCTCTTTTCCCCGGCAAATAGAAGCCTGTCTGTTGCACAAACCTCCAAACACCAGTAAGTCATTAAACTGTGCAGTTAAATTCTATAAAAGGCTGAGAACTCCATGAATTACATTAATCGATTTTGGTAGCAAATTGACTAATGCAAAATGAATGGTCTCATTAATAATAATGACAGTATTGGCAGTAAGTTAGCTGACAAGGAAGTGGAAAGCTCTTGGTTACTCTCTTAAAGTCCTCTCTTAAATTTACCTCAGACAAATAATGTGACACTCAAATTAATTAAATCAAGAGGGGAAAAATATGTCAGAATTTTTAGTTAGTCAGAAAATGTGTTTATATTCTGTAAGAATGCTAGTAAACACATGTATGCCACTATTTACTCTCTGTTTATTCTGTATCTAATCAGTGAGGTATACTGTTTTGTCAGGTGGCCACTTTAAACTGCTGTAGCTCTTCAGTGCTATTACATCAGAGTTTCAATATCATAACTTTAATGGTGAACATAAAATAAAAGGGGAGAAGGTATCAGAATCCTCTATTTGAAGAAGACTTTGAGAGCAGAAATTCAGCGACCATACCACAAGAGCAGTAAAAATCAGAAAGCCAAATTGGAATTCACAAAGAAATACAGAGATGAGCCACAAAAGTTCTGGAACCAAGATTAACCTCTACCAAAGTGATCGAAAGTGGAGAAAGAAAGGATCTGCTCATGATCCAAAACATATGAGCTCATCTGTGAAACATGGTGGAGGTAGTGTCATGGCTTGGGCTTGCATGGCTGCTTCTGGAACGGCCTCACCAATCTTTATTGATGATGGAACGCATGATGGTAGCAGCAGACTGAATTCTGAAGTCTACAGAACATCCTGTCTGCCAATTTATAGAGAAATGCAACCAGTCTAACTGGGAGGAACTTCACCAGGCAGCAAGACGATGACCCAAAACACACTGCCAAAAAAAGTGGAAGGTTTTAGACTGGCCAAGTCAATCACCAGACCTTAACCCAATTGAGCATGAGTTTCACCTCCTGAAAAAAAAAAAAAAACAACTGAAAGAAACTGTGGTACAAGCCATGGAAAAGCATCACAAAAGAAAAATGCAACATTTTGGTGCTCAGTGGGTCACTGACTTGATGCAGTTATTGCAAGCAAGGGATATGCCACCAAATCTAAGTGCTTTTATTTATTCATTTATTTTAATTTTACTTTAAGTATAACTGTTCCAATAATTTTGTTCAACTAAAAATTGGGTGTTCTGCCACCAAAGTTGCCATGTTCTAAATTCTTTAACAAATCTAGATGTAAATATCAGGAAATGCTGAAAATTCAGCTCTATCATCTCATATTCATCTTTTGATCTCAAACACAAATGTCTTCAGTGCAGGGCAAAAACTAAAGAAATGGCCTTGCTGATCCAATACTTTTGGAGGAGACTGTATGGGCCTTCATTAAATTGTTGCCACAAAGTTTTAGAATGGGATGTTCAACAAGCACATATTAGTGTTATGGTCAAGTATCCCCAAAATATTGACCATATAGTGTATACATGTATGTGTGTGTGTCTTGTGCAGGAGTTTGAAAACACTGGTGAGGAGTACCAGGCGGATCTGTCCACTCTAGCCTCCTCTGGCTCTCAAGATGGCCCAGATGTCTATGTCCTGCCCCTCACTGAGGTTTCACTGCCTGTGGCCAAACAACCATGTAGATCAAGTAAGATCTTCTTGTAGCTTCATGTAATATGGTTTCTTATAGGCTGTTATAGGAAAATAACCAATGATGGGATGTTGGGATGCAAAGCAGTGGGGACTTTCCACACCAGAGTGATTATTTTCCAATAACATCATGTTATGAAGTGCTTTACTCTTAGACCAAAACAATTTGCCAATTACAATGAATTAGAAAGAATGGCACAGCACATGTTTATCGTTACATTTAATGTTGTGTAATGCCTGTGAAACAGTTTAATTCCAGTTTTCACTTATGTCATAACAGCTATAAAATAATCGTTGTCATTCTTGAAGTTGCTAAGAAAAGAAAAATGTTATGTTGTCAGAGCGTTCAACAGTGTTATGGTAGAAGATTAGTAATGTAGGGTAAAGTTATTATGCAGTAGCATAGAACATTTATGATTATTCCTTTTCTTAAAAAGGAGGTGTTTTATACATATTCTCCATTTACATCAAATGTAGTCAATTAAGACATGGATCTCTAAGTCAGCCGTTAGCTGTTTTAAACTTGTAGCTTCAGTGCAGAGCAGTATTTTGACATCCAGCCATTTCTTGGTAGATTGGCCACATTGAATATGAGTGGGAAATTTGTGTAAACTTGATTTTACCCCAACGTATTCCTTTAATATGTTTTCTTTACCAAATCTATAGAAAAAAGTATAATATCTTGATGGCATTTTACGGATTGCAAAACCGAGGGTATCGATTACAAAACCGAGAGCACTGATTACAAAACCGAGGGTACGGTTTACAAAACCGAGAGCACTGATTACAAAACCGAGGGTACGGATTGCAAAAGCGAGGGTACGGATTGCAAAACCGAGGGCACGGATCGCAAAATCTAGGGTACGGTTTTCAAAACCGAGGGCACGGATTACAAAACGAGAGCACTGATTACAAAACCGAGGGTACGGATTGCAAAACGAGAGCACTGATTACAAAACCGAGGGTACGGATAACAAAACGAGAGCACTGATTACAAAACCGAGGGTACGGATTGCAAAACCGAGAGCACTGATTACAGAACCGAGGGTACGGATTGCAAAACCGAGAGCACTGATTACAAAACCGAGGGCACGGATTGCAAACCGAGAGCACTGATTACAAAACCGAGGGTACGGTTTACAAAACCGAGAGCACTGATTACAAAACCGAGGGTACGGTTTACAAAACCGAGAGCACTGATTACAAAACCGAGGATACGGATTGCAAAAGCGAGGGTACGGATTGCAAAACCGAGGGCACGGATCGCAAAATCTAGGGTACGGTTTACAAAACCGAGGGCACGGATTACAAAACGAGAGCACTGATTACAAAACCAAGGGTACGGATTGCAAAACGAGAGCACTGATTACAAAACCGAGGGTACGGATTACAAAACGAGAGCACTGATTACAAAACCGAGGGTACGGATTACAAAACGAGAGCACTGATTACAAAACCGAGGGTACGGATTGCAAAACCGAGAGCACCGATTACAAAACCGAGGGTATGGATTGCAAAACTGAGAGCACTGATTACAAAACCGAGGGTACGGTTTACAAAACCGAGAGCACCGATTACAAAACCGAGGGTACGGATTGCAAAACCGAGGGTACGGATTGCAAAACCGAGGGCACGGATTACAAAACCGAGAGCACTGATTACAAAACCGAGGGTACGGATTGCAAAACCGAGGGCATGGTTTACAAAACCGAGAGCACTGATTACAAAACCGAGGGTATGGATTGCAAAACCGAGGGTACGATTTACAAAACCGAGAGCACTGATTACAAAACCGAGGGTACGGATTGCAAAACCGAGGGTACGGTTTACAAAACCGAGAGCACTGATTACAAAACCGAGGGTACGGTTTGCAAAAGCGAGGGTACGGATTGCAAAACTGAGGGTACGGATTGCAAAACCGAGGGCACGGATCGCAAAATCTAGGGTACGGTTTACAAAACTGAGGGCACGGATTACAAAACGAGAGCACTGATTACAAAACCGAGGGTACGGATTGCAAAACCGAGAGCACCGATTACAAAACCGAGGGCACGGATTACAAAACGAGAGCACCGATTACAAAACCGAGGGCACGGATTACAAAACGAGAGCACTGATTACAAAACCGAGGGTATGGATTGCAAAACTGAGAGCACTGATTACAAAACCGAGGGTACGGTTTACAAAACCGAGAGCACTGATTACAAAACCGAGGGTACGGATTGCAAAACCGAGGGCACGGATTACAAAACCGAGGGCACGGATTACAAAACCGAGAGCACTGATTACAAAACCGAGGGTACGGATTGCAAAACCGAGGGTACGGTTTACAAAACCGAGAGCACTGATTACAAAACCGAGGGTACGGATTGCAAAACCGAGGGTACGGTTTACAAAACCGAGAGCACTGATTACAAAACCGAGGGTACGGTTTGCAAAAGCGAGGGTACGGATTGCAAAACTGAGGGTACGGATTGCAAAACCGAGGGCACGGATCGCAAAATCTAGGGTACGGTTTACAAAACTGAGGGCACGGATTACAAAACGAGAGCACTGATTACAAAACCGAGGGTACGGATTGCAAAAGCGAGGGTACGGATTGCAAAACCGAGGGCACAGATTACAAAACCGAGGGTACGGATTGCAAAACTGAGAGAACTGATTACAAAACCGAGGGTACGGTTTACAAAACCGAGAGCACTGATTACAAAACCGAGGGTACGGATTGCAAAACCGAGGGTACAGATTGCAAAAGCGAGAGTACGGTTTACAAAACCGAGAGCACTGATTACAAAACCGAGGGTACGGATTGCAAAACCGAGGGTACAGATTGCAAAAGCGAGGGTACGGATTGCAAAACCGAGGGTACGGTTTACAAAACCGAGAGCACTGATTACAAAAGCAAGGGTACGGATTGCAAAACCGAGGGTACGGATTGCAAAACCGAGGGTACGGATTGCAAAACCGAGGGCATGGATTACATTACATTACATTTACATTTATTCACTTAGCAGACGCTTTTATCCAAAGCGACTTACAAATGAGAAAGATACAAGCAAAGCGATATCAAGCAGAGAACAATACAAGAAGTGCTACCATACGAGATCTATTAATTGAATTCCAGAAGAAGCAAGGTGCAGAGTAGAGGTGTAAGTGCTTTTTTTTTATTTTTATTATTATTATTATTATTATTATGAGTTTGTTAGGTGTTCATAGAAGAGGTGGGTCTTTAGTTGTTTTTTGAAGATGGTGAGAGATTCTGCGGTCCGGATTGAGATTGGAAGTGCATTCCACCACTGAGGAACAGTTAGTGTGAAGGTTTTGGAAAGGGACCTTGCGCCACGCTGAGTTGGAACTGCTAAACGTCGGTCGCTAATCGATCGCAGATTGCGAGAGGGAACGTAGGCCTTCAGGAGAGAGTTGAGGTAGGAGGGTGCTGTTCCTGACAAGGTCTTGTAGGTGAGCATCAAGGCCTTGAACTTGATGCGGGCAGCTACAGGAAGCCAGTGGAGGGAGATGAAGAGGGGTGTGACATGGGTTCTCTTGGACTGGTTGAAGACGAGGCGCGCTGCAGCATTCTGAATCATCTCAAGGGGTTTGATGGAGCTGGCTGGGAGGCCTGAAAGCAGTGAGTTGCAGTAGTCCAGTTTAGAGATAACAAGGGCCTGGACTAGAATCTGTGTAGCCTGTTTGGTGATGTAGGGTCGGATTTTCTTGATGTTGTAAAGGATGAACCTACAGGACCTTGCAGTTGCTGAGATATGGTCTGCAAAGGTCAAGCCATCATCAAGAATACACACGGCTGTTTTTTTTTTCTTACCTGACACTAGGGGGGCTCCGTAAAAAGCCTGCCATTTTAACCATAGTGTGTAGACTTTTTATATCCACTATATATATATATATATATATATATATATATATATATATATATATATATATATATATATATATATACACACTTCAATAAATTATAGTACAATACATTAGCATTTTCGTATGAATGGATGTGTGAGTGTGTATATGATTGTGCCCTGTGATGGATTGGCACCCTGTCCAGGGTGTACCCCGCCTTGTGCCCGATGATCCCTGGGATAGGCTCCAGGTTCCCCGTGACCCTCAAAAGGATAAACGGTATAGAGGGTGGATAGATGGATATTAGTATTTTCACTAGCATCTCACAACCTGAGATGTTATTTGCGGCATTGTAGTGGGATGCACGTTTTTATTTCGCATGAAATTCCCATTCCGTTCTGTTTTCAGAGACTGCTGCTGATTCGTTTATAAATGCCACATCCAAGACTATATGATCAATTTACTGAAGAATTTTAACCTCAGTGATAATGGCCATCAGCACTTCCATTTCTAAATTGTCTTTCTTTAGACCTTTCTCCTTTTCTTCTTTATTTTGATAAAGTAAAGTTTTGAATCAGCCACCTCAAAAGGGTTCAAAACATCACAGGATAAAGAAATACGTTACTCTCTTTTCTGGTAGTGTATCTAAGTCTGTTCACAAAGCAACCCTTTTGATATTTTACTAGCAGGCGTACTCTGATTTGCGTTCACACTTTAGCTCATCCTCATGCCTACTATTTAAAACTGCATGTATAAAAGAGGCGTATGTGTGCTCTTGTGTGTGTTATTCTGACATGGAATGTAACATTCATTGTGCTGTTGCATGTTTCAGAAATTTCAAACCTAGGAACAGTAGTGCATCTGAGTATAGCAGGGACACACTGAGCTGGTATTATATAGATACAAGACTTGTATATTGTCTTGATGTTTTAATTTGCCTTTAAAGAATGGGACGCCTGTCCCAGCTTGCTGGGGTTGCATATGGAAAAAGAGTCGGGTTGTTTGCATTCTCTCAGTGAACACTTGAGCAGAGAAATGGCTGCCTCAGAGAGCTGGATGCACATCTGTCTGTTGCATAACATGCAGTGAGACTGGCCCAGATGACTGCAGCGTGGCTTGAGGAAGCCATGTGAAAAGCAGAACTAGAAAGCGAAGAGAGGAAAATATAGAAGCTTGGTTGCTCACTGTTGCTATACTATTGTCATTTGCAGAGAACTAGAATACATACAGTTATTACACCATTCAACAGGATTGGAAAATGTTTCCTTTGACTTAAATTCTGGTGAACTATACATTGATTATGCCCTAAATGTTAACTTATTTCGATTTTGCATTAAATGATAAACAGTAGATTGAATGGCAGACTATGCCTGAGTGGGAATGTGTGTGTGGTGCAGTATGTCAGATGCTCATTTTATGACTCACATGCTCTGTTTGTGTGGACCGTAAGGAGGGGGTAGAAGGAGGAACCTTGGATTGGAGCAAGATCCTTTAGCAAGCCTGCCAATAGGATCCTTCCCTCCAGTCATCCGTAGTTACGGCCATGTGATTGGTCCAGGTGTTGCAGGGAGGGGGAGATGTGGGTCCAGGTCCCCCATTAGACCGAGCAGTGCTCGGACACAGAGAAGCTGGATCCCACTTGTTCATCTTCCAGCTTGCTACACTGTGTTAATTCAGGAAAGCTGAAAAAGAACATAAAATGAATACACACGAGAAATACAAACACTCCTCACCGGTTTATTTCTCTTTTCCTTCCAGAGAAATTCTCAGGGATATGGCAGGCTGAGTGAAGCTATTACCACACAGAACAAATGGGGCAAATGTGCAATAGGACATCTGTAGAATATGGAGCTTTACCTTAATATGATAATACAAAGCGTCTTATTAATCCATTGAAAATGTACAACATATCAGATTCATGTACTGCAGTGTACCACTTTTTAGAGCCTACACAAGAAGCAAGGAATGTGTAATATTTGCTTTAATTTTGGAATTAAAATTTGCTGTGTGGAATCACAAATCTCAGCTTTACTCCCATATGTGTACTCAGTACACTACTGTCACATTTACACAAGTCACAATTCTTTGCTTCTGAATAAAGTGAAAATTTATATATCTATATAGCTGTGTATAATTGCTGTGTCTGTACATGTGAATGTATGTGTGTTTGTTGTGAGGATGAAGTCCCCTTTTTGGGTGGTTTCCATTCTGTCAAACTTTTTGTATAAAATATTATCTGGGATATGATGAAGGGGCAAAGTTGATTGCATTTATTAGGAGCTTCATATTCCTATGATAGAATCTGGCACTAAATTTGGATATAAACTGATCAGCCATAACATTAAAACCACTGAGAGGTGACATGAATAACATTGTCTCATTACAATGGCATCTGTCAAGGCAGCAAGTGAACAGTCAGTTCCCAAAGTTGATGTGTTGGAAGCAGGAAAAATGGGCAAAAGTAAGGATCTGAGCGACTTTGACAAGGGCCAAATAGTGATGGCTAGTCGACTGGGTCAGAGCATCTCCAAAATGGCAGGTCTTGTGGGGTGTTCCAGTGGTTAGTACCTACCAAAAGTCATCCAAGGAAGGACAACCGGTGATCCAGTAAGAGGGTCATGGGCGCCCAACGCTCATTGATGTAAGTGGGGAGTGAAGCCTAGCCCGTCTGGTCCGATCCCACAGAAGAGCTACTGTAGCACAAATTCCTGAAAAGTTAATGTGGGCTATGCTAGAATGTGTCAGTTCATCGCAGCTTGCTGCATATGGGACTACCTATCTGTAGACCAATCAGAGTGCCCATGCTGACCCCTGTCCACTGCCGAAAGCACCTACAGTGGAACCATGGAGCAATGGAAGTAGATGGCCTGGTCTGATAAGTGACATTTACTTGTGCATCATGTGGATGGGCGGGTGCATATGCATTACTTCCCTGGGGAAGAAATGGCATAAGGATGCACTATGGGAAGAAGGCAAACCGGTGAAGCAGTGTGATGCTCTGGGTAATGTTCTGCTGGGAAACCTTGGGTCCTGGCATTCATGTAGATCTTCCTTTGACACGTACCGCCTACATAAACATTGTTGCACACCAATGGCAACAGCATTTCCTAATGGCAGTAGCTTCTTTCAGTAGAATAATGCGCCCAACCACACTGCAGAAATTTTGGATCGGTCTTGTTTGTCCAGCACACCCCACAGATGCTCGATTGAATCGAGAGCTGGGGAATTTGGAGGCGAAGTCAACACTTTGAACTCATGTTCCTCAAACCATTTCTGACCAATTTTTGCAAAAATTTTTTCACAGTGCACAGATATTTGTCAGACCACCCAAAACATGAATGAGAACAGAGTTTGATTTGTTTTCCACAAAATAAGCAGGTCTTCGTTTCACTGCATTACAGGCTCGTGACAAGCAGAAATCTCCAATGTATTCTCCTCTGTGGACAACAGGCTCACGAATGTGGCCATAAAATAGATGTAATTTATTTAAACGGTGTAGATGTGGAACAATACTGTGTAATTATCACAATGTTCAAATACAAGTGGACACCATAATACTCTAGATTGAATGCATTTTTGAAGATGGCCCAAGGCTAGGGCTGGCCTGCAATGGGAATTCTAGTAGTGGGGTAGGAATGCACAGCACCCAAATTCCACTGAAACAATATAAAAGAGCCAGTTGATGACCACAGTAGGAAAGAAAAGAGAGAGATAGTTGTGTGTCCGGCCGGGACTAGGGAGGGGGGCAGGCTGTTATCACTGTGACAATCCAGGCTCTGAGGAGTAGAGAATGGACCCTGTGTCTAGCCTGGTACCGGGGTACCAAGCGCCATCATGTCCTGCACAAAGGCAGCGATTTTGCCATAGAGAAGAGCGTGAGCGGCTGTGAGTGGCTGGAATGAGTGACCTCTGGAACACTGAGGAGGAGGAGGAGGATGGGCCACATCACTAGAAATAATAAAGGGAGGGAACTGTAGGAGGGGACAAGGGAATAGTGCACACATAGACTGTGAGAGTGTGAGGGGGGGTCATGTGTTTGACAGAGGTCTTTCTGCTGCTTATAGAGCTCTGTTTGTTTATCTCGGCCCCCACAGCACCGTTGGGAGACAGGGACATGGACAGAGGCAGCATAGTGCAGACAGGGCTATTATACACTTCTTATGTCACTGCTGGAGGGTTCGGGACGTCAGACACATGCGTAGAGCAGAGAGAGAAGATGCCCAGCAGGGACTAAAGGATGACTGAGCTCTTACTGTAGCTGTAACTTCTTAGCTCTGGGCATTCATTACAAGAACATTGCACCGAGGTACATGCCAGCTTCCAGGCTGTAGTTGCAACCACAAGACATATGGGAATGTTGAGGGACAGTGTGTGGTGGTGCGGCAGGATGCCCGTGTCCACTGGGAAGAAAACAAGAAAGGACTGCATTCCTAGCTGGATGAGAGCTCTGAGTGTTCTTGGGAGTCATGCAGGCTTGAACTGGGCCAGCACTGCTGTTCTATTTCCTCCCTGAAGACCCAATCATGGATTTCTGCTTTGCAGTGATGACTGCTTTTTGCATCTGCTTTTTGCATCATCTTCACCATCTGCACCAGCCTCTTCACCATGATCTGTTGACTGTAAATGTATTTCTTTCCTGGTGTGCCATTTCAGGAAGAAAAAAAAAACCTTTAAAAAAACTTGTTGGAAGTTTCAGTTAGAGCCTCATAGTCTCTTTCGCTTAAGTAAGCATTTTTCTAAGCCAGAATAATAAAAGTTAAATGTTGCCTTTCTTGTAAACTGTCTGTGATTGGCTGATGGCTAGATAAGATTTGCCGAACTGCCTTTGCGTTTAGGCTCTTTCACCATGATGCATTGTTCATTGTTAAACAAGTCACATAACCTCTTTTTCCTGAGGCTGCATGCTTTCAATTTATGATCTCTTCCTTTCTCCCTATTTTAGTTCAGCTGCTGAAGTCAGCGGATCTTGGACACCACAGCTTGCTTTACCTAAAGGAGATTGGCCATGATTGGTTTGGCAAGGTGAGATTTCTAAAACAAACATCATTTTACAATGAAGGGCTTACAATGCAGGGTTCTAGTTCTTGCATGCAGTCTTGGCACAGAGTCTAAGGATGATGCGAAGCCAGAGGAATGTGTGTGTAATTATATACAATATCATTCAAAGCTAATGTGCTGTGGAAGCAGCTTCTAAGCCATAAACACGGGAAATGCTTGGGTACGGGGAATTCCACGTAATCTACACGCTTGTAAATCTCTGCTTCTTGGTCCACAGGATGGTTCATGAAATTCTACTGTATATCTGATGAGTTTGTGTGTTTGCTTTTAAGGTTTTTCTGGGGGAGGTGAATGCTGGACTGAGCACCACACAGGTGGTCGTGAAGGAGCTGAAAGCCAGTGCCAGCATACAGGAGCAGACGCAGTTCCTGGAAGAAGCTCTACCTTACCGGTCTGAGTCCATCGTATTGTTATTATTCTATCCCTGTTCTCTTTTTCGTCATTCTTTCTAATATCCTAATTTGATCACCATTTACTTCATCAAATGTTCAAATGTATAATTCTACTTTTGAATAATTGGACTTATACTGGTGTGTGTATGTATAATGATACAGTACTCTGCAGCATCCTGCCCTCCTGCAGTGCCTGGCCCAGTGCACAGATGTCACACCCTATTTGCTGATTATGGAATACTGCCCCCTGGTAATTGTCTTTCACCCTGTCTCTCACACACATACATACAGTAAATGTTCCACTCGGCTGGTGTATGCGAGTTGGATGGTATAAATACCCACACACCTAGCAGTTCTGCATTCACTGCCCTGTGTGTGTATTTTTGAGGGAATGAAGCTCCCTCTGCTGGTAAGTATAAGGTCAGTCTGTTCTAGTGGCTAATCACAACACTAGTAGAATTGACATTAAATGCACTTTGAAATGTATAATTTGCACCCCTTGAAGTGTGGTGTATTACTGCTGATCACAGCTTTGTGGATGAGTAGTTCTTGATTGATTTCAGGGTGATGTCAAAGGATACCTCCGTAGCTGCCGGGCAGCAGGTTCAGCCACCCCTGACCCTTTCATCCTCCAACAAATGGCGTGTGAAATTGCCTCCGGGCTTCAATACCTCCACAAACATAATTACATTCACAGGTGAGGAGAAACATGCCCGTCTTGTTAGCAGATTCTCTGGTCCATTTTGTCCCAGTCCAAAGTGTGGATTTCAGCCCCTGTCTTTTGGTCTCTTCTTGTAACAATATCCTGATGCTGCCTGAGTGCCTCTTACAGACTCCAGCATCAGTGATTTTGTTGCTGGAGGTGAACCTGTTGCTCGTCGGACCTCTGAACAGCATTGTAAATGATCAGACATTTTATTGTATATTAGACATTTAATATACATTCAACTTCATTCACTAACTATGAATGTTTGTGTATCCTTAGTGACCTGGCTCTCAGGAACTGTCTCCTTACTTCAGAGATGTCCGTGAAGATCGGAGACTACGGCCTCTCTTACAGCAGGTACAAGGTGAGTCAGGAACGCATGAAAAGGGACTGCTGACTTGCAGTGCTAATGCTACTGTGATAACACAGCTACGTCAGCCTCTATTCAGTCCATCGCTTCAGTCCATGTATGTTGCTTCTGTCTCTGTTAGGATGACTACTTTGTGACGGCAGATCAGATTTGGGTGCCACTACGTTGGATCGCCCCAGAGCTCATTGATGAGGTCCATGGCAACTTGTTAGTAGTGGACCAGACAAAGCCCAGCAATGTCTGGTGAGAGGTGTTTTACAAGTCAACCGCTGAACATAAGGATTAACATACCTTTCATGACACCAGAACATAGATGCTTGTTTTTCGGACTTAGGTCACTGGGTGTGACAATCTGGGAGCTGTTTGAGCTGGGGAGCCAGCCATACAGACACTATACAGACAGGCAGGTGTTGACGTATGCAGTGAAAGAGCAGCAAATGAAGTTGCCAAAGCCTTTGCTGAAAGTCCCCCTGTCTGAACGCTGGTGAGTCATTTCAGCTCCTGAGTCATAATCACCACCATTGGTTAATGACCTTCCATTCTCCATGTGCTGGACAATCATTACTCTCCCATCACCACATACAAAACATACCACAGGCAAGTCAAGCAGTCATCAATTATCACTAAAATAAATACTAACAACAGAGTGAATGTATTTTCTATCAGGGGCTTCCAGAGTGTTCATTCCATTTTCTCCCTTGCAAAGCCAACAAATCAATACTGCTTAGGTCCAGTGTGGTTAGTCATTCATTTTCCTGTTTCACAGTCCAATCAATCATACAGTTAGTTTTTCCTAGAAGTTTGTGATCATTAATTTTGTTCCCACACCATACCATTCATTATACTACATGTAGTCAAGATACTGAAGTTGCAAATACTGACCTTTCTGTGAATGAAAACCTGCTTTCTCTGTCAGTTCATCACAATATGAGAGTTTGGTCGTTATGCACTCTCTACATATCCATGGTGCTGGCTTATTATTTGCAACAATAACCAAAATAAACACAGCATGCTTCTGTATGATTGTCCAAGCTTTAATATAATTCAGGTATGACAGTCTTCTTTTTAATCCTAAGAATTTGCATTGTCCTTTGTGTATGACCAGGTATGAAGTGATGCAGTTCTGCTGGCTGCAACCAGAGCAGCGGCCCGTTGTGGAGGAGGTCTACCTGCTGTTGAACTATCTATGTGCTAAAGGTACCAGTGAGACACAGGAGGACTTTGAGAAACGCTGGAACTCCCTCAGACCAAGTCTAGACACAGGCAGTTCCCAGAGAAGCCCAGCCCTAGAGGTACCCTCATCTACTTCCTCATTCCCTCTGCTGGAGCACTTCTCCATGGTTGACAGTTTCCAGTCTGAGAACGGTGATGAAATACTAACGGTCACTGAGACCAGTGATGGGCTCAACTTTGAGTACAAGTGGGAACAGGCCAGAGCTGAACAGGCCTACTGCTCCTCATCTACAAGTGGGCCTCTAGGAAGTAGCAACCCCCATTACCAGGACATATACTATCCCCTCAGCAGTTCCACAGGAAGCTGCAAAGAGGAGAGTCTCACTCTGGGTGTTTCTCCATCCCAATACAAGTCAGATTACCCAGGTGTGGTCCCAGTGTTGAGTGCACACAGTCCGTCTGTTAGCAGTGAATACTATATTCGTATTGAGGAACCCGTAGAGTGCAATATCAGTGTGGAGGAGGCCACTCTTGACTACAGTCCAGAACTTGAGGCCAGCAAATGTACCTTCTCCAGGAATGACATGAAAAGTCCTACTGAGGCTCATACAAAAACATACTGGTCAGGAGCAAAAGACTCCAATAGCATTATAAATTATTCAGATGCTAGTCCAACTACTGCCCTAAGTGTGGACCCACGTCAGAGACAAGATCTGAACCATATGGATTCTGCAGAACAATTAAGTCAATACTTTTCCCCCAGTGACCGAGATAGATTGCACTGTGAACGGACACCCTCAAGAGAACAGGAAGTTCCTCTGAAAAGAGGACAACCGTCCAAGTCTTGTCTTAAGTCTGGGAGTTTGTACAATACAGGTGTACAAGAAACTCCACGTGGCATATCAGTTTCACTGAGCAGCCCCAGTTTGGGACAATGTGACCCCTACCTTGAAGCCAACCAGAGGACAGCTGAAACAAATATGGCCAATGAGGCCTATTATGATATGATGGGTAGCCTACCAAAGAATATTCCCAGGCCACACAATATAACTGTTGATCTTGAAGCTGCTGATTGTCTTCTTATGGGTGCTGCTGATCCAGAGGATGACATCAATCATTTTACTGAGAGTGAAACAATTAACTGGACCTCAAACCACTCCACAAATAACAACACTTTAAACTTTGATGACCGGCAAACCAGTGGGTTTCTTGACACCTATCTTGAAGTACACCACATGACACCTTCCTCCAGTGCCCAGAGCTTACGGCCAGGGACAATAACAACCAGGCAAAATTCTCCAAGTAATTCCTCCAATACATTTAAACAGCATTCACACATGGAGGTTAATGGTAGCAACTCCACTGCATTTTCATACACAGATTCATACACAGAATATGTGTCATATATACAACTCTGTTCCGAGGATCACAAGCTAGTAGAGTCATCAGCCCCAGAAAAACACCAAATTATACATCCAGCTCAGAAGAACACTCCTCATCTGCATATCAGAGAGAATATGACACGCGTCCCTATACGGGAGTATTCAAGTAGCAATCCTCTTTCTCTTGTAGCTGAGAAATCAGTGACTAGGGACAGAAGCACAACTCCTGCACAAGATATAAAAGTGCACTCAGCTGGTCCTACAGTCATGCCTGCAGCTCTGTCTGAGTGTGTCTCTGAGTGCTGTCATACAGGGGACAGCATCAGCCTGGTAAACATTGATGACTGCAGTGATGGCGATGTTACCGAAATTACTTCTAAGGTGTTTGCAGACTCTCCTATTGATTTTGCAGAAGTTGGAGATATTAACCTAGCACACATACCCTTGCACAGAGAGATTCGAAACAAAGACCCTCAGGAATTTATAGACCTTGCCTCAAGTAGCAGCCCCTGTGAAGCCTTCAGTCCAGATGTTTACCACACATCTATTCAGCCCAAATCACTGGACAGTGGCTATGACACAGAGAACAACGAGTCACCTGAGTTTGTCATGAAAGACCTGGAGGGAAAACCGGTTCTCAGTACAAGTGTGGAATCAGAATATGAAATGGTTCTTCAGATGGACCTTGAAGGAAATGATTTGACCCCAGCTAGCAATAGTACTCTTAAACTGACAAGCCTGGGCAATAGGAATCAATACAGAGACTCTGCTTATTTTTCAGACTATGATGCGGAAAATGAAAAAAGTCCCTGTGAAGGAGACAGCATCTTCTTTGACAATAAATTGGATGATTTCTTTGAAATACAACCTGTAAAAGACAACTCTCTTAAGAAGGCTAGGAGACAGGGGGGCTTCCCAGTGAGTCAGAAGGAAGATCAGTACCATTTACCAAGCATGATAGAAAATGTAGATAATGCTTTACTGAGTGTCAAACAGTTGTGTCTTGAGAGGAGGAACATGGAGTTTGATCTAAGTTCATCTCCTGCAGCAGGTCCAGTGATTACAGCGTTGGCCCCATTTCCTCCAGAGATGGGGGGATGTTTGACCAAAGAGTCTGCTCCAGATGATGGCCTTGGAGTGGAATCTGAGCACTCTGGAGAGGAGCCAGCCACTGAATGCTTCTCCAGTATGGCTTCTGAGGGCTCAGCCACAACACAGGAAGCTACAACCATGGAGGACCAAGTTAACAGTACTAACATGGGCTTCTCATCTGCAGACTCCCTGGGTTCTGCCTCCACTATGTTGGAAGTCAAGAACTGTGAGAATGGGGAAGGCAATCCAGACTGTCAGATTGATGGGAAAAATGAGGAGAATAAAGGAGTGGAAGAAAAACCAGAGGTGGTGGAAGAAGCACTCTTGAATGTTAAGCGGGATAGTTCTCTGGACAATATTCTGCCTGCCTTACCAGAGAACCTGGACATTCCAGCACCCCTGGGGAATTGTGAGGAAGAGGAAGACTCTGATGACAGCGATGAGTCGGACGAAGAGTTGCGTAGCTACAGTGTCCAAGAGCACAGTGAGGACAGTGAGGAGGAGTTCACCACTGTTCCAGTGGTGGTAGTGAGTGAGCGAAGTAGCACCAGGCACCTGCGTAGCCTCCTCAAAATGCCATCCCTCCTCACACAGTCCTTCTGTGATGAGCTAGAACGCAAGAAGAAAGCTGTCTCCTTTTTTGATGATGTCACTGTGTTCCTTTTTGACCAGGTCAGTTGCATTGCATCTCGGTACTATGACGTAAAATTTTGGTTTTATGACAGAACTGTAGCTGAACTAGTTGCTAATACTGACGTTTTATATCTGAGAAATAGTATCTTTGTGTTGTAGGACAGCCCTACAGGTGAACTGGCAGAATACACCTTTCCTCCAGGGATGGAACCGAATGTCCTGGCAGGAGAGTGTAAGGAATATCCATCACAGAAGGAAGTCAATGACTCTGATAGTTCCTCAAATGGGAATGTCTTAGAAGATAGTAAGTTTTATACACCTAAATCAATCAAACATATTTCATATGTAGTTTTTTTTTTTATACACTGTAACTATATGGTAAGAAATGAAAAAATAAAAACACTACTATTGCTATAAAAAATAATAGAAACTCTTACTAAACAGGTGGGACCTTAGAG
This sequence comes from Ictalurus furcatus, assembly GCF_023375685.1. Classification (NCBI taxonomy): domain Eukaryota; kingdom Metazoa; phylum Chordata; class Actinopteri; order Siluriformes; family Ictaluridae; genus Ictalurus; species Ictalurus furcatus. The sequence continues at coordinate 27,808,683 of NC_071256.1, read as the reverse complement.
TGGGAGAATGACTTTCCGTTGATGAACAATGCTTCAACATTAGAACCCGCCTCTGACAGAACGTGTACCTCACCAAACTCTCCCGTCAAACTTCCCGAGGAGAAGCCAGCACCCCAGTGTTCCCGCTTCAGTGTTTCCCGCTTCTCTATTACACACGTGTCTGACTCGGACGTCGAACCCATGGGAGGTCAGTGCCACTCAGTAACCACCAGCAATGTGAGTTACACAAAATATAGGCATTGTACCATACGTGGTGTATGTGTCTGCTACACAACCCTCACACAAGATGTTTCTTGTTCTGCGCTGCACATCACATCACGCTCTGTACTCTTGTTTTCTCCACACAGGTAGCTGCTCACATGGAGACCAGGCGTGAGAATGCATCCAGATTTCATTTTGGCCTGATCCGGCTCTAGATCCTCTTCAGTGTTTATTTAATGTTCTGGACAAGGGTTTTCTGAATCAGTGCCTCATGCTGTATTTGAATTATATTAGCCAACCCTTTCTTTGTGTCTTGAGCCAGAGGTTGGCAGTGACATTGTCTGTTAAGGACAGCATTTAAAATTTCAGAAAAATCTCTGACTAAAATTTTATGTATGCATATTTAGGACGATACGATTATTTGCAACGTTCAGTATCAACACTCATATTGCAACAAATCACTTTATTACAAACTGTAGCAACCATAAGGGTATTGGTCACATTGCTGTACTCCTCACTGGCTTACTTACAGTGCACACGTCACTCATTGGTCAGATCTTCCAGATGTTGGTTATAACTGCAAAGTAAGGGAAGAAACACTAAGGTCTTGATAAGACAACCCAAATCAAATAACATTCAGCTTTTGTCAACTACAAAGGGTATTGAATTGTGTACCAGTGTTGGAGAATGTAGACCATTTTCCATGGAGGCATTCGCTTTTGACCACTTTACGCTAAAATATCATGGCTCAGGTAAACTGAAGGATGTAAAAATTGGTACGGCATCAAAGCGTAAACCACATTATGAAGATGCTTGGGTTTAATATAATATGCTTCCTCACTTTTCCCCATTTTCCCCTTTATGCTGCTATTCAACCCTGAGGATGTGGAAAATATTACGTAAATGCACTTTCTTTGTTGAAGCCTAGAGGTTATGTGCAAATTTGTTTCCATCAGCAATGTCAGGATGCTTGTCTATTTATAGAGATACAGTTAAAAAGGTATCCCAGTCTTAGTCCTGTCACTGACGTTCACTTTTATATGCAAGTGAACTTTCATCTCAATGCTTATTGAGGTAGGGATTTAGCATTTCACTATATCAGTTTACATAAGCTGGGTTTGTCATATTAGTCTTTAGTATCAGTGAGCTATAACTACACAGTCATGGACTCTGTCTCATTACGGAAGACTCCAGTATGGCTGTAGAATAGCCTTAACTAGACTAGAGGAAGATCAGACATCAGGGGAGATCTGGTTAATTTATTGAATACCGCATAACCGATTAAGATGCACATTTTTAAAGGCTAACTCCACAGATTTGCCAAGTAACCATGAATTTCAATTGGATGGCCTGCAGACTGAAATGCTGAATTATAACCTAGCATGTCTTTTAGGATCGATTTGATGCAAGTTTTTCAGCTTTTCTCATAAAATCTTAGGGAAAAAAAAAAGAGTGGGTTCTAGCTTTCTAAATAGGTTCTACTTGGACCTTGTAGAAATGTTAAAAGGTTCCCCAGAGAGACAAAGCAAAAGTGGGTGCAAGATGTAACCTTTTCTTTTCTAAGAGTGTAGGTTAAATCTTGATGACTGTGATTATTGGGAAGTAATACTCCACACCTACAGTAACATGCTCCAGGACAGCTTTTTGTAATGTAGCTTGAAAATATTTTAAGTAGTTCACACCAAGTTTCAACATGACTTAACAAATAGGTTGCTTACTACCTAGAAGTTATTTGCAAAAAAAAAAAGAAAAGAAAAAAGTTCCTTTAAAAATAATGAGGCTCATTACAGCCACTGGCAGCTCTCTGAACAGCTCCTATAAATGGTACCTCATAATGCTGGAAGACGCTGGATATGTATTGTTAGCGAATACTTAGCAGAGCATATCAGTATAATGACAGAAACAGAAGCATAAAAAACACCTGTCAAATAAATGCCTGTGGACTTCCTGTCTTTCTCATACATTGTCCATCTTCATTTACAAGTCTGTGCTAGTGATCCGACACTAAGTTCTCTGTAACATTTTTCACTGGAAATGCTGTAATAATGTATGTTACTTGGTCTTACTACAGCTGCACAGTCATGCTCAACGCAGCCCCACTGGGCCACATCCATAGTTTATTACTATGCCAGTATTCAGGCATCGGTATACACTGGTCCTCTTTAACAGGTGTTTTGTAATCTGTACAATCCTGCAGCACTGTACTATTTTTGGAAGACATATCAGTACTTTATAGAAGACAGATAGATGACTGTTTCGAGTTGCCAAAGTGATACCTGATCATCAGGAGCTCAGTGAATCATCCTGTTACAGTACGGTGTGTGGTGTGTTTGTTCCTGCACTTGTAGTAGCACCATGGCTGTTGTTTCATTTCAACCCACTCCATGCTGACTGTAGTACTCCAAAAAATAAATAAAACAAACCCATAGTTCGTCCTCATGTGTCACATGTTTAATTGTAATTTTTTTTGTTGTTGTTGCTTTTGCAGAAGGTTAACAAGTTTTGCTGTGCCCGTAACATTATCTAGACTTAGCCAGTGCGGGCTTGCTTATATATGCTATATAAGCTGTAGTTATGTCATATATTGAGGCTGAAAACTTGATAAGAACTGACTGAGGTGTGGATCGCTTGTGCCAGTATTGCCAAATATGCACTAAAAGGTACTCTGCTACTCCTCCCAGTTTAATCAGAGACAGTCCAATCGACTAATTACATGAAAGTTACCACGTTGCTAACAAAAACAGCCTAGCAGGCAGAGAGGCAACATTTTAACACAAAAACCATAGCGCATGTCGATGGATAGACCATCTTTCAAATGGGTGACAACAGACCAGTAGTAGGAAAACAGTGAGGCAAAAGTCCAGTGTGACCCCTACTTAATAATTAGCAGTTTTTATTGACCAAAGAGGCCAGAGCCCCACCCGTTCATTTCTACTGGCTCACCGAAGCTCGTGAATTCACAAATCAAAGTTCTCTTCGGTCAAGTTGGTGTGAAACGAAAGAAACCATTACCAGAAGCAAATATGTCTTGTTCCTTTCCCCTGCAACGAATTAGCTTTTATGCTGGGCAAATTTCAGTCATGTTTGGTCTGCTTCTTTGGTCGAAAAATTAGAAAAGCATCGTTTTAGACTGTCATTTTGCTGTAACTAAGGGTTCAAAGTAAACTGAGCTCACAGATGCCTTGGGTCACGGACGGTCCAAAATGAAAGATCATCTATTTTCCCACCTCCTAGAATTTGGTACCACCAACTGCTTTCCCCAAAATAGGGTAAACACTTAATATTCCACCCAAATAATAATGTTTTATGTGGCCTGTTTCCATTACTTGTAAAATTGGGTACTTGTGTGCTAATCAAGTAATCAATGTACACTCGATTACATCCATTTTATTTGACAAAGAACAGAAATGTGTATTAGTAAAATGCATCAACATAAATAAGAATGAACAGAACAAAGACAAGATTTGAGAAGGTATTTAAAAAAAAAAAAATACATTCATTCTCCCAATACTGTGCAATTCCAATCAGACAGCCGATGATGTTTCCTGTCTTAACGGTACACTCAATTAATACCAGGATACACTACTGCAAATACACATAACCTTTCAATTTTAAGTAGGATTTAGAACTAGACGTTGCAAGTTTTCAATATGACCCCTATATCTAAACAATATGAAGGTGTTAAAAATTGAATTCATGAAACTTGAAACCAAAACATTTTCAAGCACAATGAGTAATTGAAGCTATTTCTCACGGTTCAGCTGCGAGTCAACGGCATCATTTTTCTAGAATATGATTTTTGTTTTCAGCACAGAACAAGCAATGTCTTGTGTATTAGAGAAAATGTCACATACACTCACACAAAAAAAAAAGAACAGACAAATAACATTTAAATCTTAAAAGTTCACATCTGCTGGAGTTATTACCTCCAGTAGTGAGAATATTTTCAAAATAAGCACAAGAGTGATGCAAGATCGGCAAATAAGCACATTTGTTTATTAACATATTAACATGTGGGCGACACCGTAGTGCAACCAACGGTCCCCAGTTCGATCCTGAGCTCGGGTTACTGCTTGTGCATTACAGTTTCTGCGCATGTTCTACCTGTGCTTGTGTGCGTTTCCTCCACATTCACCAGTTTCCCCTATCCCAAAAAAATATGGTGTTAGGTGACTAAAGACTCTAAATTGCCCCTAGGTGTGAATGAGTGTGTGCATGGTTCATTGTGATGAACTGGCGTACCATCCAGGGTTCCGCCTCACGCCCATCGTTCCCGGGATCGGCTCCGGATCCCGCCATGACCCTGACCAGGATGAAGCACTTTCTAAAGATGTACTTGTCAAGCAAATTGAGAAAAAGAACTATTTACACTAATTGTACATTTTAAGCAATTGTGCATGTGCTCATAAGCCCACAAGTCTAAATCTGATTTTTTTTAAGAAGCAGTATTAATGAGCGAGAACAATCATCATTTATATTGACATTTTTTCCTAAGTAGTTCATCGACACAAAAAAAGTCAGCATTTTGAGGTGTCTATAATCAAATTCAAAATGAAAAGAAACTAAAAAGCAAAACATCAATAAAAAAATCGGAATATTTTCCCCTTTGCCTATGAATGTCTGGACTTTTTTTCCCACCAAAGCTAGAACACCTAAAGCAGTAGAAGGCACAAACCCCTGGCGCTGCCCTGCCAGGAAACATACAGAGAAACTGCTAGAACTTTATATCGAAGCAACAGAGATGAGTGCAGCGACACTTTCATCACTGAAGTATCCACAGTATGGAGGCGCCAGATGGAGCCTTTGCCAAAGTACATCAAAATGAATCATTTGGCAAACGCTTTTATACACAGCGCCTTGCAACTCAATTGAGCAGTTGAGGGTTAAGAGACATACTCAAGGGCTGAACAGTGGTTTTTGCTAATGCTGGGATTTGAAGTCATCAGCAGCCCAGAGCCTTTACCACTGTGCCACGAGTGCCCCAAAATAAAGCCTCAATTTACAGCAGCTATAGTGATGGCAGAGGGAAGCCTTAACGACAGAGTGAAAATAAGATCACTTTTTATTCAAAATCTAATAAACTGAAGCTCTAATCTTACCTCAACTAAAGATAAGGAAGGCTAAGGCCTACTGCAACAACAGATATATAAAGGGATAAAAGAAAAAAGATTTAAAATAATCTATACTCAACCATTACATTTTCCGTTTGCCATTTTCATGTAACTAGCTTTTTTTCTGAATGATTTCTTAACTTTGTATCAAAACCCTTAACCAACACATATCACTGTATATCATCATAATGGGATTAAATCAATAAGAGCACTGATCTATAAACCTTTCCCACAGACACAGCTAATTTCTCTTCAGAGCAGCTCAGAGAGAAGCTGACATTTCTGCAGAACTATACAGCAATGTTTAGGAAGCTATACAGAACACTTGTTTAATTCCTACGACCCCGAGTTATGGATCCAGGGCTTTATCCCCAGTTGCCCTGTAGAGTCTTAAGCATGTGGCTCCGTGTTTTGTTTCAGGTGGTAGAGAGCAGGCCTGCGAACAAGGCTGCGTTAGTAGAAGAGTGTAGCTGTGTGGCCGTCCATCAAGCTTGATCTGAGGTAGACCTCCAGGGAGCGGTCACTGTAAGAAGGGGGGGGGGGGTCGAGAAATATCATCAGTGTGTGAAACGGTGCATATGGGTGTGCCATTCATCTTTAGCAGGCAAATTTTGAATCTACGCACTACAAAGTATAATTGAATTTGGTCAAGATAAAGAGTACTGCTGAAAGGCATACAGTGATTCATTTGACATATACTTATGAACAAAAGTACTTTTTCTATGGAGGGTGTTTTGAGCAAGCATGCAAATGAAACAAGATGTTGTTGACTAAGTGCTAGTGTGTACATTTGTTAGGCATTGACAGGCATGCATTAGAGTTAGATTTTGAGTTACCTCCAGTGCCAACATTTTGCCTCCATGAAAACACCACCTTCTGGCAACCAAAGACCTGTCTGATTGGCTGGTACAAATTACACCACAAGGAAAGAGAACCAACCAGAGAGGCCGGTGACAGAATGAAGGAAAATAAATAAACAAAAAAAAAAAACCCCAAAAAGAAATAACAGAGAAGCCCCACTCCCCAATTATACGCCAGACAACCAATGAGAGCAGAGGGAAAATGAGCGAGAGGGAGGACATGATTGTTTGGCTGAGCAGCGATGGAGGCAGGTGACTTACGGAGGTCCTGTACACTCAGAACCGGGACAATTCAGGACCCAAACTGGAAGGTAAAAAGAGTCCATGGGTTTGTACCGGAGCTCAGCTCAGACTAGGATTATGCATGGCTACATATCGGACTGTTAGTTTTGTGTAGGATGGAGGAAGGTTACTCATTTTGTGGCATGGTGTCTTTGAGTTTTGCACTGGCTCAGATGGATGAAGGACATTCCAACCCTATGCTCATACATGAGTAAATAAAACGTCTCTACAATGATGACAGGTTCAAAATATAGTGTAAAATGAAGAGTCTGCCCATAGCAGTTGTCCAAATTGTCTTTGATGAGACCAATTTTGGAAACAAAAGCTCACTCTCACACAGCAAAATATATTAAACTGCCAAATATATTCAACTACCAAGTGTTGTCATAGCCCTGGATTAAAATCATTACGGCTAACCTCAATACACAAATCTCAGACAACAGACAGACAGCATATCCCACTGCGACAAAAGAATCCATGATCACATAAAGACAAACCTAAGCGCTCTTTCTCTCTCTCGCTCGCTCTCTCTCTCACACACACACAGAATACACAAACAGCATTCTATATGTACTGCAAAAGGGATTTGGTACTAAAGTTGGTGAGTGGGCATTAGATGAGATAAATATAATGATGTAGTGCAGAAATGCAGAAACACACACAATGGATTCAACAGCATGGATTCAAGTTAACAATCATGTATAATTTGAACAAGTGTTTTATTAATATATAGATATTTATATATTATATATAGTTTTTTTTTTGTAAAAATTCACAATACATTCAAGGTCAACATGTTGCTGAAGTTCCTCCATAGCATGCATTTTGTGATGGAATGTTTTCTGTATACTGATTTCTGTGCATTGTAATTTGATTTACAAGAAAAAAGAAAAGCATTTTAAAAAGAGACATAAGGTACAAAAGCACAGCAGGAAAGTACACCACGGCTCCAGAGGATCTGTCAGCGGACCGTTTAGGAACGCGACAGATTAGAAGTGAGAACACATTACAGCTTTTCTTTCAATGGAAACGACAAGAGATTCAGGTCTCAGAGATGAAAAGAAAGCAGAGTTTACAAGGAAGAAGTGAGAGATTTACACCTGGTCGTTTCGTGCATCTCGAGTCTCAGGATTATATCCGGAAATCTGGTTATAATTCTAAATACCAAATCACGCAAGAGAGGTTTCAAACGGATTTAAACGCGAGACACGTTTTGGTCAAACGTTAAATCAAATGTACAGTATCCATCTCTGTTAAGTAAGTCGCAATTACACCGATAAGTTTATAAATACAAATGTATTCATCCACTTCTTATGTGATGTTTGCAAACCCTCATTCGTCCATCGAGTTTGTTTTAGTTTTAGCCTCCTGGAACCATCCTCATGGCCAAAATGGGGCAGAGATAGGAGTTACAGCTACAGACTCTCTAAGAAAACAATTTCCCTGTGGCAATAATGTACAATTACTCATATTACTCCAACCAAAAGCCTTCACAATATGTTATGATGACGTACGTGGTTCATTACTACCAAAGTTGGTGCCTTTATGAAAACTGAAAAACGATATCTTTTGTGTAAAACAATTGGAAATAAAGAACACATTTGGGACGTTAGTGGTCAAGTATAATGAGCTGATTTGATTATTACATGCTGCACAGCACAGGTTCCCAACCCTGGTCCTGGAACACTCCCTGTCCTACACATTCTTATGTCTGCCCAGCTCCATCACACCAACTTCAACTCAGAAAGGACTGTTAATGAGCTGATTAGTTGAATCAGATGTGTCAGAGCAGGGAAAACACTCAAACGTACAGGACAGGGAGTACTCCAGGAGTGGTGTTGGGATCTTTTGCTCTACAACAATTCCATTTCAATCTGGAGAACCAGAGATGGATTTGACCTCAAAAGGTTAACAGGATACAATCCTGATACAAGACTTTGATACAACAACCAGGTGTAAATAGAATTGTGATTTCCTTTATTATGTGCTGATAGCACAGTAATATTACTCTTGCTGTTCTAGATTTTGATATTTTATATTGCTATCATACTGGCCTACCTATTTGGGCCTCCGTGCCCTGTATATCTTACTTCAATGATTTGAGATCTTTCAGAAGTAATAAAGAAGAAGTGTGGACAATAATGTGAAAATTGATCCCACAATGTTAAAAGTGACACACCCTCTGGGCTGCACATTGTGCTGCGTAAAGACACGGTGGAAGCACACAACGCTCTACAAAACACACAGAAAAAAAAACAACAACAACAAAAAAAAAAAAACACGCCGCACAACTGAACCATAAAGAGAATACAAGGCTCTGTGGCGAGCGAGAGCTTCGATAGTGCCAGTCCACAGCGTAAAGTAAAGGACAAACGGCACGTGTCTTTTATGGAAGGAGAGCTGCTTGAAAATATCGACATAGCTTTTGGCACTTTTACATGATGATGTCCTTTAAAAAAAAATAATCATCATCATAAAAACACAACAGTTGCAGAACTTGTGCACATGCATGGGAGAGGAGTCCATTTGAAGAAATCCACAGCGGCAGCGGGCAAGGCGAAGAGCAGCTCAGTGTCTGTAAAGGTGCGAGGCGAGCAGATGGAGCGCCCTCTGGCTCTCTCTGTCAGACTCCCCCCCGACCCACCACACGCCACCGGCACTATGGCCCCCCGGCGACAACACGCAGGGGAGGAAGAGAGGACAGAAAGGAGGGATGAGAGCGGCCTTCTTCCACTGAAGGAGGGGTGCGTGGAGGCACGTGTTAGGATTGTTTTGAGGGGGGTAGGGGAGGCTAGAGGGGAAACTGGGAAGGAAGGGGTGCAACCCCTGTGCTATCCGGAGTTGTGTCTGTGTCTGATAGCCTGTCTGTGTTCACACTGTCGAAATCAATTTGCCATCGGAACTGTGGAACAAAGAGAGAAGGAAGCTTGCCAGGTCGGACACACTTAGAAAGAAATGGAGAAAAGACAAGACAGCCAAAAGAAGTGGAGAAAGGAAGGGATGGAAGTGACTTTGAGGGGTAGGGAGGAGAGGAGCACTGTTTTAACATTTAAAAAAAAAAAAACAGGAGCTCCACAAACGTACTAGATGACAAGATTGGGTTATCTCACGTGCTAGGCTGAAGAAAAAAAAAGAAAAAAAAGAAGTAAACTAGGGGCCAGATTTGAGGTGGCTTTGGCTATCAAAGTCATCTTCCTCAGTGTAAGTTAACTGCATGGCTAGATGGGTTTCAGTTTAGACGTATAGACCTAGAGACAGGAGTTCAGGGCACACAGGATACGGACAATGAGATCAGAAATGATGCACTGCACATGTTGATGATGCTTCTCTCAGCCCTCAAACCCACCAACTCGCTCAAACACATACACAACACAAAGACATACATCCAGCCTTCTCCAGTCACATAACACATAGGGCATATATTGTTGGGGTCCTTCAAACGGGGAAGGGGGAAAGGGGGGTGGGGGTGGTCATTTAGACACAAACTTTTTCCACATCTGCTACTTATCTGAGCTGACAGATGCCACAATGAGCTAAGGAAAGGGAAATATAAGTACTGATAAAGACAGGTATTAAAAGAATACTCCTAATTGCTATATACCAAATCTGTAGTGTGTACCACAGACAAGAATTTCAACTCCTTTCCCTACACTAAGACAAGAGCAGAAGTTGCTCAGCAAAGTGTTTCTAAATGATGCTCTTGGATAACCATAAACTAAACCAAAATCACAAAAACATAACTAAACAAAACAAAACAGATATGCTGTTTATTTTCTTTACCACTGTCTCACATAAATTTTTTTTTTACTGAGCTGTATTTATAACATTGTCTCCATCCCCATGTTTCATTTAAACTGTTGTACATATGGACATCAGTTGAATTCGAATGAAGCAGTAGTGTGTATGCAACGGTTTTGCATTCAGGGTAAAGTGTAGTCATTAAATGTGAACGTTTTCTAGAAAGTTTTTTATGAATTCCTCGAGCAAACATTTGTACAGCAAGTTAAGACATCAATAAGGACGTCTTCAGGTAGACCTTCTCTGGGGGAGGGGTAGACCCCCCCCCCCAGTACAGGGAAACATGCCCAAATCCTCGTCCATGGTAATCACCCACATGCTGCAGATCTGGTAAAAATTGGTTAGGCCAAAGACCAATGGAGTATTCCTTTAATTACTGTTCACTATCAGAAGGATCTCCCTGCTGATTCATTTGACACCTTACAGTTTATTTCTTACATATAACACGCATCAGTTCCTCCACATTAAATCTTACCTTGTGGCAAAACGACTGTCATAATCCTCAATCGCTGGCTGCGAATTTGTAAAAAGAACATTTCAATGCTACCCTGGAGTGCACTGAAGCAGAGCCAGTGAAGACGGTTCAGTTAGTGTTAGTTAAAAAATAAATAAATAAATAAAATCATGCATTGCTCAGTGCAATCAGAAACAAGTGTGTTTTGCTCCAGCAGGTGGAGTCAGTAAGCTTCTGAGCTCAGAGGAATATATCTGTCCCCATAAAGCAGACAAGAATCATGCAGAGACGGTGTAAAAATTTAGCTGAGAAATCTACAGGGTTAGTAGTTAGCGAGCATGCTTGTGTGTGTGTGTGTGCATATGTGTATGTGTGTGTACCTGTGTGAAGCCAGCCATGCTGTAGGGACGCGGCGGGCGATTCTGTGTGAGGCTCTGAGCCAACAGACGGGCGGTCAGACCGTAGTCAGGCATGGGCAGAGACGTGTCGTCTCTCTCCAGCAGGTTCCCCGTGCTGCTGCTCTTCCCGTGATGTAGACTGAAGGAGAGTGCACAATCAGCCCAGACTACTCAAGCCCATACATGCATCGCTGGAGTTCGATGTAGCTTTAATCAAATCAGTTGATTTTGCGGTGGCCTTCTTTGAATGCAAAAAGGCGTGCCAGCCAAAACCCAGCTTTTGTTGTTGTTTTTTTGTCCCAGTGACAGAGCACCCAAGCAAGAAATTCCCCAATCCACTCAAGAAGCAACAATTATGAGAGATAAGTGCACTTGGTCTGTTTCAACCTCTGGGAAACAATACAGCCTGAGAAAATCCTAAACAAAAATGACTCAACCTTCAGAATGTCGCTGCTATAAAAGTCATTTTTTGTCTTTCCAAAAAAATAAAAAATAAATTACACACACTTAGAGCTTCTTTTTTTTTTTTCCTTTTTAAGTGTGAGAAAGCGTCAGGGTACTTACTTAACTCGCAGCTTGTCACCGTCACTCTCCGGTAACACTCGTGTGTAGGAAAAGGGGAACCAGCCTCTCCTGAAAAGAAAAAATTAAAAGCATGCTCAAATTTAGTGCTTTTAAAAGCAAACCAATAAGACATGAACACTGTAATGGTAAGAACAAAACCACCAGAGATAGTTTTGTTCAGTCATGTCCCAGCTGTTGGTAAAAACAGGTTTTGTTTATTCCCACAGCACAAGGACTTACATCTTGTTCTTCTCGTTTTCTCCATAATGCCAACCATCCCGAGCCTCAGGCACCAGCAGTGTGATAATGTCACCCTCAGTAAAGCTGAGCAGTGTGCTGTTGTCACCAGCAGCATGAGAGAAAATGGCCTGCACACGTGAGCGCCCGTTCTTCTCCAATCCTGCCGCCATGGAGCTGGACCTGGGCAGAGTCCGTGTCTCGCCTGAGGAGAAGAGAGACAAATGCCATGAGGACAAGATAGTAGATAGTAGGTAGAATTCATTCATTTGGGTACTGAAGCTCCTTGACTGGTGATTTAAAAAAAACAATCTAGCTGCTTGACTAGTTGTGTTTAGCTTTATTTTGTAGGTGGCTTGGTCTCGTACCCACGGTGGCCTTGCTCTTAGCAGGCTGGGGTCTGCGGACAGGCAGGGTGTTGGAGTAAACATCGCTGACCTGCCTCTGTGGCTGAGTCTGGGACTGAGGCTGCGGGGAGGCGGGTCTTCCCTGAGACACACCCCCTTCAGCCCAGTACTCCTCACCTTGCATTCCTGTCGTACCATTGACCAGAGACATGCCATCAGGCCCCATAAGCCTCTGCAAACAAGAGTTACAAAAACATTAGGCAAAAGTCACTTTAAAGTGTGAATGACATGTTTGACCTTATTCAACTGAGTAATAATGATACTCATGTGGATGCAGAGTCTTTGGTGAGTGACAGTGAAGCAGTGAGTGCGTGCACGAAGCAGTAAGTGAGGGATTGAGTGAGTGAAGCAATGAATGAAGCAGTAACTGAGTGAAGCAATGTGAGTGAGTGAAGCAATGTGAGTGAGTGAGGCAATGTGAGTGAGTGAGTGAGGCAATATGAGTGAGTGAGGCAATGTGAGTGAGTGAGTGAGGCAATGTGAGTGAGTGAGTGAGGCAATGTGAGTGAGTGAGGCAATGTGAGTGAGTGAGTGAAGCAATGAGTGAAGCAGTGAGTGAGTGAAGCAATGAGTGAAGCAGTGAGTGAAGCAGTGAGTGAAGCAGTGAGTGAAGCAGTGAGTGACTGAGTGAAGCAATGAGTGAGTGAGTGAGTGAGTGAAGCAGTGAGCGAGCGAGTGAAGCAGTGAGCGAGCGAGTGAAGCAGTGAGCGAGCGAGTGAAGCAGTGAGTGAAGCAGTTAGCAAGTGAGTGAAGCAATGAGCGAGTGACTGAAGCAATGAGTGAAGCAGTGAGCGAGTGAGTGAAGCAATGAGTGAAGCAGTGAGCGAGTGAGTGAAGCAGTGAGCAAGTGAGACAATGAATGAAGCAGTGAGTGAATGAAGCAGTGAATGAAGCAGTGAGTGAGTGATGCAGTGAGCGAGCGAGTGAGTGAAGCAGTGAGCGAGCGAGTGAGTGAAGCAGTGAACGAGCGAGTGAGTGAAGCAGTGAACGAGCGAGTGAGTGAAGCAGTGAACGAGCGAGCGAGCGAGCGAAGCAGTGAGTGAGCGAGTGAAGCAGTGAGTGAAGCAGTGAGGCAGTGAGTGAAGCAGTGAGCAAGTGAGACAATGAATGAAGTAGTGAGTGAGTGAAGCAGTGAGTGATGCAGTGAGTGATGCAGTGAGTGAGTAAAGCAGTGAGCGAGCGAGTGAAGCAGTGAGCGAGCGAGCGAGTGAAGCAGTGAGCGAGCGAGTGAGGGAAGCAGTGAGCGAGTGGAGCAGTGAGCGAGCGAGCGAGTGAGTGAAGCAGTGAGCGAGCGAGTGAAGCAATGAGCGAGCGAGTGAAGCAGTGAGTGAAGCAGTGAGCGAGTGAGTGAAGCAGTGAGCGTGTGAGTGAAGCAGTGAGCGTGTGAGTGAAGCAGTGAGTGAAGCAGTTAGCAAGTGAGTGAAGCAGTGAGTGAAGCAATGAGCGAGTGAGTGAAGCAATGAGTGAAGCAGTGAGCGAGTGAGTGAAGCAGTGAGCAAGTGAGACAATGAATGAAGCAGTGAGTGAGTGAAGCAATGAGTGATGCAGTGAGTGAGTGAAGCAGTGAATGAAGCAGTGAGTGAGTGAAGCAATGAGTGATGCAGTGAGTGAGTGAAGCAATGAATGAAACAGTGAGTGAGTAAAGCAGTGAGTGAGTGAAGCAGTGAATGAAACTGAGTGAGTAAAGCAGTGAGTGAGTGAAGCAATGAATGAAACAGTGAGTACGTGAAGCAATGAATGAAACAGTGAGTGAGTGAAGCAATGAGTGAGTGAGTAGCAATGAGTGAGTGAAGCAGTGAGTGAGTGAAGTAATGAGTGAGTGAAGCAGTGAGTGAGCGAAGCAATGAGTGCGTGAGTGAAGCAATGAGTGAAGCAGCGAGTGAGTGAAGCAGTGAGTGAGTGAAGCAGTGAGTGAGTGAAGCAGTGAGTGAGTGAAGCAGTGAGTGAAGCAATGAGTGAGTGAAGCAGTGAGTGAGTGAAGCAGTGAGTGAGTGAAGCAGTGAGTGAGTGAAGCAGTGAGTGAGTGAGTGAAGCAATGCGTGAGTGAGTGAAGCAATGAGTGAGTGAAGCAATGAGTGAGTGAAGCAGTGAGTGAGTGAAGCGAAGCAATGAGTGAAGCAGTGAGTGAGAGAAGCAATGAGTGAAGCAGTGAGTGAGTGAAGCAGTGAGTGAAGCAGTGAGTGAGTGAAGCAGTGAGTGAGTGAAGCAGTGAGTGAGTGAAGCAGTGAGTGAGTGAAGCAGTGAGTGAGTGAGTGAGTGAAGCAGTGAGTGAGTGAGTGAAGCAATGCGTGAGTGAGTGAAGCAATGAGTGAGTGAAGCAATGAGTGAGTGAAGCGAAGCAATGAGTGAAGCAGTGAGTGAGTGAGTGAAGCAGTGAGTGAGAGAAGCAATGAGTGAAGCAGTGAGTGAGTGAAGCAATGAGTGAAGCAGTGAGTGAGTGAAGCGAAGCAATGAGTGAAGCAGTGAGTGAGTGAGTGAAGCAGTGAGTGAGTGAGTGAAGCAGTGAGTGAGAGAAGCAATGAGTGAAGCAGTGAGTGAGTGAAGCAGTGAGTGAGTGAGTGAAGCAGGGAGTGAGTGAGTGAGTGAAGCAATGAGTGAGTGATTCATAAACTACAGCCACACAGATGATATTTTTGAGATTGTATTGAAAAAGGAAACTGACCGTTAAAAACTGGGTTTAATATTAGACATGAGACTTCAGAATTATTACTCTAGCATTAATGACAGACAAGTAAGAGCCGATGTAACTAGATCCAGCTTGGATATTAAAATTCGCTGAGGGTGAGGTGCTCTGTACAATAGCGCTGTCTGCAGAAATGAGTTTCTGAAGCCTTGACACATCTCTTGCACTGCACTATGGAAATGTTCTCTCGCTTTCCTTTTGCTCCCTGCACCAGCCATCCTTCTAACCACATGATAACATCAGCATCCTAATAGGCTTATTTACATCTTCCTACCACACAGGAAGCAAATGATGAGGATAAAGAATCGCCTTTATATAATATGAATCTGTAGAATAACCCCACAGGCTGTCACTCAGAATGACGAAACCTTCTGTAATAATGAGCTGTAGCTGAGTAATAGGTATGCAGGTGTCACTCACCCCTGGGTGGCCCATGAGGGCCGCCAGTTCAGGGGGCACAGGCAGGGGCTGAGCACCAGGGATGGGCTCTGAGATGACCAGGTTGCCCTTAGAAGAATGCAGCGGGCTGGAGAGAAGGGGGTTCGAGCCAGACACCATCTGCTGCACTAGCAACATGGCCCTCTCCGGGAGCTTGTTGGGATCAGAGCAGGATTGCTGCCACACTGGGATCTTCTGGGTGAGCAGATCCTTGCCCTGCACACAAACATAAAAAGCATATGAAAACTTTTTATTTATTGTTTTAAAGTATTGTTTTTAAATCAGCCACCATTTAAACTTTCTTCATTACTGTTCAATTCAGTATGCAATTTGAATTATGTAATCTAAAAGATTAGATCATGTAAAAGCTGGACTTTCAGAATCTGCTGGTACTCACGACAGGGCCTCTCTTTCTCCTCACCTCTTCGCCCTCTATTCTAACATGCTGCAGCGTGGGTGAGGAGCCTGCCTCTGTACCCATCCGCCCACTCCTCGCCCAATGACTCATTCGCTTACACACACACACACACACACACACACACACACACACACACACACACACACACACACACACACACACACACACACACACACACACACACACACACACACACACACACACACACACACACACACACACACACACAGCAAGTGCACCCTTTCTAAACTCTTCCCACACATGCCCCTGTACTGCTACAGGACTTGCTGTCAGGGCATTTCTCTCTCGACGCCATGCATAATCCCATTATCAGTGATGCCATACATACACACAACACAAACACAAACATAGAAAGCCCCCCCACCCAAAAAAACACACACACAGAAATGCTATATTATTTATATATATAGCTATATAGTATGACCACCGGTTCTTCTTAAGGTTCAGGTTCTTACAGAACAGTTCTTCTGTACACAAAACCAAGGGCATAAATGAGCTCCTCCAGTTTGGTAATTGCAACAGACATAATGCAGAATGTTGCAGGAGCGAGCTCGGGGAATTGCCATGGCAACTGCTAAGATTCTGCCGAATGGCCTTCTCATTGCGTTGGACAATTTGGTAGCAGATTTCAACAGACCGTCAGATGAAGATGCGCCATCTCCCTCACCTTTCCGTGGTAGGCACTGTTGTTCTTGGCCACGGCACACTGGCGGTCCACCAGGAAGCAGTATCTCCTGCGCTCCTCTGACAGAGCCGTTTTGTAGCCCTCTGCGATGAAGGTGTCCAGCTCGTTCTGCTTAGTGTTTATGGTCTCCACGTACTGATAAAGGGAGGAAAAAGTCAAGCAGTCAGTCTAGACTCCATACAGTAGAAATCTGTAACTCAATGTGTGACCAATTTAACTACCCCCCCAGGAAGCAACTTTTTACTTGGCGCATTAGTTAATACAGGACACAGGAAAAAAATGCATATAGACAGGTGACAAATTAATGGAAAAACCTGCATAACTAAGTGGAGTTCAGAAATGAATCCTAACATGCTAAGTGGCATGTATACAAACGTTGAGCAGGTCTAGTTGACCTGGATTTTTGATCAAGATCTCAAGAGGAAGAGATCCAAATCATGTTGAAGCTCAGGCCCAAATAATGAACCCTCGCTTTCAGTCATAAAGTCTGCTCATGTGGTTGTGTTTCAATAGGACCAGTGACTTAAGAGACATCTGCGTTTCAATCTATGGAAAAAGTACTCACACAAAAACTTGTCTACAGAGATGTGTATAAAAGTATTATGGACAGATGAGTCATCCTTCACCATGTTTGTGACAAGTGGGTGGCAAGAAAACTCAACAAAAATGAATGTTTGACCCTACGGTGAGGGGATCTGGTGGCACTGATCTACTGTAGGAGGTGTTTTGCTGCATGTTTTGGTTCCACTTGTCCCCTTTGACGTAAGGGGCATTGTAAATCAATACAAAGTCATTCTGACTAATCACCTTTAACCTATAATGAAACATTTCTATCCTGATTGTTTCCTTTAATTGGTCACTGTTCTGCGCACGGGCTACAGATTCACGTCATTCAGCCCTCGACACATCCTCATATTGCACACATCATGCCCACTAAGAATATATAGTCAAGCCCTGGCGGCCCATTTATTCCAGCTATCCCTAGAGTGGGTTATACTTCTTACAGAGATATTATAAAAACGTCATATTGATGTTGACATACTTGCATTGTAAAATACCCCCTCTCCCCCCATGAAACCCGAGTGTTGCTTTCCACGTGACCATGCCACTGACCCACTGCCCCCGTTTGAAAGAGCATGTGGACATTTCATCAGTCACATCATCCATCCGTCCCCCTCTCTACCCACTCCCCTCTCCTACCAGCAGGAGCTTTCACCTGATGGAAATGTCAGCACCATTACAGAACTCATTACTGGAACACATCCAGGTGTTCCAACACTCAAATGTAATTTCCCCACAAAGGGGTAAGGGGCCTCCCCGCTGGCTTGCTGTATTATCATCCATTTCAATCATATCGCTGTGTTCACCCTAGGCGGAGGAGATTTGCCATAATGAGAAAAGAACTCCACACACGTACGTTTGCACGGCGTGGAATCAATAGCGGATGCGGCTTCAGAGGAAGAAGTTAATGACTCCACCGGCGGGAGAGAAAAGAAGCCGACAATCCAACGAAAGCAAAGAAATCTCCTTCGGTCAGTGATGACCGTGTTTAATCAAGGCGTAGTCTGGTGTCCAGAGCTGTCCCGGGTTGAGATTAGCACTCGGCAAGGTATGCTGGACTGGATGTAGATTATTGTTTCCTTTGAGCTCATGAGCTGGACGTGTAGACGTTAATGCAATGGAAAGCACTGTATTACAGCACAAACTGTCCTAAAGAGAAAGGAATAGCAGCACCACTGTGGCATTACTGCATGTGCAGTTTATTATTCCACCACAGGCAGGTGCTAGTTTCTCAGCAAAATGTGAACAAATGCTCAGAAATGACCATCAAGAGCCCAGACTGTGTACAGACGTAGGCTGTGTATATGTGGGTTGTAGGTCTCTCTTTACAGTGCTTTGCTTGCAGACAGTAGATTAAAAGGATAAAGGCTTCAGTGGTGAACTGATATCCAATCAGCACCGGCCTGTTAAACGGCATAGTGTGGTGGGGTCGTGTCCTCTACAGGCCCCTTGGCAGAACAGCTTTCGGCTTAGTGAAAAAAACTGAAGCTCAGGCAGTAGAGCAGGAATGCAGCATGAGTCATACAAATGCAGAGAGAACCGATATGGAGTGGAGATAGCAAAATTAAAAAAAAATAATAATAATAAGGAAAAAAATGTGTGAAATATATCAGAGGTCAGCTTTGTGGCAAGGAAGCAAGACTGACGAGTGCAGCCAGATGTGTCGCTGCATGATGGATGGGAAGAGAAAGACCTTCATTTTGAGAGATGACAGCTTTCAGCCACGCTCCAGCCAACACACGGGCTCAGCTGCTGTGACTGGTTGAGTAGGCAGAGGAGGAAACTCAGCCGTACTGCAGCCTCCACACTTACATGCTTCTCTCAGCGTGCTCAGACTCCCACTAAACTAAGCTGAGGCTAAAGCACAGCTTCTCAAGAACCAGTCAAACCTCTCACTCGTGACTCATGAAACATTCATCACATGACACGATCTATCTGAGACAGAGAGAGAGAGAGAGAGAGAGAGAGAGAGACGTATGATTGCGAATTAACGTCAGCACCTTAAACATGCACAATGGACTTGAGCACCTCCACATCTGATACTCCATCAGAGGGCTCAGTTAAATATGTGGGGATAATAATACAGAATAATAAGTGGGGCTGTCTCAGTGGAGTACGTTTATTAAAATACTTTCCTGAGATATAGCAATAGCAAATGGGATGCAGGAAGCAAATGATGCAGCATTTATTCCTGCTTACACTGCAATCAGTCACTCCTCTGCACTCTTCAGCACTCTTTCAGACTCTTTTGTCCAAAGCCATGCAATTCCTAATCCTGATCCTTCACTTGCTGCATGCCGAGATTTTGCAAGCAGTTTGTGCGTGCGTGCGCGTGAGAGAGAGAGAGAAGTGCATTATTTTCCAATAGCACCACTGTACAATGTTTAATTCCTCTTACACTATAGCAATTTATCAACAATTACTTTTTATTTATTTATTACTATTAAACGATCCATTTACAGTTGCGTTCAGTGTTGTGGAGCATCAGCAAGACTAATTATTAGTTCCTGTTAACTTTTAAAAGTTAATAAGAAACAAATTTAAACTCTGCTCATGTTACTGAAAAACTGGAACGTGCAAAGTCTTCATTCCTGAACACATTCCCCTGGTGTAAAATGGACTGACCGCTAACAAAGCGGTCACAATGGACGCTCCATATATAAATGTTAAACAAACGTCTCCTTACAGAAAGCTTCAGTTTCAGGCCTGCCATGATAATTACGTTATCGACTCATCGTACGATTTATGGACACGACCTCGACCATTCGATACTGGCCACTGTGTATACGTGCGTGTTTGTTTACGTAAGAATGAATGTCACCAACATTTTAGCCATTCGTGCTGCTTCGGTTCTCTCATCTGCTTTAGGGCTGTTGAATTCAAATTCAAATTTAAGATAAAAATGCACATTCAAATGCAAAAACTGTGTGCATTCGAAATGAAATGTATAGCGAGCTATAGCACTGATTTTAACGAAAACATACTGTTGAGGGGAGGGAGAAAAAGAAAAAGAAAGAAAGAAAAAAAAAAGACACACAAGGTATTAAGTAGGGCTGTGATGGTGGCTATGACAACTGCACCACTGCAGTGGTAGTTTGCCACCGTGGTGGTGTCACATTACACGCAACGTTTGTGTTTCTGCTTGAGTTGGGAAGCAGCTGAAGAAGAAGCAGAAGAAGAAGCAGAAGAAATAACATTCATTTGTATTTATAGCCTACCATATAGCGGAAGATTTTATATTAATACACAAATTACGCAATCATAATCAAACGCCCTATATGGTGTTGTCTGCTAGTTTGCTACGGGTTTATTTGAGCGCGGCAAAATCCAGTCAGGCGAATTCTGCCATTTCACTTCGGGTTCTGCCGCTGCGATGGATCTTGTCGCGAAACCAAACGTTACGTCGGCAATCTGGGAACATTTTGGATTTTGTGCCTAACGAGAGAGGAGAACCAATACCAATTTGGATGAAGCCCTATGTCGGCTTTGTGGAAGAAGAAAAAAAAATGGAATGTCACCCAGCCGCGTTTTTAAAACTTTATTTAATATTTAGATTTTTAACATATTATTTAGGTTACCGTCCTACTGGTATTTCTTTCAAAGTTTATAAGCTTGTGGTATACTACACTTGTAAAAGTAATAAACGTGCGACCGTGTCCAACTCCATCTTTTTATTATCCACGAATTCTCCTTCTCCCCTTGCGTGCAATCACAACGCTGTATCCCACAGCGCCCTCAGGCTGTTTCTCACTGCAACAACACGACACAACAAGGCTGTATTGAGCCGTTTCACTGACCGAAGTGCTCAAATAAAGCCTCATTTCATTTTTATTTCATTTAAGCCTATAAAATTATATACATCTAAAATGATATTATATAGTGACATAAATGTCACTTCCTCCACCTCTACTGTCAGATCTGCTGCTCTGGAAATTCAAACAACACCTTCTGACCAATCAGATTCAAGAATTCGCCAGCGCTATTATATCATTTATGCTAAAGTGTGACTCCATGGTATGGTGCTGTCGAGTAACCTCAAACAAAGTCACACATTAATCATGAGGAAAAATAGTAAAGAAAGTATTTGAAACATCTAGTGTTGAATAACTTTCTATGTGCCAAAGTGCTACAAAAATTCCCATCACTACTGTGTGTGTGTGTGCGTGCATGTGTGTAGGTGTGTGTGAGCACTCAGGCATGTCTCTGGGAGTGCACACGTGTGTGCATGGCTTTGCTCCTATGTGCATACATAATCCTAAAATGATGCGGATCACCAATCTCCATATGCTTCTCCTTAGTCACCAAATGTGCCTCGGTACGGGAAGTGACAACTCCACCTCCACATGGTTATTTAAGTAAGACATGCCAGCTGCCACAAGCTGCATTTCCCTCCATCTTCTCCCTTTATTGCAGTAAATAATTAGCTAATTAGATACTTCACTAGTGAATAATGCTTTCGCGAGCTTGGGGATGAAGTAAACAGGGAGTAGGAAGGACAGAGGTGCAGTGAAGTGGAGCGGAGGACTGAGGGAAGCAGACGGAACTGAGACGGAGAGAAAAATAAATAAATCTCTTTCTAGAACACCGGAAAGAGGGGAAAAAACATGGGCTCGGGAATGTGGTACACTTAAACACGGCGATTTGGAAAGCGTGGGCACTCTGCTGTGTGTAAAATGCTGGAACACACAGTTATTTAGACACCCCCGCCATTCCCCAGCACTGGCTGCATGTGCCTTTGTTTGCCGAGCTTTCCAGAACAGAGTGATCAGGTGGGTTTAACCTCCACTATATTATAAGCACAGACTTCTCTCGCCTGCAGCTAGACTAATCCATTTACATAAAAGTTGCCAGGAGGGAAATTAAATGAAAAGAAAGACTCTTTAGTCTATGTCTGAAGTAGTAAACACCCACCACCCCAAAAAAACCCAAAACACCAGTCTGGGAGCAGTTGATGATGGTCTGCGCACACACACAGAACCTAAAGTGCTGATGACAGTGATTCATGTTAAAAGCTGGGAGCGGAGCCACATCATGGCTGATGTATGGCTGGAGCCTACGCTGAGACATTGTCCGCTGGGTATCTGGCAGCACCCATAGAGCATTCATCAAGTCCTAGCAACAACAACAAGCAGGAAAAATGGATTAAGCCAGAGCTGGGTTACCTGCCTAAGCATGCAGCCTACTCGCAGTTAAACTCGAGGGGTGGGGGGACAAAAAAAAAAAAAAAAAAAAACACAAGTTCAGCAAACAATTCAGTCTATGCACAAACGCTACATTAGGGTTGAGAACAGACTGAAATAACAATCTGGAAGACATTATCCGGCGTGAACAGTTATAAATAGATATGAATGCGAATACAAATAGGAGTGGCACTACAGTTTCACAGGGCATCTGCTTGAGACTAGATTGTAACTGACATTCTGCGGGATGCAAAAATGTAGCAAGAGCGGGAGGTTTTTACTTTTCATCGAGCAAGTGAGTGAGTGTTAGAGTTGAAGCTCATGGGATAAAAACCACGAACTTGTGGTGTTGTGAAATGCAGGTACAGCGTTACTTCATTCCACCCAAGTGAATGCTTCAATCAGGGTTGTGGTGTTTTAAACACGGCTACTATTTATTAGTTGTATTTGTTGGAATACATTGCTAGTAGGTGCAAACAAATACAATAACTGTACAAGTGGGATAATAAAATAAAATAAAATAAAATAAAATAAAATAAATAAAAAGCCCTGTGCACGTCATCTCTAATTGATGCCAATTAAGAACTTGTGTGGTGTTGCTGAGGTTGAGGAATTGAGGGTATAATTATATGTTTGTTTTGGGGTTTTTTTTTAGTTTGTTTTTTTTTTTTTTAATGCCAGCTCACTTTGGGTTGAAATCCAAATAGTTTTATAGATATGGTTGTTCGGAGCTCTAAACAGATCCAGATAGTATAGAAACGGATGTGCTGTCTTCATACGCACAATGCCAAAGTCATGTACAGGCTAGAGAGTTGTGTTGTATTACACAGCTAGGTAATGGAGTTGAGAGAGAAGAGTTTTCACACCCAGGAAAGTGTGATAGCTTTCTCTGGAGCTCAGGCCTCTCGGGAGTGTGGATACACTGAGCAGAGTCAGAGCCTATTTATTTCCTTTAGGACTCTGCCACTACGCTGTTGTACTCGCATTAAACTGTGAGCTGAGGTCCGTTCAGCTACCACAGCAAACACGGAGCAGGAGGGGAAAAAGCAGGTGAAGATGGGCACGTACCCGGAGCAGGTGCGTTTGTGTGGGGACAAAAACAGGTTTCAAAAAATAAATAAATAAAAATGTTGGAGGAACTTTTTTTGTTTTCTTTTAAATATAACAGCACTTCTTCTCAATAACATGTAGTCAAATACTATTTTATATATATATATATATATATATATATATATATATATATATATATATATACAGTGAGGGAAAAAAGTATTTGATCCCCTGCTGATTTTGTACGTTTGCCCACTGACAAAGAAATGATCAGTCTATAATTTTAATGGTAGTTGTATTTGAACAGTGAGAGACAGAATAACAACAAAAAAATCCAGAAAAACGCATGTCAAAAATTTTATAAATTAATTTGCATTTTAATGAGGGAAAAAAGTATTTGACCCCCTCTCAATCAGAAAGATTTCTGGCTCCCAGGTGTCTTTTATACAGGTAACGAGCTGAGATTAGGAGCACACTCTTAAAGGGAGTGCTCCTAATATCAGTTTGTTACCTGTATAAAAGACACCTGTCCACAGAAGCAATCAATCAGTCATATTCCAAACTCTCCACCATGGCCAAGACCAAAGAGCTCTCCAAGGATGTCAGTGACAAGATTGTAGACCTACACAAGTCTGGAATGGGCTACAAGACCATTGCCAAGCAGCTTGGTGAGAAGGGGACAACAGTTGGTGCGATTATTCGCAAATGGAAGAAGCACAAAAGAACTGTCAATCTCCCTCGGCCTGGGGTTCCATGCAAGATCTCACCTCGTGGAGTTGCATTGATCATGAGAACAGTGAGGAATCAGCCCAGAACTACACGGGACGATCTTGTCAATGATCTCAAGGCAGCTGGGACCATAGTCACCAAGAAAACAATTGGTAACACACTACGCCGTGAAGGACTGAAATCCTGCAGCGCGCGCAAGGTCCGCTGCTCAAGAAAACACATATACATGCCCGTCTGAAGTTTGCCAATGAACATCTGAATGATTCTGAGGACAACTGGGTGAAAGCGTTGAGGTCAGATGAGACCAAAATGGAGCTCTTTGGCGTCAACTCAACTCGCCGTGTTTGGAGGAGGAGGAATGCTGCCTATGACCCCTGGAACACCATCCCCACCGTCAAACATGGAGGTGGAAACATTATGCTTTGGGGGTTTTTTTCTGCTAAGGGGACAGGACAACTTCACCGCATCAAAGGGACGATGGACGGGGCCATGTACCGTCAAATCTTGGGTGAAAACCTCCTTCCCTCAGACAGGGCATTGAAAATGGGTCGTGGATGGATATTCCAGCATGACAATGACCCAAAACACATGGCCAAGGCAACAAAGGAGTGGCTCAAGAAGAAGCACATTAAGGTCCTGGAGTGACCTAGGCAGTCTCCAGACCTTAATCCCATAGAAAATCTGTGGAGAGAGCTGAAGGTTCGAGTTGCCAAACGTCAGCCTCGAAACCTTAATGATTTGGAGAAGATCTGCAAAGAGGAGTGGGACAAAATCCCTCCTGAGATGTGTGCAAACCTGGTGGCCAACTACAAGAAACGTCTGACCTCTGTGATTGCCAACAAGGGTTTTTAAACCAAGTACTAAGTCATGTTTTGCAGAGGGGTCAAATACTTATTTCCCTCATTAAAATGCAAATCAATTTATAACATTTTTGATGTGCGTTTTTCTGGATTTTTTTGTTGTTATTCTGTCTCTCACTGTTCAAATAAATCTACCATTAAAGTTATAGACTGATCATTTCTTTGTCAGTGGGTAAACATACAAAATCAGCAGGGGATCAAATACTTTTTTCCCTCACTGTATATATATATATATATATATATATATATATATATATACCCAAAAAAAAAAAACAGCATCTTGCAGGAAAAAATAGTACTTTCCATGTGCTAAAATGAAACGTTGTTCATTTTACACATTCATTCCAGGAAGGGTGCCAATAATTCCGGAGGTAACACCCACATGACCTGCCTTCCTGAGCGCATGACTCTCAAATTCATGTTAGCTTAAGATAAACACAACGTTATCATAGTGTGTTATCAAACCTTTCTGTGTTCGCAGAACGCACTCTTATCCAAGTGTAGGCGCAACGTCCAACCCCGTGACTCACGCCTCTCCTACCTCCCCTACGGTAGCATGTCAGGAGCTGGAGGTTACTGTGTCACTGAGAGTGGGGAGGAAGACGAGGAGAAGAGGAGAAAGAGGAGAAAGAGGAAGGGGCTAACGGTTGGCTCACCTGCAGCTCCTTGTCGTTGTATTTAGATGGGTTCTTGCTGCCCTGGCTCTTCCTACGCAGCTTCTTCAGCTCAGCCTGACATTTCTCCAGGCTCTCGCCTTTGCTCTTGTGCTCTATCTGGTACTTCTTCAGAGCCGCCTTCAGGAGACAAAAAACACAATATCTTAGCGTACACAGTTTTTGGATGACTCCAACATTATACTAGAAAACGGAACCTTTTTTTTTTTTTTTTTTTTTTTTTTTTTAGAAGGCTGAAAAGCTGCAGATGTTGTAAATATCCTCTAACAAGAAATCAGTCAGTCTCTTCACGCTGATTAATTGGAGGATTCGTTAAAGATTCCAAGTAAATATTTGTCATATTTGTTTCTAATAAACAGCAAACTGCATGATTTTCTGTATGGCACTATGAATGATGGCTTAAGTGCACACCTGGGCATTCTTAAATGAGAAAAGTTCTAAGCTTTAAAGCTCACATTCATAACTCGCTAGCAGTTACCATGGCCACTGGAGTGAAACCCTTCGCGTGACACAAGTGCGCCCAGAGAGCCGCGTGAACGAGATGAGATTGGCGGCTAGAGCGCATTTGTCATACAGTCAGGGCAAACCCACAGGCATGGCGGCGCTCGTCATTCACAAACCACGTTTCACTTTCTTCCTGCGTTCTCCCAGCTCAATAATACAGCCCATAATCACCCATGAAGTACTGAAGCAAACATGAGCGCTCTAAGAGTTCCTGCGATGCTCTGGAACTTATTAAAACGTGAAAGAGTGGCATTTTAACAAGCACGGAGCTGAAACTGAATGGAAGGGAAGATTTAGTGGTTATGGAGTTGAGCCTCAATGACAGGAGCTGAAAAGAAAAGTCACTTCCAAAAAGATGTAGTTTCGGAAGTACTAATGATGATCTGTGGCCATCAATTGAAAGCTGGACTGCATATGCAAAAAGCTCTTTAAATGGCAGCACAGCATAAAAAAAGAACATTTAAAAAAAAAAAAAAAAAAAAAAAAAAAAATACAGGGTGGATGGGTTGGAGCAGGTTTAGTGCAAAAACAGAGTCGCTACTAATAGCAGCCTAATGTTACTCGTTTACTGATTATTATTTATTGTTCTTTTAATACCATATCAGCATCAAAGGCTATTTTCATGGCAAGGTAGGTAAAACAGGATATATTATGAAAATTCTTACAGTATTACTACTCTCTTACTGATTCAATGAATCAAATTTGGCATGCTTTGATTCATTTGATTCACCATCCAGAGTTGTGTTCGGAAATCCTACACAGGCTACACAATGCTGTATCTATTTCCCCCCCCAACATTCATCACATTTATGTCTAAATCAGACCCTCTCTCACCAAACAGGTTACACAACTACTAGTCCAGGCTCTTGTTATTTCATAACTGGACTACTGCAACGCACTACTCTCAGGCCTCCCAGCCAACTCCATCAAACCCTTTCAGATGATTCAGAATGCAGCAGCATGCCTCATCTTCAGCCAGCCCAAAAGAACCCATGTCACACCCCATTTCATCTTCCTCCACTGGCTTCCTGTAGCTTCCCATATCAAATTCAAGACCTTGATGCTCACGTACAAGACCTTGAACAGCACCCCCTACCTCAACACTCTCCTTGAGGTTGACGTTCCCTCACGCAATCTGCGATCGGTTAATAACCGACGCTTTGTAGTGCCTCAGCGTGGCTCAAGGCCCCTTTCCAGAACCTTCACACTAACTGTCCCTCAGTGGTGGGATGAACAGACCGCAGAATCTGTCACTATCTTCAAAAAACAGCTAAAGACCCACCTCTTCCGTGAGCACTTAACTAACCCCTAACCTGCCAACCCCCACATTACATTAAAAAAAAAAAAACAACCCTTACTCCGGCTCTTACACCTCTACTCTGCGCACTATGCTTCTCTAGAACTCAATTAACGGATCTTGTATGGTAGCACTACTTGTATTGTTCTCCGCTTGATAGATCACTTTGCTTGTATTTCCTCATTTGTAAGTCACTTTGGATAAAAGCGTCTGCTAAATGAATAAATGCAAGAAAATGCTATACAGTAAAAGTATTCCGGGTCACGTTTACATACTGCCATCCATATTAATTCCTTATAATATGAGAATGTGAAAAAATTAAAACAGGATAAATATTTATATATATACACACACACACAAATAATATAGGATGGAAACCTACTAAAATTTTTTTATTTGAATTCAAATAAACCACTGAACTGTTTAAATCCTGAGCAGAATTTTCTTTCAAAATCAGCTCTGACAATAATGCTGGCTGCATGGCAAATCAGAGTTTTATAATAAATGCACTTGTTCTAACAAGTTACTGTTTCTATAGTAACAGTTCATTCACAGGGACGATCCACATAATCCAAGTGTAATAATAAATGCTTTTTTTTTCTTTCCTTTTTTTTTTGTTAAGCTGTCTGTTAGGAGATGTTTATTTAATGTTCATGAAAGAAAACTTTGAGGCAATGCAGATTATCAAGTTTTGCACCGTGAGGAGAGTCTTTAAGATGGTGGGTTTTGTGGTTTCTCAGTTATCCGATAAGCTGCACTTAAGAGAGTGAAAGAGGGGAAAAAAGAAAGGCTATTGGGGACTATTTACAGCTGCTATAATTAACCTTCTATAACAGGAACTCGTCTTATAAACGGTATACATCGTTAAAACTGTAACTCTGGTTTACTGATCAATCGCTGGGGAATAGGAAAAATAAAATAAATTTAAAAAACACTACGTGATGTGCCGTTGTTGGAAAATCGCCAACTATAATGGCGTGCCCGGTCATGTTTTATTCCTTATAACAGCCTGTGTTGAACAAAAGAGCTGTGCGAAGAGAATCTTGACAGCAATGAGTCATGTAGGAGGCATTTGAAATTAGGCCTGAGCTGACTGATGAGGTGCTGGGAATCAATGACGATGTATTCGTGGATTTCAATTTAAAACTCACAATCCTATATGCATTTTATTTATTTTTTTAAGCTCCAAGTGAAAATTCAATACTGACATTTGGTATTGTGGTACTGGGATTTCTTTTGCTGCTCTGACCATGCCCCGACACGCTGGCTGACATGTGGACGAC
Organism: Ictalurus furcatus; assembly: GCF_023375685.1. Taxonomy (NCBI): domain Eukaryota; kingdom Metazoa; phylum Chordata; class Actinopteri; order Siluriformes; family Ictaluridae; genus Ictalurus; species Ictalurus furcatus. The sequence continues at coordinate 27,779,988 of NC_071256.1, read as the reverse complement.
TGTGAGAATGAAGACACAATAGGCTCAGGATGCATTTTCCGAGACAAAGCAGGACGTGCTGTTCCGCTCTTTAGATTTGAATTTTGACATCAGCTTTTTGGCATCCCTGTTTGCTTTGATTGGGGAAAATGCACATGCCTCGTTAGAGACCGCAAATCCACATACGTTTTTAGTTATCGTTCAGTTCAGGAAACATGTTTTCGCATTTCAGTAAAGCTAATTAGCTTCAAGCCTCCAAAACTTTGAGATAGGGAAAAAAAAAAAAATGCATATAGGACTGTGAATTTTAAATCTCAAACATAACATATTCCCAGTTTATACATGAAAAGTCATATGCACTCCATTAATATTTTTTTTTTTTTTTTTTTTTTTTTTTTAAATACAGCGACGGTCTGCATGCCTCGAGTGGTAACCATAGCGACAACGCTAAGCACAGCTATCGCATGTCCAGAGAGGACTGCGCCATTAGAAGAGAAAAATGTTTGACCATAAAGAAAACTTAAAACTGTTGACTACCTTCTTGAGCATTATTTCATCAAAATATAAAAATACTCTCACTGGCCACTTTAGTAGGAACACCTGTAAACCTGCTCATTCAGGCAAAGACCGCGCTGGGTCCCGCTCCTGTCAGCCGAGAACAGAAATCCGAGGCTGCAGTAGTAGTAACACAGCCTCCCTAAAACTGGACAGTTGAAATCATGTGGTCTTTTTTCATCCGGTCAATCAGTGACTTTTAACCAAATGCTGGCGCACACAAATGCATTGTTTTAAAGAAAAAAAATAAAAAAATAAAATCTCTCTTGCCAATTGCAAGACAATGATGTTTACAAGACGCACCCACCACTACAGTGTCTTTTACTGATAATGAAATAAAGGCTGGGTGTTTGCTCTGACTGACAATATACTACAAAAGGCAAGCAACGCCCCCCACCTCCCCCCGTTATGCGATTCCATACTGTAGCAGCACCCGGCTCCTTTCCCACTGCCCACTCGTTCTAAAGATATCCATGAGATGCTGCACATATCCTTTATTCTTGGTTTAATCGCTGACTTGAATCGATGCAGCGTGTGTGAGTATGAGGAAGTGTGAAGAGGGGGGCCAAAACAACTGAAGATGTTGCTGCGCTGTTGCAATTTTAACAGCTTGAACAACATGAAACTGCAGTGAGGCAGAGTGGATATATATTTATTTATATATATATATATATATATATTTATATAGTTAACAAAAAAAAAAAAAAACACTGAAATCTGCTTCTGCATGAAAGCCATCTGTCAGTCATTTCTGTTGCCATGAGAATAGACCTAGTGCCTCTGTGCAGTGCAGTAAGCTTCTATAATGCAGCATCAGGAGAACAGTCATGTGCAGACTGTTCTTTCCCTATTTAGAACCTTCTGAAAGTGTACGTGCGTGTGTGTGTGTGTGTGTGTGTGTGTGTGTGTGTGTGTGTGTGTGTGTTGAGGAAACTCACAGTCAGGTATCTGGCATCCAGGTCCACTTTCTTCTCCAGCTCTGAAAGCAGCTCAGTGTGGAAGCACTTCAACTGCAGAGAGACGGTTCAAACATTCAGCTCTCTTATTTACAACGAACAGCCGTACAGTCGCGGCCATGGCCGAATCGAGATCCATGTCATGTTATAAAAACCCAGAGGCCATCTGTACGGCTTTCGGAAAGTCAACTGGAGAGAAGATTAAAAGATAACGCACCATTTCCTCTAGCTGCACTTGTATCTGCCGGTGGACCTCGGCCATCTGAAAGAGCACGTCCCCTGCAGAGAGGACACACTGTTATTAATTTGCAGGATGGCATAACGAGAACAGTAGAGAGGTAGAAACCACTGCCGTGCACTAAGACCATGCAGTCGCACAAGACACACGCAGACCAGACGAGCAAACAGAGGACGAGACGGAACAATGGAACAGAGACTGACAACAAACAAACAAACAAAATAAAAAAATTAATAAATAATAAATAAATAAAAAATTCACACACACACACCAAACAGAAAAGAAAATTATTGAAAAAAATCTTAAAAGAAACTCGGAGGAAACTTTGGAGTTTTTATTTTTAAGTATTTCAAAAGGGGTACAAGCCAAGTGACGTTTAAATAAATAAGTACATCATCCGAGTCGATATAATTGCAACTTTGAAGATCAAACCAGTCGTACTATTTCATTTGTCTCCCCTTAAAAATAGCACTAATTGAAAAATAAAAAATAAAATAACATAAGACAGTCAAAAACAGCAAACAAGATCAACAAAGAGGGAAAAAGAAGGAGGCATGCAGCTGGCTACACTTTTTGCGTTTTATATACCTACACGCTGCCTCTTCTGAATATGCAATGCGTTGTGAAGAAAAAGAATAAAAAGACACTTTGAGCAGGAGACAGAGGAGACGTACACAGAAGGAGGAAAAAGAACACAGAAAGCAATGGTGGACACACACACACACACACACACACACACACACACACACACACACACACACAGTCACATCATAACGAAAGTCCAAAGCTGAAACCAAGTACGAAACCTACAAAACTAAAACTTTTAACCAAAGGTCACAAAATGTCACATGATCCAGATTCCAGACCTGATTAGAAAGCAATTACCTGAAGATTTTCTCCAGTACACAGAAACTAGCAGACACGCATTAAGCTGCCTAAGGAGAGGGCTCGCTCCCGGCAAGCAGATTTGGTTTGATTAATCATAATTACACAATCAGGGTGGTAAACATGCAAACGCTTATTTGCACAGTTGACTTGCAGGTTGTGGCTTCAAAAGACGTGAACGTACTTTTTTAAAAAAAATAAATAAAAAAAAATAAAAAAAATTCAAACCCCCTCCCCCATACTGAGATACAGTATGTCCTTAGGCTGGATGTCAAATAAGCAAACAAGATCAGAAACACAACGTTCAGAAAACTGGGAGAGCGAGCTGAAGATATTTGTGGGAGCCAGAGGCAGGCTGGGCGTTCTCACACTGTTCTCAACTGTACAATACACAATACTAATCCAGTGCCAGAAGCTAATTAGGCACAGAAGCAGACTGTGGCCTATTCACACTAACACAGTGTGAAACACAGCCTGTACTTACCAAGACTCCTGATCAAATGATCCTGCTTATATAAGCATGAAACACATCAGAGGATGAGAGTAATCAAGGCAAGTGTGCACACTCACACACACAGTTATATCAGGGGTATTATAGGTGTGTAAACCTCAGGTCTCCACTTGATACGATTTCGTTTCTTAAGGCGATGATTCGAGATTTCACAATTCCCCCTGAATCTGCGACGATATGATACAATCTGATACAAGTCGATTTAGTTGCCTCCGATCGACATGTGACCGGCTTTGTCGTATCAGAAGTTTCCGCGTAAATCGCTTTGCTAGGCAATTTACACATCAGATTAAAAATCTAAAAGAACACCCTTGTACTTTTTCAATAATTTTAAAAATCAATTTAATAGAGACTAATTTCCATTCATCCATTTTGTGCACTGCTTGTCCTACACAGTGTTGCAGGGCAGCCTGGAGTCTATCCCAAGGAACTCGGGACATGAGGCGGAGAACACCCTGGACGGGGCGCCAACCCTTCGCAGGGTACACACACACACAATTTAGAGAACGCATGTCTTTGGACTGGGGGAGGAAACCGGAGTACCTGGAGGAAACCCCCGAAAGAAAACATGCAGACGGGAATCAGCCCCCAACCGTGGGGCCACCATACCCCCCTCCCCCCCAACTCAATCCCCCCCTCTCAATACTTTTACGATTGTTGCTTAGATTTATTTCAATCGTTACATCTTAAACCAATACGCTGATCCAAATCTTACAAATCATTACACCCCTAGTATTCTTCTACAATTCTACATAAATTCTTTCCATCGTATTAAATGGTAAATGGTCTCCACTTGAATAGTGGGTTTTGTTTTTTTTTTTTTGTTTTTTTTTAACCTTAGTGGTTCCAAAGCGCTTTACACTGGTTCGCATTCACCCATTCACACACACACACCCCAACAGTAGCAGAGCTGCCATGCAAGGCGCTAGCTTGCCATCGGGAGCAACTTGGGGTTCAGTGTTCTGCCCCAAGGACACTTCGGTATGTGGAGTCATGTGGGCCGGGAATCAAACCGTCAACAACAGTTACGTTTTAAAGTTTAACCATTAAGCATTAGTTAGTAGCTATATATATAAGACACCTTGAAGCGATACAGTTTTGTTTCATAACGGTGGCTTCACAATCCTACTTCTCACTATCCGTCATGGCCACTGAACAGATGCGATACGTTGGCTTTGAACCGCATACTTCTCTGTTCATTCATCTTTACTAGTTCTGCTCTCACCATCAACTTTCTTTTGTACAAAGCAGGTCATCAGTTCACTAATCAGACCAGAGAGGGCAAATAAAATCCTGTTAAAGTTCCTCTTTCTCAGCACACGTCCCTAGCCCTAGAGCTAGTCTCTGGTCCAATGAGCTGTCTTCGGTTATATAATTACATTTACATAATAATGCGTGTGTTTTTTTATAAACTGCAGAGGATCTGCTAAACTCGATGCTTTTGGAGTTGCTGAACTACTGACATTTTTTTCATACAATGAACAAGCTTTTTTTTTTATATATATTTATTTCGGTCTTATCCACCACTGGCTCACATCTCGCCTTTTTCCTCAAAAGGAGCTCTTTCAAGCATGAACGATCCTGTGGAGCAAACACAAACACAGATAGAGGCCACAGGAGAAGACGGCACGCTCTCAGAAGGCTACTTAAGCCGATTACAGATAAGCAGTTGTGATCACAACCCTGGGGCTTACACACCACTGCGCTCAGTCGAGTGCTCCCAGAGGTTCAATCAGTTAAAGAAGCACGGCGTTATAGCCGGCCAAAGGCCCATCTGCCTTATCAGGCACCGACCGAGCCTGAACCAGCACTTTTACAGGAGTTACACAGGTGCAACTGAAGATAGTGTTCATGCATTAATAATGTCCGAGGCATTTCAGGCTCATGCTTGTAAAGTAAGTGAAACATCACTAAAGCTTTACCTCAGATGGTGTGTACTATACACTATAAACCATGTACCTGTGTGTGCTGTACCCCTAATCAAACAATTAGCACTAAACGACAATTTCAAATTCTGGTCTGAGACCTCTCATCAGCGAATCATCCCACAACAGCCGCCGCAAGAAATCTTTTTTTTTTTTTTTGGATTGAATTTTTGGCTTCTCATTTACATCCAAAAACTTTTCAGTATAAATGTAAGCCTCAGTGCTCTCCGGTGGCTCCTCCCCTTCCGCTGGCTGTGACATCTTTGTGTAAAAAAAAAAAAAATGTCCTGTTTTTAAATGATGGCCTACATATCTAGACATCTAAATTGGTGACTCACTTTCTGCTGTCGTGAATGATCCTAAATGGATCCTACTAAAGATTCGCCCGTTCTGAAAACAGTTCACGCCCACGTCTCGGCCTTTCTTCAGTATATAATGTCATCTGCATACTGTAGACACGGACCTAAGATCTGCTGCCCTGTGCTCATCTCAAACTCCTTCACAATACGCTCATACTCAACGTTCTTTCAACACACTTATTACTGTTGCTTTTGAAGTATACAACTGTAGAAGAAGAGTAAATGTTTTATATCCCCACTCTCGGGTGTCTCCCAGAAGAGGATGGGTTCTCTTCTGTATCAAGCTTTCTTGTTCACGTCCTCTCAGGGAGTTTTTCCCTTGCCACGGTTATTAAGGACCTAAATCTACATAGGAGATTTCTTAGAGACGTTATATGGCCAAAAGTTTATAAACACCTGACCATCAGATCCATATGTGGATCTTCCCTAAACTGTTATCACAAAGCTGTCTAGGATGTATTGTCTCCTGTGCACAAAGAGAGGTCCATGAAGACATGGTTGGAGTGGAAGAACTTGAGTGGCCTGAGCAGAGCCTTGACCTCAACCCCACCACACACCTTTGGGTTTAACTGGAATGCAGACTGAGCTCCAGGCCTCCTCATTCAACATCAGTGCTGATGACCTCCCTAATGCTCCTGGGGCTGAATGAAAATCTCCACAGCTACACTCCAAAGTCTAGTGGAAAGCCTTCCCAGAAGAGTGGAGGTTGTTAGAACAGCAATAAGGAACCTAAATCTGGAATGGGATGTTTAGAAAGCACATGGGTGTGATGGTTAGCTGTCCACCAACTTCTGGCCATATATAGTGTACATGAGAGAAAATCTAGGATTTAGGCACAACATTGGGTTGCATCTAAAGTGCAATACTGCCATGCCTTAAGTTACCATGAGAGCAGAAATGCATCTCATCTGTTCAGACTAATCGTGCAAAATAAATAGTGCATAATTTAAAAGAAAATACATTTCTGTCTAAGGAAGTCCTTCAGTGTGACAGTCATCCACATTCCATTTGCAAACCCCAGCAATCAGGTATTCGAAAAATGGCTCACGGCACAAAACCATGCAACCTGGAGAGCATTTGAGGTGCGTCGATTCTGGTACATACTCTGAGGGGAAAAAAAAAAAGGTTGTACTCTTAAACTTGTAAACTTTTGCTGGATCAACTGAACCAATATAAATGCAATGCTCCAATACCGTTTGAATGCCTGAGGTGACTCCCACGTGAGTGCGTTTTGAACAATTTTAATGAAAATGCCTTTTCTAGACCAGCCCACTTCGATCTCCATCAGAGCTCCATCCACACAAAAAAACCCCAAACAAACCCTAAGCAAAATAGAATGCAAAGATGCTGCACAAAATGACTGGAATTAAAATTGGCTTGGAGGAAGGAAATGATTACTGGAGCTTTTTTTTTTTTTTTTGCAATCCAATTTAAGGGTTTTGGCCAAACCACTGAGACTCAGACAGCTGGATCGATTAAAGAAAGACATGTTGCAGGCTGTCACAAAGAGCCACCGGCTCTTTTTATAAAAATAAAACAGCACATTGCAGTTCTTCTGCAGAAATCTAGTTATTCTTCTGCTTTAAAATGGAAGTAGAATCAAGTGCATCTTGATACAGTATGCACACAGAGATAAGGCCAACCTTTCTGTCTACAAAGTGAGCCACAGAGGAGCCATTGTGCATTGTGCTTTTAGGGAACGTCCACAGGTAGCACTGAGTATCTCTCGCTAAACTGTCTGATACGAGTACCCAGTTAAAATGTCGAGTTTTAGTTAGAGATCTGCATTCTTGCACTTGAAGCGGACAGGTCAAAGTGCATGCGTGTACGGAGGTCTGGACTCATCCAACCCATTTTCTTTAGAACATGTCACATTAACAAAAGCAGCTTCTCAGCCTGTCAATCAGTGAGCAGATTTTACTCCGATGAGTCAGCCGGAGAAGTCATGCATGCTTCGACCCGTGTGTGTGTGTGTGTGTGTGTGTGTGTATGGAAAGAACCCATGCAAACATTCGGTTTAAATTCATTGTATAACACATTACACACCATGCAGGCTGTAGGGGCGAGAAAGCGGAAACCCGAGTGCTGATGAGATACCGTAGCCGCGAGCCAACTCAACAGGCCAGACCAGTCTGAAAGGAGGAAGAGGAGGCGGAGGGTGAATCATGGATGAAGGTCAAGTGCAGATTACTGCAGGGTGTCGTGGAAACAGAGGAAACACGGAGGCTTGGGGCCAGGAGAGGCGAGAGGAGAGAGGAGAGAGAGGAAGGGTTTGTGCCTCTGTAGGCGGTCGGGTCTTCTCTCAACAGCTGTCTGCTGTCACTGTTCCTCTCATACAAATATGAGCGGATTACATCACTCGCCACGTCTGTCACTAAGACTATACATCCCAGAATGCTTCAGCTGACAGCGGGAAAAAAAACGCCAAAAAAAAAAACCTCTGCACCAAACTATTGGTGCTGCTTTTATAAGTGCTTGGGAATGCAGTACTGAGACGAACACGTTGATGACAGATGTGCGCTGAACAGGAAAAGCAGCCGGGAGCCACCACAGAGAAAATGGCGCAGTGTAAACTCCCGAGCTCTCATGGGAAAAACACATCTGTGGGGCTGCTGATAATGGAAATGAATGTGGGCGTGTCTGTGTGGGGTACTGTGGGATAAGGGGCTTCAGTGTTGAAACCACAAAGACTGCAGGTAATCTTATCTTGTGGTTACAGTAGTCATGATCAGTGGCGATACCAGCACCTCTTTGTGTGCGTGTGTGGTGGGGGGGACCTGGAAGAAAAACACACACACACACACACACACACACACACACACACACACACACACACACACACCTCGGTTGTACTCTCTGTGAATCCTAGTGTATAGACAGAAGTGGTCTCTAGAGGCACTAACGGCGTATTATGCTTCATTGGACTGAGTGTGTGTGTGTGTATTTGTGGTGCATCACGGTACACAAAATAAAAAGGCTTTACACCTGGTATTAAATGTCCATCTTGACCGAACTGAGACCTATAGCTTGTTGAAACCTGGAAATATCCACGAGTCCCAACTGCATTTCCAGATTTGATGCAGTTGGCACAGCATGGCTGATTGCTACTCCTGCGAGCGCGTATCTGTGAACGTGTCATGATTGTGCGTGGACGTTCTTACAGAGTGAAGTCTTCACGCTTGCACGGAATGCGAGTGTGTACACTAGGGAGCGGCGTCACATGAAGCAAGGCAGAATTTACAGCGAATACAGGCAGTGAATAACACCAGCGAAAACAAAACTAAACTAAACTCAACGTCCACGTTTCAGTGTATGAATAATAAATAGCTATGGTTTGTGAAGTGCTGGGGGAAAATGATCAATTATAACCCAAGTCAATTCTCATCAAAAGCAGTATCAAGCGACTCTTCGGGACTTCAGCTTAACTTCATTTCTCATTAGTTTTTTTTTTTACTGAGCTGTTATTTATGGTTCACATCACCGACATTTATTACTGGGAAATATGTAGGGTTTTTTTCCATGGGGGGGAACCGGATCGACTTGCTCATGCTGTTCATTTATAGCTGTCCATGCAGGAGGTTTATCATAGAGGAGAAATTTTTATTAAAGACACCAGTGTGAGAAACGTAACAGCGTGACCAGCACTGGGCAAAAATTTTTAACAGACTACATTTTCAAAAAGCGGTTGAGGCGCACTAGCACACCTCTAGCAGGAAACATTAAATATTGGATGTTTACACTTTATTGTTTAAAGTTTTATTCTTTACACAAGACATAACCCACAGAAGAAAGGTCAACATTTTCTGGTTACGCAACCAGACATACCTCTCGGTCAACCTGACAGCAGGTATGCAGCACAATAGATGCAGGCACTGTTTACACTAGTGTGTTTTCGTTTTAAAATGCATAACTGTTGCTACGGTTACGCCTGTCGTGTACACTACTTCGGCGTTCACGTGAACGGAGACTTTCGGAAACGCCGAAGACCCCGTTTTAGTTTGAACATTCCAGGCACACGTTTCAGTGTAAACAGACCAAAACGAAGACTTCTGAAAACGAAGGCGTGGCTCCGCCCACACCCGCCCCCTGATTGGGTCTTCTGGATCATTGCGTATCCTTCCCTGATTTGTCAAGCCCCTACCATATGACCGTTACGCCACCTTGATCGTACACACAACACCACGGAGACTGAACCGCAAGCTTTGCTGGCTTTGTCGTCATTCTCTGCAGCCACTGTGCCGTTCAATTCTGGATTTTATAATACTGCAGCTGCCTACATGCGCAAGAGGCGAGCTATGATTAGAGCGATCGGCAACAAATCTCATTTCGAGCGGTGTGAGTCCTATAGGGAACGACTAGCAACCCACTTCCTGTTTACACTTGTATGCGCATGCCCAATGTGCATGAATGGTCATGTGACATGCGTATTCGGTCGTGTAGTGTGGACGGAGATCGTTTCTGAAACACGGCGGAAACGTCAGTACGGACGAGGTTCGTTTTCATTTGAAACACACTGGTGTAAACAGGACTGCACACAATCAGTATTTAGCTCACGTAGCAATGTAAAAAGCGTCTCTGCATGCAGCTCTTACCCATAAACCCCCTCTCCAGCAAATGCGCGTAAACGCAGAACTATAATGCCTGATGCGCCCTGATGTCTCCTGCCACTTCAAAAGGGCTGCTTTCCTTTCAAAGGACTGAAATCACACTACAAAAGGTCACACAGCCATGTGTCCGTGACCAACTGGTTCTATGCAGAGCGAGAGATGACATATTGGACGCAGGAGCTACTAAACCCAGCACTGATTCCTCTGGTAGATATATACACTTGTTCTTCTCAGAAGAGGCTTCCGTGGTAGAAGTCTTTGTCCCCGTTTCACACAGCCAGTGGATGAGATGATGACCGCATCGCAATTGGACACCGCTACATACAGGTCACAGCTCCAGGAAGCTGTTTATCTCCTGCTTCAGAGCAGGTACTACTCTGCACACCAGCAACTACTGAGCTGGTGCTTCCTGTACTGATAATCATTCAGGAGTGCACTCGAGTGCAAAGCGTACAGAATCATCAACCTGCGTTTATGTAACAATCGATAACTAAAGCTTGTTTTAAAGCCGATGTAGGCTGGTCAGGAAAACGTTTCTGGAACACATATTTTTACATCAGCTCAGTGTCCAAGAAAAATAAATAAAGAAAGAAAGAAAGAACAGCAAGCAGCAAAAATGCTGAAAGTCTGCCATTTCACGCACACAGCTGGATTAAAAAGCTTTATACCACATTTCTGCTCGGTTCCCAAACCTGAATGTGGATTCATTTTCTAAAACAGCAATTATTATTATTATTATTATTATTATTATTAACAACACGCTCATCGTAATGTGTTATTGTTTCTATACTAACAACTAATTCACAGGGGCTTGTATGATGGAAGCCACATAATGTAAGACTAATATGAACAGAAACAAACAAACAAACAAACAAAAAAAACCCCACAAACCCCAAAACGATATGTAACGAAGAAAAAAGGTTTAATCATTGATGGCGAATGGTTCTGCAAGTACATTTTTTTAGGAAAGAGTCTCCAGTGTCGATGCTTTGTAACAGCCATGACAGTACTTGTGTTCTCCAGTATCTCAGCAAAATGACATTTTGTTTTTTGTCTTATTAACTACAATAAAGAGGAAAAAAAGAGAGGCTAGTGATGAAACTACTGGTTACAACTGCCATGTAAGTGATAACGTTCCACAACATTCAATTCAATTTTATTTGTAGAGCGCTTTTAACAGTGGACATTGTCTTAAAGCAGCTTTACAGAAACATATAAACACAGGATACAGATTTTAAGTAAATAGTCTGCACTTATATAGCACTTTTATCCAAAGCGCTTTACACTGGTTCTCATTCACCTATTCACACACACACACACACACACCCCAACAGTAGTAGAGCTGCCATGCAAGGCACTAACTTGCCATCGGGAGCAACTCGGGGTTCAGTGTCTTGCCCAAGGACACTTCAGTATGTGGAGTCGTGTGGGCCGGGAATCGAACCGCCAACCCTACGAATAGTGGACAACCTGCTCCACCACCTGAGCAACAGCCGCCCAGTGTGTGTGAATTTAGTGTGTGCATTTATCCCTAAATAGTTAACAAGCAACGTGTCATTCCTTGAGCAGTCCATACAGGATTTCACACAGGGTTTTTTTAGTGTGTGTAATCGTTGTGGCTAAAAATGCTTGATGTTACAGAGTTTTTTGTGCTTTTTTGGCGAAATTGCAACTGCACAAAATTATTTTGCACATTTGAGACCTTTTAGCTGTACTCATGTTTGACACACGAGAATCAAAGGGGGCTTTAGCTGAATGCATGTTGTGATGACGTCACATGGTGTGTTGCGATGATGTCATGTGACGCTTCTTGGCCCGAATCTGTGAGAAATCTGCAGTAATTTTGAAAAATTACAAGCTCCTGCGGATATTGCGGAGTTTAGTTGATTTTGCCTTCAACTCTGCACTCGAAAAAGAAAAAAAAAAAGCTAAATCCTGGAGGGACTGCAGGAAGAATTAAATACTTTGGTACTTGCTTGTCATGGACTATTTTCCTGTAGCAGCACATCCCAGTCATGTTTTACTTCTGTGAAGATGACAAACATTAATTATCGGGTCATATTTCTATAACAAAGCAAAGGTAATAATTTTTTTTTAAAAATGTAAAAGCTCAACTTCCTCCATATTCACCGTGTTACTGCTTATGCAACACACTGAAACGTCAGAATGACAGGTCACTCAGGTCTTCAGAAGGTTCTGGAAACGCTAAATGTATCTAATGAGAGTGGGCTTGAGTAGGTCAATCACCGTGGCCTTCTGGCCGAGTAAGGCTCCTCTGAAGTGGCATTACCCCAACTAACAGAAAGAGAGACACGAAAATAGAGCTGACGAAATGACAGAACTAAAGAGGGCAAAGAGAAAGGAAGATCAAAGCGTGTCTTTCAGGCACGTTGCGTGTGACTGGAGCAATTAAGACCCGACAGGAATAAGACCCTACACTCAAAATACAGCACGCACGCTTTTAGGAGTAAAAAGGTGAGAATGACGGATCCTCAAGAGCACAGCCTGTGCACCGTGACAGAGGGGAGGAGAGAGGGAAGAAGCAGAGCGCGTACAACTCTTCTACTGAGAGATGTGCGAGGTGCCAAATGCCAGCGGTGCGACTCTAATGAGGAAGAGACTTTTACTGGAACATGGAATGCCAATGAGGGGGTCTATGGAGAAACGCCTGCAACGAATTCATCTCCTACATGCACATACACACCCCAACACATGTGACACATAAGGAGGTACAGTGATTAAGAGAAGTGCGAGAGAGATGGCAAAAGTATCACGTGTCAGCTACTAGCGCCAGCCAAGAGGACAGGTATTCTGGGAGTATTGTGGTTCAGCAATGTTGCCAGAGGACCTCTATAGTAATTATGACCACTTTACACAGCAGTCATATGAATTATAGAGAATTACAGAGCTTTTTCACAATGCAGACATGGCCATCACACTGACGTTCCATGCGTACCACATACACGCCGCATCTTTAATCCAAACTAATTGTTTTGAACTCTATTAGACAGTGCTTCTTGTTGCACCTGTGTCTCAGCAAGTTGCCCTTGATTATTAGTAGGTTACATGCCCAGGCATGCAACTCTTTAAACCTCGTCTACCCACCTTATTCCTGCTTCCCATGATTCCTTGCACGAACTATGGTGTGACTTCTGGTTACTTGTTATCCAGTCGGCACTGGTGAAGGTATTAATCGTTTGGCGTTAAGGCAATTAAATAACGTGACCTCAGATAACCTTCTGGAACGTGTTTAGCTACTTAACTTCATCTGTTGCTTCTGACATTTAAAAGAAATGTAAATGTTATCAGTATGTAGTACACACACACACACACACACACACACACACACACACATTTATTTGATCCGTAGAGGAAATATGAGTACAAAGCAAAAACGCTTCTGTACAAGTATTGCAAACAAACACTTAAGCAAAAAGACACTAAATATTTGTTTATGTTTATGTGTTTTATACCGAAAACAAAAGAACTCGTTCTGCACATACGGGCTTTTTCCTTTACACTGAAAGCTCCAGAAACTTCCCTTTAACCCTCTAGAGGACTCGTCATCTCTTTGCCGGTGATCTCGTAGCCTTGTCATGGCAACCAAGTGAAATGATCACGTATGCAATGTTTTTGGAGGCGTTCTTTAAAGTTCACATTCTTCGTCCACGTTCGTCCTCTTTTTGTAGACGATGAAAAACGTCACGGAGTTCATCGCCGACAGATGCGTTTCCTGCTAAAAACGTGCTCATGTTCAGAACGCTTCTGTTTCAGCCTAGCCTGATTGTTAGCGCAGCAGCGAACGGCACGAGTTCTCTCAGAACTCTCGGACGACGTTTTCACAATCCATACTCTTCTATTACAACATGTGTTCAAATCTAATGAGGAAAACAAAACTACAGAAGTAATAGTAATCTAACAAAAGCACTGCGAAAAACACGCTCCATCCGACATCGGCTATTACGGTCGCTTCTGCTAGTTACCGGAAATTTCACCCATTACGAGTTCTCCAGCGTTAGCTTCGGGAATAAGGTGGATATTTTTAATATTCTGCATTTTAAACTTTTAAAATTCGGATGAGAGCCAATGGGAGAGCGCGCTTCCTAGATAGGCTATGCTAGAATCTTTAACGTGTCTATTCGTACAGGAAATTAACTAATCAGACACTTGCATTTTTGCTATTCGTAATAGACTTCCAGTGCATATGTCCACTTCAAATTGAAGAAGTATTTATTCATAAACAAAAGGTGTGTTTTTTATATTATATATATATATATATATATTTCAGACACCACAAACGAACAGTAGTACTCTGTTGCAAAGCTGTTGTTGGCGATTACAGCATCGAGATGTTTACACTAAGAAGTAATTATCTTTTTGCAGCATGGTGGATCCATTGCTCTTGGCGAATCTCGATGGTGAATCGCAAAATCCCCCCCCCCCCACCCCTATAAATTTTCAAAGGGATTCAAGGCAGGAGATTAGCTAGGCCATACAAAGCAAATTCAGTTTCTTCAGAGTGAATTCTTCTCTAATGTGTCTCGGTACATCGCTCCATTCATGTTTCCTTCAATGATGTTTAATGCCCCATTACCCTCTTGCAGACAAGCAGCCCCATATCACGATTCTCCCACCTCAATATATATCTGTAGGTATGCTGTTCTGAGGATCATACGTGCAACCCTTCTTTCTCCAAACATCATGAGGTGACTTACTGCCAAAGAGTTCTATTTTTTTCCGTCTCACCAGAGTATATTGTTCCAAAAGAGCTCTGATTTGTCAAAAGCCCTGCATCTCTTTTTTAGCAGAGGTGTCATTTTGCATGGGGTGTAGGAATGGAGGTGATTGCTGTGCTGTTTATTGCTTTTTGTTGTCTGCGTAACTGTCCCAGCTGCTTTCAGGTCGTCCTGCAACTCTTTTCAAGTGACAGCAGCCTTCTCTTTCACCTTCCTCATCATTAGTTGTGGTTCCATGAACTTTCAGGTTCCCAAAAAGACATTTTGTGTATAAATTCTGAAGCGGATATATTAAATTACAAAAAATTAAAAGAGTCTGTATACTTATTTCCCTCTCACTGTACATTATTAGGGTGGTTTCTCCAGATCGTTTTAGTGGGTAAACGACAGAAAAGCAAAGTCTGTAGAAATAATATTGACAGGATGGATTCAGACAGGACTCAAATAGACAGGTTTGTACAGTAGTGGCTCAAAGGTTAAGGCTCAGGCAGGCCCGGATTGGCCATCGGGAGCACTGGGAGAATTCCCGGTGGCCTGACGACTGATTTGTCCCACTGCCCTGCTGTTTTTATTTTTTTTTTGTTAAATCATTATTATTTTATATTACTGCGTGTCTAATGTACTCAAGTGATCTTTTCCGAATACGCCATTTGATAAATCAATAACAAATCATTAATCTGTTAGTCTTGACTTGCAACGCTACCATTCTCCTCAGCTCCGGCGAACAAACTGAGTCATCACTGCACAGAGCGAGGATGGAGAGGAAGCGGCCAGGAGGAGCAGAGGGGGAAAGGGCACGCATGACAAAAGCCATTCAAAAAGAAATAGCGAAATTTAGCAAAATTACTGACCAGTTCAGGGCTTGATTTGTGTTCACTAAATTAGCTAAACCAAGTATTAATTACAGTTTCAGTAATAGCAAACGTTAGCACTACTACCATCACTCAAAATACGCTAAAGGACAGCGTTATCTACTGTATAGTAGGGATGCACCGAATGATTGGCAGCCGAAATTATAATAAGTGAAAAGGCCGAATAAATTTGACCGAACAATGACATGTTTGATGACGCGACCAAATAGCCTAGTAACCAGAGTGAGACGCGCGAATTTCACGACCTCCACTTCCGGCAGCGCGCTTGGAGTGATGAGGGGGCGCGCGCATGCTCGTGCTATGTGCACGAGCGCATGCTCTTCGGATGTTGACAACCTAGACATTGTTTACTGTGGAGACGTGCGTTTGATTTGTTTCTGTTCCGGAGTATTCAGTCACGTCGCGAGACGTAAGGGAGTAGAGTATGGAAGCAGGTAAAGACGTATTTATTTAAGGGAACATAACATTAACAACGTATCTAACTATACTATATCCACTATAATACTCCGCGAGGTGTACAGGGACGCGAGCGGTATCTATCCCCAATATAATCAGCTGTATAGAACCCAATAGAACCATTTTTTGCACTCGTCAATGCACTTTTTAATGCATTTTTGTTGTAGGCTACAGAGTGTTCCATTCTTTCAGCAGTCACTTATAGGCCTAACATCGGCTATTCAAGGGGGGCTCAAAGATGACCTCATCAAAATATTTTTATTTTACTCATTTATTTACTTAAAGTTATATTGTGCCTTGTTGGTAGCCTATCCCTGCTGGAATGAAAAAAAATGTTCAGTGTTAAATAAATATTTTGAAATTGTAGTTTTTGTAATTGATTTTTTCTTTGAAAAGCAAGAAAAAATAGTAAAAAGCACATTTTGACTATTTAATTTATGCAATGGTGAAAAAAATGGTAAAATAAATGGAAAAACGTGTTCGGTACTCGGCCTTTGGCCACGTTTTTCATTATATTCGGTTTCGGCCAAGAATTTTCATTTCGGTGCGTCCCTACTGTATAGTTAGAATACCAAGTAGTTTAATATAAGAACATTTTTCAAGTTTACATAGAGTACAATTAAGGAAGCCCTCAGTGTTGTTATTTTAAACGTTGAAATTACAAATACAGCTAGGGCAAACATCAGCAAAAACTTTTCCAAGCTATAAGGCATAAAAAGCAATACCATGTAACACAATTTATAAAGCTATTGTAATAGATATTTAGGCAATTTAGAAAATTATGTCTGCCCTTGTGTGAGGTTGGAAAAAAAAAAAACTAAAGTTTTTTCTCCTATTTTTCCACAATAAGGTGGAGAGAGTCAACCTGGCACTAGCTTTGGTGCAGTGGGCACACTTCAGGGTCAACCTGAGATTACCGGTCCAGGTAAAATAAGACAACTTAAATACGCTTTAATACATTTGTAGGAAATCTAGTATGGTTAAATAAAAACGTAAAAAAAAATTAAAAAAAATAAAATAAAAACCACACACATTGCCCTAACAGGGGGAGATGGGAGGAGAGAGAACAAAAAGAAGAAGAAGGAAAAAAAAAAAAAAAAGGGTGTTTTGTTTACCTTCCTTCTGCATGTAATGTACTTTTGTGAGTGAGAAGTACAGTTTTACTGGAAGCTTTGCACTTCTGGTGTTGTGCATACCCATGTAAGCGAATATAGATTAGGACTGCTTCACTACCTCTAGGTTTCTTGTTCATGTTTTTATGGGATGGCCATAATGTGTGTAATAAATTAAATTCAGGAAAGAAAAAAATAGGGTTGTCAGTGGTTTCAAAATTGTTGTGGGTATATGGGGTGGCCTGGATGAGCGTGAGACTCATGGCCTGAAATTATGTCCCAGTCCGGCCCTGGGCTACTGATCAGAAGGTCGGGGTTTCATGCCCTAGCACCAGCAAGCTGCCAATGGTGGGCCTTCAAGCAAGGCTCTTAACCCTCTCTGCTCCAGCTTCCTAAAAAGCTGGGATATGTATTAAACAAAGTGTAGTAATAATAATAAAAAGAATTTTCACTGTGCTGTAATGTATACGAGACGAATAAAAGTGGCTTCTTCTTCTTCTAAAATCAGAGATGCACCCGCATTGATTACATTACCCCACCTCCTTATGTAAAATTAAACCAGCCCAAATAGGTCTTGGAAGGCTATTGTTTAAAAATGAGTAACTCGGAGAAAGTTACAGAGAAAGAGACCAGTAAGTGAGAGTTGCAAGAGACAGAATGAGAGAGAGAGTGTGCGAAAGAGTCGGAACCAAAAAGACAAAGAGAGAACGAGTGTGCGAGAGAGAGAGAGAGGGAGAGAGGGAGATAAATAGCAGTAATTATGAAGAAAAGGCATCTTTGTAATAAAGCACTGCAGGATGAAAAGGAGAAAGGCTCTAATTTTAAAAGAGAGGAGTACTTTATAGCACTCTGCACTCAGCAAAAGTTCGTGTCGGGAAAAATCACGTGTGGTTTTTATGTGTGTATATATTTATATATATATGTGTGTGTCTTCGCATCAAAGTGTGTGTGTGTCTGGGGAGACTGATTTGACTTCTTGTGTCAAGGAAGCAAATCAAGGCCGGGGTGAGGGACGATGTGGGTTTGGCATGCTTTCCCAGCATGCAGCACGGCGCTCAGAAATAGAGCGGAAAGTAGGAGCTCTTGGGACCACGGCGCAGGGCTAATAAAAGAGCCCCACTGCTCTCGTTCCAACCGGGCCAACACTTACACCTGTGTGTAAGACTGAAGGAAGGACCGATATGCAGGCAAGACAAGACCAGACAGTGGAAGATGACAGCAGTCAGCACTCTCTCGTTCTTCTTCCCCTCAAACAAGTAAACATTTCCCTGCTAACTAACCTCCATTAGTGAGCGCTGATCTCCCACTTCTCCTGGCCCAGCATAATCCGTTAGCCTCAACAGGCAATCATGTACCTTGACTCATTGCCTCAGGTCCTTTTTTTTTTCCTTTTTCTTTTTTACAGCGTAATTATGAGAGACGCACGTTACACATTTAAGTACATGTGTGCTCCAAATTGCTGGTGCTGCTCCCATATCTCACTATGCACCACTCCACGCCACAAGTTAGTCTCATGATGCAGGCCACTAATGGACATGTTTGATATGAAGGACATTAACATAAACCTATTATTTAAATATTTTATAAGAGCAGCTCTGACCACTATATAATTCAGATCACAGGTTGGTGTTAAAGCATGCATCTAAGCATGTTGCCGTGTATGTGCTGTTACTATAGAAACAGTGACATCTACATAACCTAAGACTAATAATAAACATATATCTAAATAAATAAATAAAATACCTTGTTATTTAGCAAAGAAAAATGTATATATATATATATATATTTTATATTTATATTTATATTTATATATATATATATATTTTATATATATTTTATATATATATATATATATATATATATATATATATATATATATATATATATATATATATATATAGTTGATAAGATGAAGCTTCCTGTTAGGATAGGTTTATTTAATATCCATAGAAGGAGTCTCCAGTGTCAGTGCTTTGTAATGGTAAGTTTTCCACTATTAGAGTATCTTCAGAATTGAGGACTTGTAAATTTCTGGTTTCAAACTGAAGAGTTTTTCTTCCCGATCCCATGTCAGGATATCCATTACAGCCTCATGATTGTTTTTAAGACGGTGAAGTCTGAGGAATAGGAGATCACGCACATTCAGAAGTGGTTTTCGGCCTCGCCATTTACGCACCGAGATTTGATCGGTTTCCTTGAATATTTTACTTATATCGTGCACTGTAGAAGGTTAAATACCCCAAAATCCTACCGATTTGTCTTTGGGGAAAGTTGCTCTCAAAGTGTTGGATTATTCGCTGACTCATCGGTTGGCAGATTGTCGAGCCTCGACCCATCCGTGCTCTTGAAGGACTAGGCCTTTTTTGGAGACTCCTTATATACTGTGATTAAATGATTCCCTCACCTGTTTCACATCACCTTCTTATTTCAATTTGTCACATCGCTATTAGTCCCAAATCGCCTCTGTCCCAACTTTTTGGAACGTGTTGCATGCACCAATTTCAAAATAAAGGTTTATCTCCAAAAACCCATGCAGATGATTAAGTAAAACATCAAATACCTGGTCTTTATACGTCTTCTGTTTAAATACAAGTCAAAGTACATTTCCAAATCACTCCTTGGTTTTTATTAGCATTTTCCATGCGGTCCCAACTTTTTTCGGAATTGGGGTTGCGAATATTTAAAAAGCATTGACATTCATCAATACATTAAAAATTGTTGGCAAATCACTGTGGTCTAAGAACGATAAAAGGCTTCAGGATGTGATATTAGAAAACCGTCCACTTTGTCTTCAGGACGCTCCGTATCACACTACCCCGTTGTTGATTATTTTCCTCTAACAGCACACCCTGCCGTGTTTTATTCCTTTGTTGGTCATCTACTATGAGCAGAAGTTCATACGCCATTTTGTGCTTGCAAGGCTGAACATTTTCCTAAGCAGCCAGTGTTGTCTGTTTCCCGGGGCGAAACATCGGTGATACGGTCTCCAAAAAAAAAAAAAAAAAAAAAAACCCAGGACATCTCGTTTCCCCTCGAGAGAATTTAAAGATGTTTAATAGAAGTGGACGGGGAGCAAAATCGCTTTATGTGCCGTATCAAACAGACGGCTGACATCAAAAACAAGTGGCAAATCTGACTTTAATGAGTGCGAGACGGAGCCTCTTTCTGAGCAGCTTTGTTCTCATGGTAACCGCATGTGGGTTCCTCTTCGCTTTCATGAGGATTCATGACAGCAGAAAACCAGAGTCATCCCAGAATTTATCACTGGTCATGAAGAAACTGAAAGATTGACTGGAAGAATGAACAGAGTGACGAGTCATCCTATATTTCTTACACCAGTCCTATATTTGAGTTTTGTTGTCCCAATTCATACTCCAGAAATATTGATTTTGTATTTCCCAAGGGAATGCTTTTCATTTCTGGAACACAACATAAGAACGCTTCAAAATGATAAGAATCTACCAAAAAATATTAACCCTTTGTATACAAAGAATTATTTCTTAATGTGTGTGAGCAGGAGAGATGCTACCTTCCAGAAAGTTCCAGCTTTTAAGCATAGGAAGACATTGTGTTTATGTCCATCTAACGAAGGTGTAATGATTTCTCAGATCCGGAGAACCCCATGAACGTCTGTTAAATGAGTAGATCTACAGTTTCTCTTGATTTTAGCAGACACTAGGACAACTCGACTACAGTTGCCTGAGGTATTGAAACACTAATCTGAAATGTCTGACAGCAGGTGAATCGGATAGATATTATCTTAAAGTACATACAGTATCATTTCCAATAATCTGCATAACATTATGTAGATGGTCCTGCCACACGAATGTGCTGTGGCTGAAATGATCCGTACCTACATCAGGAAAACTGCACACGACATTCATTCAAACCTAAAATCAACATAATCTCAAACTTAAGGACATTAAAGGAACCGAGCTGACTACAGACACAACATGTGTGACTATAGCAATGACTTCACAAAATTTATTTGTAAAAAAATAATAATAATAAGCAGCATGAAAGGATGTTGTCATAGTAACTGGTTCAATTCCTGCAGCCCCCCCCACCCAATCCTTCTCTGAGAAATACAGCCAAACAATGCAATGCATTTGGGGTATTTTGTGACCACTAGGGTAGATTATTTGGATACGACCTACTACTGGGCATTAGGGGATTAAAACAATGCACTGGATATTCTCCAGGCTTTTGGACAGCACTAAAAAAATGGCAGAAAGTGCACTATACAGCAAATAAGGCACAGTTTGGGGTACAGCTTTGGTTCCTACAGAGCAGTGGTCACTAACGCTGTTCCTGGAGATCTGGACCTTCCTGAAGACTTTATCTCCATCCGTAATCATGCCCACCTGACCACTGAATCATTGCCTTAAGTTCTTCATCAGCTAAAACAGGTGTGTTAGATGTTGGTTGGAGATGAAACCTACAGGAAACTAGATCTCCAGGAACAGGGTTGGTGACCCCGGCTATAGAGGGTATATTTAATATTTATTTTTCTATGTATAACCATGCAAAATAAAGTGACTCAGTGGCTCATTATGCAAACAGCAACTTGAATAAAGGTTACTGACAGCTTCGAATACATGATTTTACATGTGAACTGATGAACACATGAACTGAAATCATATTTGAAGATTTGCTATCATTTATACTGACATTTTTCCAGAGCACTGACTAGTAACTAAATAGAAAATGGATCTTGGGTGCACGGTGGCTTAGTGGTTAGCGCGTTCGCCTCACACCTCCAGGGTGCAAGGTAGGCTGACTGGCATGTCCAAAGTGTCCGTAGTGTATGAATGGGTGTGTGAATGTGATTGGCACCCTGTTCAGGGTGTACCCCGCCTTGTATCCCATGCACCCTGGGATAGGCTCGGTTACTCGGTGTCTCGGTTACTGTCGCTCCGTAAAGTGTTTTACACAGAGCACTCTACTTCTATATTAAATAATGAACAATGACTGGGGAAGCGATTTTAGATAGAAGCTTTCTATCTAGGTGCTTTTCCCAAACCCTATGTCCAGAAACAGCAGTATGTGACATAGGAATTGAAATTTTCTCAGATTAGTTATACTGTAAAGTGATCAAATCAGAACAATTGGTTCAAATAATTCCTTGGGTACATGTGGGCACAACTTTTAGTTCCTACCTGCAGTTAGTTCCCATTTACTGTTTAACATCCAAAAATGGAATAAAAATAAATAAGTAAATAAACTATAACCATGGCTTCTTATCCTGTTATATCCAATGGCAGGAAGCAGCGGAGATCATTGATGCCTCTGCTGAGTGTACGTAACTAGTACCATTAGCTTCCTTTGCTAATCTAAAAAGCTAGTATGAAGCCTAGAACGCAACACAGAAATCAAACTTGGACTTTATTTAGAATTAAAGTGGTGTGTATAAATGGTATATTTGGCAGTAGGCTATACATTTAGGTCACTACTGTTTCTGGACAACGCAAGCCGAACACCACGCCCACAACAGACATGCACTATATGGCTAAAGGTTTCTGGACACCTGACCATAACATTCATATGTGCTTGTTGAACATCCCATTGCAGAATTAGTCCCCCTGTTAATGATGTAGTTATAATAACCTCCACTCTTCTGAGAAGGCTCTCCAGTAGATTTTGGAGCGAGGCTGTGGGGATTTGCTCATTCAGGCACAAGAGCATTAGTGAGGTCGAGTGAAGAGGTCTGGGGCGCAGTCGGTGTACCAGTTCATCCCAAGGGTGTCCAGTGGGGCTGGGGTCAGGACTCTCTGCAGGCCATTCGAGTTCTTCCACTCCAACCTTGGCAAAAACCATGTTTTCATGGAGCTCGCATTGTGCACAGGGTCACCAGTCATGCTGGAACAGGTTTAGTCTCAAACTCCTACTTCCAGTGTAGGGAAATTACACTGGAAATGCTACAGCAATTTTGGGGGAAGACTCACATATGGGTGTGATGGTCAGGTGTCCACATACTCCACAAGGCTTTGTTAGTGGTACCTAAACCCTGAAGAGAGTTTGTGTAACCATTCTGTAAAGATAAAGCTTCTTCTGTTTTTGCCATCCTTTGTAGCCGATTAACGTTAAGAAGGATCAGTGCCATTAATTATACATTTCATCTCAAATTTCAGAAGTATCGTTGAGGGGTTTCTGCTGTTGTTGGTCATGTTTTAAAAAACAGGGCGTGTCTACTAACTCACCTAATAACTGAAAATAAGAACCTAAAGCTCAAACTGGACACAAGGCCCGGATTATCGAGAGACAAGATGATGGATACACGAGCAGAACATAGTACAACCTTGTTAGATGTATAGTAGCAGGCAGAGAGAGGGGACGGTGAGCTATGATATGTTACCTATCAGTGGTCCAATTACTGTCCACACTGCTGGCTGTGCCAGAATGATGTAAGAGGTGAACTGAGACAGAAAGACAGAGATAGATAGAGAGATAGATAGAGAGAGATAGAGAGAGAGAGAAGGAGCTTGGAGGGTTTGAGTGGGTGGGACAGTGACAGAGCGATCATTATCCTAAACAGCACAGTGTGTGGGGGAGTGTGTGGGAGTTGGGGGGGGGGGGGGGGGAACAAAACACGTAGATAAACACAAAATTCGTCCGATTCGTTTCAGAATGAAGAGCCGCTTGCAACCAAGGACGTTTTCTGAACATACAATGCTTGCACAAGCATCTACGTGACTGAATGCACTTGTCTGCATGTGAAAGAAAGAGAGGGGCATTGGGAAATAATCAAAAGACAACGAGAGAGAGAGAGAGAGAGAGAGCGCGCATCATGTGTAGGTGGAAAGCATTTACAGTTGGGCTCCAACTGAACCCCTGTGGCTTTCTCACCAAGTGCATAACACACGCAAGACTAGCTGCACACTGCCAAGATTGACAAACATGCATCTCTGTACGACAGCAACACAGTGAGCAACACACCAGAGACAAAAGCCCACAATTTAACAACAAACCATTAACCTAGGGCTCTTTCAGAAGGACAGCAGCCAGGGGCACCGAGTGGCTTCCCTGCAAACCGGTGGTGTGAACAGTGTGAGTAAGTGACAGAGAGAAAATGTGTACACATCTGCATTAGGTATGGACCATGAAGTGATATAGCAACGACCAATGGGATTGAGGGACAGACTGAAGCCTGAAATTTGGCCATCACATATAGTAGGACTATCAAAACTTTGTTCTTTTCTTTTATGCAATATTAATACTTAATTATGAAATATATAAAACTTGGTACTTAATACCCAATTTCATAATTACACATAAAATGAAGGAACAGTATATTGGCGAGTATGAATAGATTTAGCAACTACAACTATTTAGCAAATCCAACCAGAACTGGATTCTCTGGGAAGTTCACACTGTATTGAGCACACACAGTGAATAGGAAGCTATTTGGAATGTGGGCTAAGCTTACTAACATACTACATACTATCATACAAAGGACAGTTAAATCATTATATCACAATTATTCTGGTAACAATCACCGGCTAAATTCCATCAGATTTGAATTTCGAAACAAGCGTTTATGACGAGGTCATTCGGTGTAAATAAAGATTATCATGATTAAAAATCTAATTTACACTTGTATTACATAACGACAGAAGGTCCAGCTCATGTCTGTGAAAGAACGTTAACAACGCGTAGGGCTATCTGCTTGCTAGCTAAGTGACAAGTTCGTGAGTAGCATTAGTGTAGAGTGCTGTAAAAACCGGAGTCTTAAAAATGCAGAAACGAGTCAGCATTAGCACGCCCGGTTCCATCGGCCCGAAGTCAATCGGTCATTTTGAATTGGTCATTTTTGGTTAAATGCCTGAAATAAGGTCTGAGGTTAACACAACCTGAAGATATTTACTACATAAAATACATCAATAATATCCCACTCTTTTACGCATCTTGAAAAAGGTTGCTAACAAAAAAAAGGCGGTTGCTAACAAGTGGCTAAATGGGACTACAGGAGGTTGTCGAGGACATTAAACATCACGCTGAACAGGAAATCTCATCTACTATACCCTCGTTGTGTTTATACTCACACTCTTCCTGCTCCAACTCAATTTATAACATTTTCCAACTGTAGTGTTTTTTCCCCCCAAATTGTAATGCTATAATTTCTATCGAGAGCTTAAATGGTGGTGACGTTGACGTCATGCCACCGTGGTGTAGTTTTTAGCCCAACTGTAGCTTTTTACTTCTGGCGATTGCATTTCGTCTTCAACATGAATAGAAGTTGTGTTCATTTGTGAGGATTATCTTGATGAACAAAACATGTAAGAATCATAAACTGTTGTTGGTCATAGAGCTTATTTTCTGCAATAATCTAAAAGCCAGTGGAAACTTCCGGGTTGGCTACAAAAATACGTCATGTTTGCTGCACTCTTATATAACCAAGTTAATGCAACGTGCTCTCTCAAGTTTGACATGTCCTTGTAAGCTGAAATTTTCCAGGGAATAAGCGAGGCATATTGATATTTTATACTGGCAGCCTAGAGGGAGAATAATTTCTATATGTAACCAAGGACGCTTCTTCTTCATGAAATCACTGGCTTCTTTATTTAAAAAAAACAAAAAAAACAAAACAAAACAAAAAAAAACATCTGTCTCAGTCAGTGTCTGATGAGATCTGTCAGGATAGCACGAAAGGGGTGCTGAACTACACTTCCCATCAGCCCCAGCATGTCATATGTTTATCACTTGCACCAGTTTACTGTTTCACCCTGATTAGCACCAACATACAAGTTCCTGTGTTTCAGCACCTGACTGTCAAGCTTCTGTTGTCATATTTGTGTGTTGTCGTGTGTTCCACAGTCTCGTTCACTGTCTGAATGTTTTTACCTAGTATTCTCTGTTCTAGTTCTGGATTTCACTAGGTGCGTCCCAAATCGCATACACTATTCTACGCCATTTTGTAGTATAAATAGTATAATAAGTGTGTTTACACTGAAAAACACCAAAAAACAAAGTGCACGTTAAGTTCCCGGATGATGCACTCGGGGGGGTGGGGGGGGGGGTGGGGGGGGGGTGGAATGATGGACACTTCATGCGGATGGGGAGCGGCTACATCAGGCTCGGATGCTGAATGGGGGGGGGGGGGAATCAAGATGGCCGAACATACTTATTGAATTCTTATAATAACGCATAGGTTGTCTACCGGGTTTTGTTATTTAACAATTCTCATCTTTCAAGGAAGCTTTGGCTAGTTATTTGTTTGGCTATTTTGGTAATGCTAGTTCCATCGCATTATGTATGTCTGACCTTATTTGCCCTAGACTGGGAAACAGCATATACGTCCGGTTAGTATTGAAAGTGTGGCATTTGAGAAGATACTACCCTTCTAAAATTCATACACTAGACTGAAGAGTGTACAGTGTATACGTGCAGAGTGTACAGCATAAGTGTATAAGTGTATGGTATAAGTGTATAGTGCATAGTGTATGAGTGTATAGTACAAGTGTATAGTGTACAGTGCATAGTGTATAGTATAAGTGCATAGTATAACTGTATAGTGTATAATATAAGTTTATAGTCACATAAGATTTCTGTTTAATATATATCTGCAGATTTTGTTCACGTTAAATCAATTTTAAAAATGCATTCCACTAGCCACGTCTCCACGTGGCAGAGCGCATGCGAGTTTGTGTTGGGGGCAGGGTTTGAGGGCAGGAGGTGGTCAGGAAAGTTTTAACTCCAGGGTGTGGACCACTCATTGTGGAAAAACATCACTGCTATTGTCCTTTCATTATCCTGAACCCAATCACATCCGAGATGAATTTCCCCTAAAGCACAACTCCACGTTATACAGTACGTGCTTCATAAGTGCTTTCTACCTCACATTGAATCATGTATGTTGTGTGTACACACACCCACACGCCCACACACGCGGATGTCTTCATCAGACGATAATGACTCATTCCGCAAGAGAACTTTGAGAACAGGCTGGTACACACAGCTTAAAAAGAGGCTAGTCACAAGCTCAGTGGGGCATCGTCGCTCAGTCATGCATCTGAAAACCAGGCTGCGGTAAAGAATAATTACACAGGGACAAGAAACTGAACATCACTGCGACCTGAAAAGTGAGCAAGATTCCGTGCAAACGCAAACTCGAATTGTTTAATGTGACGGGTGTTGCAGGACCTGTAATGAGTCACTGAGGTCCAGACTGAGCTCTGTGGCACAAAGAAGAAAATGAAAGGAGCGAAAAGCAAAAGGAAAGAAAAGTGCTAGAGAGCGAGACTGAAAAATTTAAGTGCTAATTGGCTTTTCAGAGTTTAAATGAAAAACTGGAATGGAGTCTGAATATTGCTCCATGAGAGGCTTTTTAAAAACTGAAATCACCGGCTGCCAGGTCTGACAAGGTCCCTCAAGAGACCCAATTGTGCAGATGTGGCTTTCTTTTATGGAATGAAGCCATGATGAGTCCAAACTCTCGAATCAGAATTTCGCCCACGCTCGGTGACGGCTGGGAAATGAGAGAATTCACTCGAATCTCTAAATGTTCAATCAGTGGGAGAGTGGATCAGGCTGTGAATACTAAATGATCACTGAGGACCTGAGCAGCAAACAGGGTATGAGTAACATTCCCGAGGTCCCACATATACAAGCTAAACAGAACCAAAGCAGTACTGGAAAGGTCTTTCCGTACTTAGTTAGTACTTAGTAATTAGATTTTGAACTAATTGATGTATGACTGAATTCCAACATAGCATTGGGAGATTTCTAGCCAGATGTATCCACCCCCCATCACCTCCACCCCACGCTGTCCGACAAATGCACAAATATCAGTGTACAAACACATTTTCCAAAGAGAGAAGTTCATTCTCAGCAGACCTGACATTTCTGCCTAAGCATAAACAGCTAAGCAGCATCTCACACCATGTTTCAGTTTGTCTAGTCGTGCGTTTGCAGGCTCATGGCCCAGTGAGACCGGGAGAAACAAACTTACCTAGGTCTTTGGATCCCTGGCTCTCGCTGGCCAGCTCGCCCATCCTCACCAGAGTGTCGAAGTAGCCCTTGGCTGCAAACGTCACCGCTGTAGAGGAAACACAGTCACAGACGGAGTGTGTAACAGAAATAATACACTAATAGTCAACTTCATTATTAACACTTCCTGCTGGTTGTGTGAAAGCACTGCTGATGCAAAACACATTATGGCTCTTCAATCACCCTGCTGGAACTGCTGCTCAGCCTCGGCACTGCACGGGACAAGCACACGGCTCAGCACTCGGCTTTTAAAGGAAGGACATTTAACGACTGCACCGATCGCACACGCACACACATACACCTCGCATCATACAGGACTTAAAGGATCTGCTGCTAACATCTGGATGCCAGATACCACAGCACACCTTCAGAGGTCTTGGAGTCCATGCCTCGATGGGTCAGAGCTGTTTTGGTGGCACAAGGGGGGCCTATGCAATATTAGGCAGGTGGTTTTAATGTTATGGCTGATCAGTGTACACACAAACAAGCACACAAAACAGAAACGCGTACACAGAGGCACGAACAACACACAAACACAGCTTCAAACACCACACTATCACACAAACACAGAAACAAACACGGACTCAAAGACCACACACACACACACACACACACACACACACACAAAAGATACATATATACACCACACAGACCACAAACATGCACACAAACACAAACCTTGCACACAATCACACGACACAAACACACACAAATACCCTCACCCCCACACAAACACACACACACAGTGTGCATGCCTCATTGACCAACAAATCATCAACATGAGAGACGAGAAACAATAGATCATTATCACTGCTGCACAAAATAGCACGAGACAAAAAGACGGAGTAATCAGTCGTGACTAGTGCTATGCTGTGAGTCGTACTGGCTGACTGATGTGTGCGTGCACGGTTCTTACACAACTTTGTGCACACCACAGAAAGCCTTTTCCTGCCTCTGAAGTCACTCGGCCCCGCTCTTCATCCTCCTCCCAGTACTTTCGAGTCAGTGGAATAGTAATTTGCAGGTATTGCATCAATTCACTATGAGACGCGGTGCTCACGTTCCAGGATGACTAGACGACTACAGCGGGTCACTGATCAGACTGGCCAGCTGCTCTGTCTATATAGAAACTAGGGCAAGCACCATTGCTCTTTCTGCCTCTGTGTGTGTGTGTGTGCGCATGCACAATTGTTCAGAACTCATTTGTAGAGAGTTATGCTGAAATGCTTCTCGACAGATGGGACCAGTGCCTGCGGATAGCTGCGAGTCCTCCTCTGGAAGACGCTCTCTGAATCAGTGCTAGCAGCTGGAGAGAGCCACATGTTCATATGCTGCACTAATTAAATCATAATCTATAGCAGCCCATCATTCTGCAGGACCATCTCTACAAACGTCCCCTCATTTCTTTCCCAGACATATAAGGGGAGACCCTCTTGGTCGCCTCCTCCTGCTGCAGGCTCCACAAGTCAGCGGCGCACATGTCGAGTGGTGATTAGCTGACGGCGCATCTGAACGCTCGGAAGATCACGAGTAATCTTCTTTCAGTCTTTAGCGCTCAGCCTCAGAGTGGCCTGACATTAAGCTCCAGGTTCACAGGTGTCTTCCTGTAAATTGCTCTTTAGAAGCCTGGGTATATGAACCCAGACCATCTTCTTAAACGGTATCCTGGCTCGACCTTGAGCCTTCGCGCCTCTGGGGACAGTCCGCTCTAGATCTTTTTGCGAGTTGTCCTAGGTAGTAACTTGTCCAGAAGTGAGGCCATAAAGAATAGAGCTCCCGCTTATCCTCAGTCCCGCAGTACGTCTCTCACGGACCAATCCGCTGAGCAGCGCTAATGCTCCCAGAGCTCTTTGGAGGGATTTATCCTCCTGTGTGAGTGAATTCGGTGAACGTTTACAGCTAGAGAAGTCAATCTAATCATGTGCTAATCTCTACATAGGTTAATATTGATGCGCTCATTCTAATATTGTATCATTTCTATAGTAAGACATGACGATACTTCAAGTCTAATAATACTAATAATAATAGGATGAAAAAAAATCATTTAAACAAATAAAAAATAATTAACACTTATAGAAGGAGTCTCGAGTGGCAGAGCTTTGGAACAGTCAGTGGGTTTCCTACTACACTATTGAGGGATGCTGTTGAGGGAGGAACGGCTTATAAACGTTATAACAACATTAAATAAATAAATAAATAAAACGATTATAAAATTCTCAAACAATGCTTTGGCATGATACTTCAGGACATGCCGTTATTGGAAAATTATCCGTCCACTTCGCAGCACACCCTGCCGTGTTTTATTTCTTACTTATCTTCCTGAAAGGGAACTCTTTCTGCAGTGTAGAATCCTGCAGCAGTGGCTTCCCTCTGAACCTGTACCGAGTCGACTGCTGCAGGTTATGAAATGGTACGTGCAGAATAGCCGATTCACAGTTTCACATATTTAGTGCCGTTAAAATGATCAATCTGTGATGATTAGGGGTTACACGGCTTGTTTTTCTTGTGCGGCTTGAGGATTAGGTAAGGATTAGGAATGCTTACTGACTGTCTCGGTTTCAAAAAATGAAATGTGGCAGAACTCAATACAGGACACTACAGTAGTGTTTTGATTTAAAAATAATAATAATAATAATAAATAAAAAACATTTGATAATTTATGTAATGTCTACAAAAACTGATATTTTTTGTGTCATAAAAAATAATGTTTTTTTTTTTTTATAAAATATTATAAAATATTTACATTGTATTTACATGTATATAAAAGAACCCTGTCTCAGAACAGCATTTATCGCCATATCACCCAGCCTTAGGTGGTGGTCATCGAAGACTGCGCTGAAATCTCTTTCATGTCAGAGAAAAACCTTGCACAATAGCATACGAGATCATTTCTCACTGGAGAAAATGCCTTTTTTTTTTTTTTTTTTTTAAATCACATCACAGAACCACATCTTTACTCCAATACAGGTCTATTCATCATTCTCAAAAGGTATTGTATTCCAAGAGCTGCTTGTCATTATATCAGAGATTAGGAGAAATAAATGAGCCAGAATGGAAACGTAGACACTGACGGCCGATTATCTGGATCTTAAAAGCTCAACCGATACGGAAAGTCTTCCCGGCCGTGTCGCCGCTCATCCGCCGACTAAATATCACGTTCTCGGACATGTAGTGTGCATCGTTTTCAATCTGAAAGGCCTCCGCAGAATTGGTTTGTGTGTCTCTCTCTAAACAACTCGGTGGTACTGAAGGTACCGATGGCTGAGCTGGAGCTGATAAGGATGATTGTGGCAGGATGATAAATTGAACGGCGTTGTTGTCATGACGGTCTTTAAAAGAAGTGGCGCGAGCAGGAGGTTGAGAGGCGGGAGGCGCTGGCTGGCTGCCCAGAAGGAGCGGCTAAATGAGGACAGAATGGGAGAAAATGGTGCCGTACTTACTGGAGAGAGCTTTCTCGTAGTTCTTCCCCATGGCAACAAAGTTCCGCAAGCAGGGGTTGAACTGCTCCATGATGGTCTGAAAAGCACAGGGAGAAGAGATTTGCTCGTCAGTAATGCTAACAGCAGCACTAGAATGAATACACAATGAAAAGTACATGGCTCATCAGCATATCCTTGGAGGAACACGTGCACACGGACATACTGGCTCAGTCCCAAATTCAAGAATTCACATTTTTGTCAGTTTTTACTAGGACTGCTTTAAGACGTACATCCTCAGTGTCCGAAAAACTGTAGCAGCAACGCAAAGAGGAACGCAAGACCTTAATAAAACAACGCAAAAAAGTAACTATATCTCTAATATACAGATACAGGACTTCGATTCGATTCGATAGACAACGCTTTTAACGACGACGAACTGTCACAAAGCAGCTTCCCAAAAAATCCGAATGTAGATTTATATTTAGATCCCTAATGAGCGAGTCAGAGGCGACAGCGGCGATGAAAACACTTCCCGAGAAGACAAGAGGAAGAAGCCTTCAAGGGAAGCAGACTCAAAAGGAGTCTACATTAATCATCATTCTTTCCCGGTTGTATACTATAAAGTGGAACAACGCTCAGTGGTAAAAGGACCAGTATGAGCACTGATGGTCTTTATGATTACAGCAGCAGTTCAGAGGTACAAGTCTATAGTATCCAGGTGAAATGATCAACTGAGGAAAGAGGGTGGGATTTGGCAACAATCATGCAAGCATCAAATGAACAGAATCCGCTCGTATTCCTCCCCAACCTTGACCCCACTGCACATTGTTGTGATGCGTACGCATCATGCTATTCGTGTACGTCTGTTCCTGAAGGAGGCAACCCGCCGCTGACTGTGAGGGTGGAAGAGAGAAACCTACAGACGGCTCTGAACCACTTTCCTGAGTTTTGGAGTTAGGTGTCGTTTGAGAGATAACAAGGTAGATGTCTTTTACGCTTAACATTTATGTTAAAGTGCGAATATCTCGCGAGGTGGAAAAGGCTAAAAGGAAAACCCCTCTAAGCACCATTCTAAAAGTGACCAACATGAACACGCCCCTTCACATAATCGTGGAGCTGAAGCTCAGCTGTGCAGGTACCTGTCATAACACTCGCAGCTCTGTCCCCTTTTCCTTCAGGCCTTTCTCCAATTAGAGCGGCAGCAGTGCTAGGGCTGCAGGGTTAACCAACTTCCCGAGCTGAGAGTACAGCGCACTGCCGTGTTCCTCCCTCTTGCTCCCATTCTCACACAATGACTAGATCGATATTCTACCTCCATTATCCCTTCTCTGTACCACCCAAACGGAACAAGCGCTGCAAACATGTGCAAACATGTGCAAACATGGCTCAAGTCCTGATATTCCCTGTGTGAGGTCAGCTGTGTGACTCACTGTGCTTTCTTTATTTAGTTTTTTTTTTTTAAATCAGGCAACTACATTGATATTTTGGGATGAATGGCCGTACACAGGCTGTCTCTGGAGTCTAGTAATGACTACAATAAAAATTCTATGCTTATAAGTTACTCCTCATTTTAATTTTAAAAGTTTGTTTCCCCAATTTGGTCACCTGCCACTGTCAACGCCCAACCCACCATCAAGCTCTCTCCTATCAAATAACAGCTCCCAACTGCGGAGGATGAAGGCTAACGTGCTTCCCCTGAGACAAATGAAGGCAGCCAAGCACATCTTTACGAACTGCTGCTCACGTTGCGTCACTGGGCGGCGCAATGCTTTTGGAGGAAAGCTCAATCCACCTTCTCCGGCAAACGTGAGCTCACAAATGCATGCGATTGGCTAGTGTTGGGCTGGCAGCCGCTAGCGATAGGCTGCTTTATCCTCGGGTATTAAACTAGCGATCTCCCGATGACAGGGCGAAGACTTTCATGTTGCACCTTTCTGGAGATCCAAATTCATTGCTTTGATCCCTTGAGTCATGATCATTACTAGGTCACATGGCTATTACATGTACATGTGTTGTACCTGTGCTAGAAAGTCCTTTTATACACTGTCTATATTTCATCATTCTGCAACTTCTTAAACTCACAATACTCTGTTTTGGGGTTTCTTTTCAGCAGGGGACAATAGGAAACACGAAATTTTTTTATTTTATTTTATTTATTTTTTTTAAATGGAATCTTTATCTACATGTCCATTCGGATGAGATATACATTACCTAGGGTTTAGGGATGGGTGAAATGGACTTAAAACTACATCACGATATTTTATGGTATTTATTGCGATAACGATATAAATACAGTGCCATTCGCCACCGTTTCTAGCTATACGTGCCAGCTACATGCAGTCTTGAGAGTCTCAGAAACACAAACATTGATCTGAAAGTAAAACTGATTTTCAGTAAGCAAAAAAAGTGCCAGATTGTAGAGGTAGCTCCTCGTTTACTGATAAACTCCTCCTCAGCTTCACGTCCGCCTTCCGCCGGACTTGTTTTCGCTCTGCACGCGAGCTACGAATGGGTCGCAGGCCGTCGCACACAAACACGTCATCAACTAGGCTTTATCGTTATCATCGCGAGAAGACACTCTTATTGTGAGGAGAATTTCTACTGGTAGATGATGTCACCCATCCCTACTGGGGTTATTTCCACTGGTCATTTTAGAGAAGGTCCAATTCAGAACAATCTTTCCAGCACAGTCCGTAAAAAAAATTTTTAAAAAATTTTAATTCTTGACATGACCGATTCAGAAGTATGCCACATACGACATTTATTTCACAGCCTGCTTTGTATACACCAAATGACACGAAAGATATTTAGCCAAACGTTTTTTGGAAACAAACGTTTCGCTAGACAAAAATTAGAACAGGGGCTACACAGTGTGTACTTTTTCCGCTGAAATTCAAGCGATATTTGTTCTCATGGCCTTATTACGGGACAAAGAGCTTAGTTTTCATGACGTTTTGAAAGCAGCAAGTTGTTACACTAGAAAGATTCAAACTTAAAATGTAGTCTATAAAAACTACAGAGTAAGATGCATTAAGATTGATATAGAATCAATTTTACGAATACCTTGAATCGAAATCAAATCAAGAGAATCCCACCCCTACTCATAATACGGCTTTCCAATGGAGCGGCTCAAAGAAAGCGGAACCCGAGCTGGAAATTTTGTGAACGCAGGCGTGCAGAGCGCCGAAACAGAACAGAAATAGACCGTAAACCTGAGTGCTAGCTGCATCCTTAGTACACGTCGATGGGTTGAAAAATAGCAGGTCAAAACCCATATTGGATATGGGGAGCGGAAGATAGATTTGAGCCGAATGGAGTTGGCTGATTTAGGTCAGGTATTTATAGATACTAGACGACTCGATGCTGCTAGTTTGTATTAATGTTTTACGATGCAGGTTTCGTTAACAGAGGCGTAAATCACAAAAACGGTCACCTGTGGATGAAGGGGTAGAGCATACTTACTGTGGGGCATGAAAGGAGGCTCGTTCCTCTCTGCCTTAATGGACCAGAGAGCAAGGTCACCTTGAAGTTTGTGCACAGCTCGGAAAGTGGGTCTGGCCCTGACGGGGACAATGAAGCCTGGAATGGCTCAGCAAATCAGCACACCGAGGAGAGTGCTTGAACAGAGCAGAAGAGCGATGGAGAAAAGGATGCTGGATAAAAACAACATTTCTATGACGGGAGACTCCCCCTGAATGACCTTCTTGCGCAGATATTCTTACCCCAACCCCAGTCTGAGCGCACAGGAGATACTATCTAATTCTTTTTTTTGGTCTTTGGGATGCTTTCTAGTGTTCGACCAGGAGTGGTTATATTTATATTGAAATATTTTTCTGGCAGATTCCAAATCAACAGTGACCATGTTGTCATTACCATAATCATTTTACATTAAGACATTTAAGAAAACTAGTACAAGAATAAGTGTTAAAGTGGATATGAGCGTCATTATAAGAAGGATAGTGAGGTAGAACACATGTATACCTCTATACCGAGCATGTAGCAGCAGCACAACGCATAAAACCATGAAGATGTCAGTCAAGAACTTCAGTTAATGTTCACATCAAACATCAGAACCAGGTGGGCTGGCTTGAGTATTTCAGAAACCGTTGATGATCTGGGTTTTTCCATGCACAACAGGCTCGAGAGTGTATACAGAATGGCGCGGAAAACAAAAAGCATCCAGTTAGAGGCAGTTCTTGGAGCAAAAGTGCCTTGTTGATTATTAGATTAGGCTCTGAGGCCAGATTTGTTTCGGCTGATAGGAAGGCTACGGCAACTCGAATAAAACTCGAACGCATCTCAGAATGCACAACACATCGAACCTTGAGGAGCGCTACAACAACAGAACACTACACTGGGTTCCACTGCGGTCAGACAAGAACAAAAATCGGACTCTACAGTGGACACACACTCACTGAAATTGGACAGCTGAAAATTGGAAACAAGAATTTTTTTTTTTTTTTTAAATGTTGTGCGAGTGTAAATATGAATATAACAATAGCTGCGTCTTAATAGGATACGTATATGTATTTTTCGTGTTTAATCGCCTTTAATCATTTTCATCTCTGCAAATCGTTACCCAAATGTTATTATTAAAAAGAGCCTTTCTTGATTTTTTTTTTTTTTTTTTTTTTTTTTAAACTCGAGAAAATAAAATATAAGATGAGGGGTCGTACTGACAAGTTTTTTTCCTGCTAGTTTTTTTTTTTTTTTTTTAATAAATGGTAACGCTTTATTTCATATTTAAACGCACTTCCCACTTGATTTCCCCCCCCCTGTTGTTGGATTTTACAATATATAAATAAGCAGATACAGATATTGGTCAGCCATGATGAGTCGGTGGTGGGGGTTGTTTAGTTGATTGTACTCTTTAATTTTGTTTTTCTTTTCTACACTCTGTATGCATGCATGTATGTATGCATGTATGTGCGTATATGTATGTATAACAAAAAATGAGAATGGTATTGTATCTATGTGACAGGAAGTATGCTTTTTTTCCTCAATAAAAATATTGGGGGGGGGGCTTTTTGAAGCCCACACTAAAAATAGCTCATTATTTGATATTTGCCCAATATTCAGCAGAAAATCCAGAAATGAATGCAGTAACTTATCAGTAACCCAGACAGATTGCCTTCATTAATCATCTTTATAATGTTACCAATGTTAAAAGCCACTGCCTGGGAAAACTGCCCAAGAAATAACTTTCTTTTTAAAAAATTTTTTTACTGTGTACATTTACAGCCACAACATTATATTACAGCATTTGGCAGACGCCCTTATCCAGAGAGACTTACAATTATCTCATTTATACAACTGAGCAGTTGAGGGTTAAGGGCCTTGCTCAAGGGCCCAGCAGTAGAAGCTTGGCAGTGCTGGGATTTGAATTCACGACCTTCTGAGCAGTATTCCAACTTCTTAACCACTGAGCTACTACTTCCTCTAACATCCTCACTGAATGTCTGACGCCGTGCCAAGTTTACTCCGCCGTCAAAACATTAGTCTGATGCGCATCCCACCGCCCGCCCACCCACCCTCACAATGATTTTAAGTATATTAACGTGATGAACATGAACTCTGTTTACACTTTTTTTGCACCAGGTGCACACTGCAACTCAAACACACACAAATGTATGTGCACAATCAGATAAGGAAAGTCAAGGATACAAGTGTTTAAATGGGCATTTTACTTCTATTAGCAAGGACAAAGTAGCATGGGTGCCCAAGCAGATTTCCTGTCCAGGCTACTAATTTGTCCAACCAAATACAAAACCATTTTCCTTTTGGTAGCTGCTCAGCGGATTAATAGGTTTAACGACCAGGGAATGACGAGCCCCACTCCTTACTGCCTTTTACAAAAGAAGCTACGAACTTTCATTTGGAAAGTAAGCCATGTTTAAACTTCATGCACTTCATAGATTTGTGACGCATCCTAAATGCTGCAACTATAGCATGGGCTGCAGTCCAGGCACAATCTGGCTGATGGTAGACCAATTTGGTTTCTGAGGCAGGAACCTACAGGTATGTAAAAATACTGAAGAAACTAAATAAAATCAAATAAAAAAATAAGCAAAGCTCATTTATGGTTTGTCCACTCCTGATAAGGATAATTTGATTATACCGATATTTCATTCTGATTGGAACTATCAATCAATCCATTTTCCATACCGCTTACCCTACACACTGCACACGTGGTGGGGGACACCCTGGACGGGGTGAAAACCCATCACAGGGCACAACTGCACGCACATTCACACACTATATACAATTTAGATATATCAATCAGTCTACAACGCATGTCTTTGGATTGGTACCTGGAGGAAACCCCCGAAGCACGGTGAGAACATACAAACTCTGGTGGAGGGTGGAAGTGGGATTTGAACACCCAACCCTGGAGGTGTGAGGCAAGCTTGCTAATTGTAATGTGTGTACATGTGAGAATTAACTGTTTGTAACATGCTTTGAATCCATTCGATATGATATACACATGGTGTAAATGCAAATACTGGAGTAATAAATAATGTGTCTAATGAGTTTTGAAATTTCTCAAAGACTCCTATGAAAACCACTAAGCCACTGTTCCCTCACTGCATAACCTGGTTACCTTTATTCTGACTGACCGATACGCACAAGCACTTTGTAGAAGTATTAGGCTGTATGTAAATACACACGTTATATAAAATAAACCATCACCCAAAGTCACAGTGAGCAGCGTGAATACTAATTGAACCTCAGACAGGTCTTTAGAACAGTGGGGGGAAAATGTAGAAATCCCACAGTGTACCTCGGGTTCAGACTGAATATTAATGAGACCTATGATGGTTCTCGAGAACACTTGATAAAAAGACATTGAGAAGTAGCACAAAGTACGTGATGGTTTTGTATTTAAAAAAAAATAATTTTAAAAAACCCTTCAACATGAGCTAAAATAATTATTGTGGGAATACCACATGCAGGATTTTATTTTTTTTACTTATTTTTTAAATGGGGCTCAATAAATGTTGATATTGTTTGATCCTTTACAAGATCATCATTAGCTCAGCCTGATATCGAATAAAGGGCAGTAATGTGGAGAGAAGGAGAGTGTGTGCCAGTCAAAACAGCAATAAGCAGCACTTCAGTAAATCTCCCAGCCATATGAAAGACCCCTCCATGTCTGCAAGGGGGCTGCGAGTTCTTGAAGGTCTTTTTCCTTCTCCCTCTTCTACGTTCTTCCTAGGTTTGCTGCTAATGCTTTTCTCCCAGTCCTTCCCTCCCGAAACAAGCTGCATGCAAAACACTCCAGTTTTAACAAGCTTTATCGGAGGAAGAAGAAAGAAGAGAAGAAGAGAGAGGGAGAGAGAGAGAGAGAGAGAGAGAAGGTGGGAGGTTTACATAACAGGCAGCAGACTCCATGGCAGTACTCCTGTTATATGCTCATACAAACGCCCTGAGCTTCGGTTAGAACACTGAGGGGGACGGCAGCCGCGCTCCGCTCCCTGCTGAACAAGATGTGCAAACACACACTCGCGCTCTTTAACAAAGAGCATCATTATCTCGCCCAGAACATTTGCTGGCATCACCATGGCTAAGAAACGGTTTTCATGTGACATAGGTGTAATATGAATTCCGTGAGCTTATGAATCAAACGTGCTAGAATTCATGGCGCGCTTAAGGGGAGGAGTTGGAAGCAGGGTTTTATTCTCCATATTTTGTCTGCGTTGCTAAATTTATCATCCATCCCAGTCCTCTTGTGCTACATCTGCCAGGCTAATTGCAGGAGCTAATTGGAACCCGAGGCCGGCAGGCACTTCGGCGGAGAGCTGGGTTATTCCTGACTCGCGTTAAGGGGGGCATGCACACCATTTCTACTTCAGTGACATGGCAGGAAAGCTGAAAAAATAAGCCAAGAGAAAGAAAAAAAGATAAGGGAGGAGGCAAGTACATACACAAAAAAACTACAAGCTGTGTGTGTGGTTTTTTTTGTTTGTTTTTTAAGAAGTCACAGCAGATAAAGAACACCGTGTGCTCACCTGCAGTCATGCATCATGCAGATAAGGTGATTTCCTCACTCTAACACACTCTACCTACTGAACCTAGTCATTAACTGATGAGCTGAAACGGGCATGTTACAGTTAAATAAGCAAAAGGTGCTATATTAAAAGATCTCTAGAATCACACATAGGCTGCGTCCAAACTCGCCTACTGGGACAGTACCTACTTCATTCGATTCCGTGCCTACTGATCAGCCGTTGATACAGTACGTACTGATCAGTACGTGTGTAGTATGAATAAAATCCGGACATACTACAGTCGCCATGTTGGCATCGTCATGTGACCTACAACTTCAAAAGAGCCGACGACGTGCTCTCTTCCACCATTTTTGATTCGGACAGCTCTTCCGCACCAGTCCCGTTGCCTTAAGGGTAGTGCCGTGCGATTAATCGAATTTTCGCTTTTGATTATGGCCTCCGACGATTGAAAACAAAATAATCGAGATAATGAGATTACTGTGCCGCATTGTGACGTTTTGCAACGTTCTCGTTTTGTCTTTTTAAAAATAGTAGCCATTTTTCTTCACAGCGGCACGCTTTCGCCCCTCCCTAGAAGGCCGAACTCACTCCCCGCCAAGCTGTGGCATTTTTAGTTCAGCTCAAGCCTAGATGACAGAAAGAGAGCCTTCGGTCGACAAGAAAAGGTTAAACCAGTTCAGCCGTTTGGAAACAATTTGGTTTCAAAGAGTCCGACGTGGATCATAAAGAAATAATGTTTGTTAACACTGGAAAGCCCATTTCCTCTTGAGTCATGACAGCTGGTCTAAATACACTCATTTCCTTTCGAGAGCTCACTAAACAAAGTGAAACAGAATTTCATTGGCTAAGGAAGTTTAAAGTTCATTTCTGGCGATGCGATTCGCCGAAATGCGTCACGTGACGTGCTCTGCCTGTCTACAAGAGAGACATCAATACAGTACAAAGAGATGCGGAAAACGCAGAAATTTCATGCAAAAGCATTAAAAAAAAAAAACGAATGTAAGCAGCTATCCATAGATCAAATAAGTAAGTAAAGTACATGTAGAGGCATAGTGATCCAATTTATGTTTATTTTTACATTATTTAAGTATATATATATATATATATATATATATATAGTTGTGTTACATATTGTTTTCCAGTTGAATTATATTCAAGGAAATCCACTGTTACAAATGCAATAAATTATTTTATTTATATAAAGTTCAATAAACGCGTGATATTTCCAAAGTCAATGAGTAATCGTGTTTAATAATTTTGATCTCAATATTGACCAAAATAATCATAATTATAATCGATCAGCCTACTGCAGAGTCTCAGCATAAGCGGTAGGTCCTCCGGGTTTTGCTCACCTACTGTTTCATGAATACTGCTGCTTTTTGCCTAGCATATAGTAGATTAGTAGGGATATTCGGACGCAGCCTTAGGCTGTGACCTGGGCAGAAAGAAGAACTCTAAAATCATGCATCGAGAACCGCTTTTCCACTGCAGAGCTGAATGTGTACAGCTGCTTCATCCGGTTTCTTTCTCCAGGTCTCTGCTTTGTTTTCCAATGTTGTGTGCTGCTCAATCTACCCTACGAACTACAGTAACACAAAGTGACACATGGCAGCAACAGCATCTCATGTTCAAAATAAATCTGCGGTTAAAATATGTGACCAATCCTGTTGGTGCAAAAAAACAAAACAAAACTGTACTGACAATATCACAGAAACCTTAACCTTGTATTGAGAATATATCCAGAGTCCATAAGATGTCCAGCCATCTTACGATATTGTTAAATGAAATATTTATTTTTAAAAAAATAAATTAAAAAAACCCTGTTGAACTGCATGTTAAAGAAAACTAGCTCACTCATTTGTGCCAACCTTTACACATTTTATGTGGGAGCTCCTCAGTTTCACAGCGGAGTAACCCAGTACAAGATACCGCTCAAAAATACAGGAAAGGAGCAGTCTATTTCTCTCCAACAACATGGGAGACGAGCCAGTCGACGTATTAATCTGGAACGAGCTGCACACGTGTTATGAACTCTTGAATATTAACCGACACCTTCTGGAAGGGTTGCCCCTCCCCTGTCTCACGTGATCTCAAGTCATATGGGCTCCCTCACGTTCGGAAAAGGTGTATGGAGAATGTTTGGAGTGCATTACTGTAAACTGAAAAATAAACCATATTATATATATATACACTCCACTACATCTGGTTCCAATACGAGGAGTGCAGTAATAAGATGTTTAATTTATATAGCGCCGCTCTCAGACCCAAGGTCGCTTTACACAGTATATACACCCACATACAAGTAATGCTTTAGTACTCGGATAAATCCTAAAGAGGAATAAAGGCTTGCGTGTGCTCGTCTCCACAGGAGGACGTTCTCTATAAATTTTCCACCCTCTCTTTCCAGCCATAATAGCATTTCTTATTCATTGAGCTTTTGATGAAAATGCTTTAGATAACTTGCTTGGATTTTTTTTTTTTTTTTTTGTGTGTGCGTGTGTTAGGATTTCATCCCAGTCACGCTGTTAAAATGTTTCCTCCAGGAGTGTTCCCATTTCTCTCTCCATCTGGCTCAGTTTGTCTCACCATCCCATCAAGAGAGACAAGATAGTTGTGATACACCACCGTGGCCACCTGCGATGTAGTTTCCCCCAGTTTAATGAGTGATTTGGCAACGCCGGTGAGTTAATAGAATGTAGCAGGGCTGCATAAACGAGCCCAGAGCACATGCTGTGTGCAATTAGGATGAAGGTACACAGAGTAATGCAACTAGATATCACCAGGCCTTCTGTTCAGCCCCATGACTTAATCATATCAAGATATAATATACACACACGCACACACGCGCACACACCTCTTTCAACGAGGTTGCCAGATGGCCAGAATCAAATACATTTCCCAAAGATCACTTTTTCTATGTTTGCTTGCTTCAGCAAGTAGGAATGTAGATTATCCAGATGCAGGAATGTGCAGATGCAGGGCAGCCCTTTAATGCCTGCAATCTATTCAGTTTATGTTCCCTTCAAAACATCAGAATGGGATCTCGTGGCATGGTTGCTGGTGCCAGATGGGCTGGTTTGAGGATTTCAAGAAACTAATTTCCTGAAATTTTCACACAGTTACACCAAATGGTGCGAAAAACAATACCAAATAAAACTCCAGTGTGTGTAAGTTCAGAGGGTGGAAACACCTTGTTGATATGAGAGGTTTCAACTGACAAAGAAGTCAAATAACAGCAACTCAAATAACCACTCTTGACAAGCGTAGTGAGCAGAAAAGGATTTCATCACGCACGCACGCACTGACCTGTACCTGCATGACGTTTTGCACAGAGCGGCTGCTACATGTTTGGATGACTGGAGGATTGCATGAATGAGCAGGTGTACAGGTGTGCCAATCAAAGTGGTCAGGGTGTGTACATCTCTCTCTGTCTGAATAGAGCTTCAAAAAGGGAAACGTTTTCTGCCGCATTCACCCTACAGCACACTCAAGCTTTCACCCTTTCCTGTTAGTTAGGCTTCAGCTCCTGGGAAGGGCACTTGTACATCTTGCTCATGATGTAGTACTGCATGGTATGCATGGCATAAGCACCGCTTCCAGCTTTTCAGAAACAACTGCCAAGCCAAACTTACTGCCAAGGACTG
The DNA here is from genome assembly GCF_023375685.1 of Ictalurus furcatus. Classification (NCBI taxonomy): domain Eukaryota; kingdom Metazoa; phylum Chordata; class Actinopteri; order Siluriformes; family Ictaluridae; genus Ictalurus; species Ictalurus furcatus. Next base: position 27,736,739 of record NC_071256.1, on the reverse strand, counting down.
GGTTCAAAATCACTCAGCAGGTAGCGAGCGCAGGTATGCATTCGGGAGCATGCGAGAGCGCGGTGCTTAGAGAAAACAGTTTTCACACGGTGTCAATGATAAGCAACCTGCAGTACAAGTGTTAGCATGACACATTAACAGCATGATGTTAGACAGAATGCACCGACTCTTATTACTTTGCATTAACTGTCATAATTATGGCGTAACTAGCTCAATTTTATGCAAACGACTAATGGTTCCTAGATAGGCTGCGAAACGTGTTTAGTTTAACAGTCATGTCGATGCTCACATGTAATACGATTAAAAGCATCGCCTTGTGCATGAGATATTAGAGATGAGCATTTTAGCCACTTTTGCTCTCTGAATAGCCAACAAATATTACACCAATCTGATTAAAAACCAGGGTTTAGCAACCGAGGGTTCCCCAAATGCTAGGGGTTCATGGAGGTATTGCACTGGCTTTAACGTTAAAATTGCAATAATCAAAAACAAACAAACAAACAAACAAAAATAGTAAAGAGGTTAACGCACTTCACAACCTGAAAGGTAACATGCTTTGTCATTTATTACAAAAGTTTCAGATAGCCTACTTACAGTCTCAAGAATTAAGGCCTATTTAAAGCAAATAATTTGGGCTGAAAGGGTTTAACTGGCAAAAAGTTTGGGAAGCCCAGATTTAATGAATGAAACTGTTTCAAACTGATCTGGGTGGGAAGACTGGCAGAAAGTTTCATAGATCAAGATTTCTATATATTCTTTTCATTTCTACATATAAACCACAAATTGACCAACAAGAAAACCCAAAAAAAAAAAACCACAACAGCAGCAACAAAAACCCCACAACAACAACAAAAAAAACACAACCACAACAACATATTTATAGAGGCAGTGGTTGCTCAGTAGTTAAAGGCTCTGGGTTACTGATCAGATGGTCAGGAGTTTAAGCCCCAGCCAAGCTGCCACTGTTGGCCCCTTGAGCAAGGCCCTTGCCTTGCTCAGTTGTATAAATGAGATAAGTGTAAGTCACTCTGGATAAGAGCGTCTGCCAAATACTGTAAATGAAAAAAAAAAAAAAAAAGTGTAATATTTGTTATATTCATTCATTCATTCCTTCATTCAGGTCAGAGATGCAGTGGATCCAGAGAGTATCCTGTGAACACTGGGCACGAAGCATGAACACACACTACACATGTGATGCCGGTCCATCACAGGGCACCATGGGTGCACTCGTTCATACCCAGAGGCAATTTAATATAGCCAGTCCACCTACTGGAAAGTTTTTTGGGAAGGTGAGAAGATACAAGAAAACCCCCACGGCAGCCCACAGGAGGATATGTGAAACTTCAGACAGACAGTAACCAGTGATCAGGATTGCAGTGAGGCCCCTGGAGTGCCATACTGCGTGTCTGTAATATAGCTCAAACTGGCAGAACACAACAAAAAGGCCAACTAGCTTCTTGCAACACTCTACTGGTCATCCTGTTAAGGCTTAAGAATATAAATAGAATATAAACATGGTCAGTTGTTCAGGCATGAGGGAAGTTTGGTGGCTATTAGTAACCAGTCCCAGTGTAAAAAAAAAAAAAAAAACACCACCACAGAAGTATGGAAGTAGCTGGTATGGCATTTCCACAAAGGCGCGTTTAGCTTGACAGGAGACAACATTAACTGTTTGTGTCCCTATACACAATGATATCCACTTTAAAACCATCAATTTATTCCGTGTTGCAACAGAAAAGCATTTGCCCTACAGTCAGGAGACGGCGAGTTTCAAACCTGATGATTTCACAGTTACCCGTGGCTGGGAGGTAAGGGAGCAAAATTGAGCATGCTCTCTACTCTCTTGCCTGTCAATAATAGCACCAGTAGCCAATCGCAGAAATCCTGTATGCAGAAAGGGGCGGATAGTGCTTTCCTCATGCTGTGACGCATGATATGAGCAGCAGTTTGAAAAAAATGTGGATGGGGGGGGGGGCTTGGAGGATGCACCCTACCAAGTGGCAGCAGTCATATGATTTAACTTAACAAAACACTCCGAGGAGTCTGGATATTCAGACATTTGAGAATCCATTCCCTGGTCCATACAGGATTTCGCAGAGCTGTTTTGTTGTAATTGTTCTGGCCAAAAACGCTTGATTGACTCGCGATGCAATTTGATTTTATTCTTTTGGGGGGGGGGGGGGGGCTTCTTTAATTAACGAAACTGCAATCGCACGAAATTGTTTTGCACGGTCTTTCCTAGTGATGTTTGTTGGTAAATGAGTATTTTTAGCTGTACTCATGTTCGACGCACATGGCTTTGGTTGAATGAGTGGTGTGCTAACGTCACAGGATGCGTCTTGGCCCAAATCTGGGATAATTTAGAAAAAGTGCAAGCTCCTTGGAATGCTGGAGTGTTTGCTCTGATTTTGTGTAAATGTTTGAAAATGTTGGACGTGCCGATTTCTAAGAATATCCCGTTCCTAAACATCAAGGTCACGTTTGAGATTTTAAACACATAATAGAAGTGCTAATGGATGCTCCACTTTACTGTGAGATTGAGTGGGAAATGATACAGTACTGTACTTCTGGATTTGCTTTTTTACCTGCCCACAGAAGCAGTTATTAGTCAGAGCTCATCAGCACTGTAACCTCTGACCCCTCTACACAACACTCCACACACCAGCATCGGTGTCCATGGAAACACCAGTGGGTTTAGTTCTTCGCCTCATCCCTTCTTGATTGATTCTTTGGCTATTTAATTAAGAACAGATTGTGAACACCTTCGTGACTAAAAGGTGTGGTGAAGGCATTTCTCCTGAAATCACGATTGGAAATTGAAAGCGCATGTACGTTAAACGGTGCACCTCGGACCCTCATGCGGTAGAGCGCTCGAACGAAGCCGTAGTGAAATCAATACGGCGCACAGGTCTGGACAGATACAGATCTGAACGTCGGCACTCTTCAGACACAGCGTTTTGGAAACTCAGCAATCTTTTAGGTAATCCAAAATCTGTACAGATAAACTTTTGGACCTGCATATGACTCAGAGGCTTGGTGTGGAACAGATCTCTATTGTACAGAACATCATGTGCTTTCTCTCTCTCTCCCTCTCTCTCGCACACACACGACTGCTCCAAAAAGGGAGTCGTCCACAGCCTTCATCACATTTTCATCCTTTAAAATGTGTGCATGAGGCATTAATGAGACCTTGCTTTAAGTGGGAAAGTCAGAAGTGCTACAACAGATAACAAAAATAAAAATAACGGAACTCTAAATTCGGTCATGGATGGACTTCAAAATGTAGACATACAGAGAATGTGCTGGAATTACGTAAATGATCTACACTTATATAGAGCCTTTTTAAACTTTAGTGGTTCTACAAAGTGCTTTACACTGTTTCCCATAGCAGAGCTGCCATGCAAGGCGCTAGCTTGCCATCGGGAGCAACTTGGGGTTCAGTGTCTTGCCACTTCGGTATGTGGAGTCATGTGGGCCTGGAATCGAACCGCCAACCCTATGATCAGTGGACAACCCGCTCCACCACCTGAGCGACGGTCGCCCACGTATTCAGGGTCGGACACTAAGCCTGCGACTGAATTCTCAAATCTGACTGGTCAGAAGGTGTTGATTAATTTTCTATTACAGCAGCTCTGACAGTAATTCGGGCTATACTTTAATTCACGGGTTTATATTAAATACACTTGTTCTAATACGTTTAGCTTTTCTATAGTAACGGCTATGTCACAGGGACTGGTCTGGAAAACGCTCACATAATTTAAGCCTAACAATAAACACACTTTAAGTGAGGAAAATATGCTGTTATTATGAATGTTTATTTAGGATTTATGAAAGGAGCCTCCACATCAGCATTAAGGCTGCTCCTTTAGGTTTGTTGCCACAGGGAAAGTCTTCAAGGCGTGTCGGCTCCTAAACTGAGCCGTGAGCTGCAAAAGTGCCACAAAAAAAAAAAACCCCAAAAAACAAAAAGAACCAGGTTTTGCAGAAATGTGATGCGCTCTTGAGATTTGGACTGACGAACAAAAAAGAGAAAACAAATGGTTGACGAGACATGTATTTACATGTTTTTAGCCATACACAACCTTTTTTTTTTTTTTTTGCTTTTTGAACTGTTTCATTACAGGCGCAGCTCAAAAAATTTGAATATGGTGGAAAAATTACTTTTCTCTCTAATTTAATTCAAAAAGTGGTACTTTCATATATTCTTGATTCATTACACAAAGTGAAATATTTCACACCTTTTTTTGTTTTAATCCTGATCATTACCGCTTACAGCTCCAAAAGATCAAAACCAAAAGATCCAGCAGCTCAAAATATGACAATAAAGACTTCATAATACAGAAATGTCGACCTTCTGAAAAGTATGTTATTGTATTTCTATATTTATGGTATTGCTTTGATAGCGACCTTCAGCTCGTGTGTATTGTTGGGTCTGGTGTCTCTCAGATTCTCTATGGGGTTCAGGTCAGGCGAGTTGGTTGGCCAATCAAGCACAGTAAGACCATGGTCAGTAAACCAGTTACTAGTAGTTTTGGCGCTGTGGGAAGGTTCAGTTACTTTCACTGCAATTATGTATGTATACGACAATGCAGCCGAAATGGGTCTATTGGGCTCCATCTTCTGATCTACGCAACCCTTATTTTAAAACACACAAAATACATGACCTCTATTCTATACACCGTGCCCTCCACTAATATTGGCACCCTTGGTAAATACGAGCAAAGGCGGCGGTGAAAATTTCTCTTTATTGTTTAACCTTTTGATCTTTTGTTAAAAAAAAAAAATTCACAAAAATACTCTGCTCTCATGGATATCAAATAATTTCAAAAACAACACAGGTTCATCCAAAATAAAATGTCTTTGTTAAATGTAGGTGTGCAACAATTATTGGCACCCTTGTGAATTCCCATTGAGATTTAAATTTTTAGTACACAAGGGTGACTAGGAACAGGAAATTGTTCAACCATGACTTCCTGTTTCACAGGGAGTAGAAATATGAGGTAACACATAGGCCGAATTCCCTTAGTCATTCATAACAATGGGTAATACCAAGGAATATAGCTGTGATGGGCAGCAAAAGGTTGTTCAGCTTCACAAAATGGGAAGCGGCTATAAGAAAATAGCGCAAGCATCGAAAAATTCCCATTTCCACCATCAGGACAATAATTAAGAAATTCCAGTCAACTGGAAATGTTATGAATAAACCTGGAAGAGGACGTGTATCTATATTGTCTCAACGCATTGTGAAGAGGATGGTTCCAGTGGCCAAAAAATCTCCAAGCACCACAGCTGGAGAATTGCAGAAGTCAGTTGCGTCTTGGGGTCAGAAAGTCTCCAAAACTACAATCTGAAGTCACCTACATCACCCCAAGTTGTTTGGAAGGATTTATGACAAAGGACCTGGACATCTTGCTAGGATGCATGGCATCATGGACTGTCAAATATCAGCAGATATTAAATGAAAACCTGTGGGGTGAACTGAACAGGAGAGTCCACCAGCGTGGACCTCGAAATCTGAAGGAACGGTTTCAGATCCCTTGCCATGTATTCATGATGTACCTCATCAGGCATTATAGGAGAAGACTCAGAGCTGATATCTTGGCAAAGGGAGGTAGAGCAAACTATTGACTAAAAGGGTGCCAATAATTGTTGCACACCTATATTTAACAAAGCTTATATATATATATATATATATATAAAAACTTGTTTTATGCAATTGTTTGATATCCATGACAGCAGAGCATTTTGTTAAACAAAAGATCAAAAAGTTAAACAATAAAGACAATTTTTCACAGCCTTCTTTGCTCATATTTACCAAGGGTGCCAATATTAGTGGAGGGCAGTGTAACACTAAAAAGGAGGGGGGAAATGTAAATCTTAGAGTTTGAATTTTTTTTAATTTCACTGGTCATGTGTCAAGACTAACGCGGCCCCCCAACCTTTTCTTTCACTTTGCTAACCTGAACACATTTCAGTGTAATTTTTAAAAGATGAAAGCAGAGAGAATAGGTCGGCCTCGCAGCCTGCCCCTCTGTTCCAGCTCCTCTTCTCTGGTTAATTACAGGCCCACTGCCCCACGTAGCAATTACAGGCCATTTCCACAAGGATGGAGAAACGCTCTCCCCACCCTCGCTCGCTCACCCTCTCTCCGTTTCGCTCCCACACTCGCTTTTCCTCGCAAAGGCCACCGCCGACATCCCACTCTGTCCTGGCATTCACACACTCGACTACAGGACAGACGCAATGATACGGGCTTGAAAATAAAAAATAAAAAAAGCCTATTAGAAATGTCAGTGAAATACTCGTCCTGTAAAATAACGTCAGATTTCAATTTCAGCACAGTATTTGGTTTCTTGAATTAATTCATTCGTTGATTAATAATTAATTGACTGATGAGCGCAGCTAATTGTGTTATTGGTGATTATTGAATCTGACGCATTAAATTTAAAGCCCCCCGTTTACTTTTCTACTGCCTGTGCTGGCGTGCTTACTTATTCACGCTTGAAGGATTGACATGTTAATTGCGCTTAGAAAAAGGTTTATGAAATCTGAGATAGAGGAAAACAAGGAAAGAAAGAAAGAAAAAAAGTGCAAGAAAAATTCTTCGGAAATGAGATTTGCGCAACAATCCTGATGTTCATTTTCATTAAAAGCACGCAGAACTATGATGTAAACTTGAGCTTCACGGAGGCTGATTTCCTTATTGCTTCACCAGATTACTTTATAAGCGGGCCGTGCTTGATTCTGAAGGTTTTTTGTTTTAATGTTTTTGAGAGAGAGAGAGCGAGAGAGAGCGAGAGAGAGAGAGAGCACGAGAGAAAGTGAGGAAGAGAGAGAGAGACGGAGAGAGCACGAGAGAAAGTGAGGAAGAGAGAGAGAGAGAGACAGAGAGAGCACGAGAGAAAGTGAGGAAGAGAGAGAAAGAGAGAGACAGAGAGAGCACGAGAGAAAGTGAGGAAGAGCGAGAGAAAGAGAGAGCACGAGAGAAAGTGAGGAAGAGAGAGAGACAGAGAGCACGAGAGAAAGTGAGGAAGAGAGAGACAGCGAGCACGAGAGAAAATGAGGAAGAGAGAGACAGCGAGCACGAGAGAAAGTGAGGAAGAGAGAGAAAGAGAGAGAGAGAGAGACAGAGAAGAGAGAGAGAGAAAGAGAGAGAGAAAGAGAGAGAGAGAGAGAGAAAGAGAGAGAGAGAGAGAGAAGAGAGAGAGAGAAAGAGAGAAGAGAGAGAGAGCCCCGACAATAAGACGCAGCAGTGGCTCTAAGCCATCCACCCCCAGACTCTGAGAACGTGGGTGTATGGATTCGAGCGGTGCCTCCGCTTATAAAACCCACTTCATGAGACCCGCTTCTGCATCAAACCGTCAGGAAGCTGTTAATGAATGCGGACTTAAAACAAAACAAAACCCATAAACGATTTATATTATACCTTCACTGGCTGAAGGCAGTATTGAACAGTTAAATGAACATGACGGTAATTCAGGAACAGACAAACTGCAGCTGTATGACTGTTAATGCCTCGTAAGTCAATGCTGTCAAGACAGGGTAATTACAGTGGACATAAAAGACCTTTCGCTCCCCCCAAAAAAACAAGCCTTCTGAAACAAAGCAGAGTTTACGGTTTTGCCTCGAAGGCTTTTTAAGACTACTCTCGCTGTTTATTCCGAATTCCTTTATAAAAGCCCTCCTCCACATCGCCCATCTCTTCCCACCCCCGGCTCCCTTTCTCTCTTTTCCTCCCTCTCTCATATGACACGAGAGTGACAGAAACACATAATAGCATGTTGTTGCTAAGAAACCACCTGTCTAGATTTCGCCACATCCACACTGCGATGCAGGTTTGTTTTTTTTTTTTTTTCTTTTTTTCAATCCCCCTGCGGTGATGATAACTAATAAAAACGCGTCTGCGAACGGCCGAAATCTAATAATCAGCCAGATTATGAAGACGCAGTAAACAGAAGCGCACTACGGAGAGAAGTTTGATACAGGAAGACAACCCGAGTGATTGAGGCCGACATCATCACGGGTTTGGTATGTGTGAAACCAGAGCCACACCTGGTATTTTCCACCTGAGGATACACAACAGCGCCATACCCAAACAGGCAAACCTGTCCGCGGTTGACTCTTTGGGAGAGGTGCCGGGACACGCCCCCTTTTTTTTTTCCTCCCGAGTGTTGTTTTTCAGCCGAGGACCTGACAAGTCACACCCTGCCCAGCGCACAGCAACCAGGTAGTGTTTATCCACACACACCGTTCACAATGCCTACGTGTACTCCGAGCTTCCAACCAGCAGCAGGATCTGGTGAGCACGAGCTGATTCTCGTCCCCTCCCTTTCGCAAATACATGCAGTATTATTAAACAGAGCTTTTAACACAGAGTGGAAAAAATGCTACAAGCAGTTAGTGTTCTGAATGCAGTCCAAGTGTTTTTTTTTTTCCACTCAAACACCTCACAAATATGAATAATAATTTCGTGAACCATAATAGAAGGTTGGGCAATCATCTGAAAAGGGCACGACGGTGTAAATGGCACTGTTCGTCCACTGACAGTGCCGGATAAATCAGAAATTAGTTAGCTAGCCTACTGGACAAATGCTGCATGCCAGTTCGCCTAATTATATTATGCTCTAGAAGTACGCACTCTTTTTGTGAAGAAAAGGTACAAACTTTTGAGTGTGTAGCAAAAAGAGTATGCGAGTACTGGGATAAACTAACACGTCATGTAACTGACGAGAACACTGTTGCCTAGTTACGCAGACTGTCACCGTAAACTAACCCCTCGTTGCATTTCAGTTTTTCTTCATTTGGTACTCGTTATATCATTTAATAAGGAGCTGTGGGCAATATTAGCTGAAGTGTCCATGGATCTAGCGGAACTAGTATGCCATATGGGTACCTTTGAGATACTCATTCCAACATACTACGATTTGGGACGAACAGTAGGCGAATTAGGACGCAGCAAAAGGCTCCGATGTGCTTCGCGCTTTCCTGCACTGTAAAACATGATAGCCGCATTTGAACCTATTTCTTCTTTTTAACTCCAATTGTTTATAACTCAAGTTTATAAGTTTTAGAAAAATTAAAGGGGTCACGATGCTTTTTAAATGTATTAAAAAGCTCATTATTTTGTTTATTTGGCGTAATAGTATAGGTTAACATGCTTTGATGCTTAAAAAAAAACAGATAATTCTCCGGTTTCTCCAAAGCCCCTCCTTCCGAAAAGCCCAGAGTGCTCCGATTGGCCAGCTGACCTACTGCGTTGCCATTGGCCGAAAACCTCAAGCGTGTGTCGGAAATGTAACGCCCCTTAGCACAATGGCAAGCTTTAGCTTCCAAGGCTTCTAAAGCAAATCTAAGCAACACAGTTAATAATGTGGTCGGTTTTACCGGATCGGTTCGAGCCCGAGTCAGATTCAGAAAATGCGGATGATCGAGCAGATCAATCGGAAGCGAAAGAGCGCAGAATGTTTCACAGTCATAAGTTTTTATTATGTAACTCTCTTACCTTTCAGATAGGACGTGATAACGGTTTAATTTGGCTGATGAAATCAACAGAGAAAAAGACGCAACATACAGACAGGTAACCTTTACACTAACTGTTCCTCAGTGGTGGAATGAACTTCCAACCTCAATCCAGACCACAGAATCTGTCACTATCTTCAAAAAACAGCTAAAGACCCACCTCTTCCGTGAACTCCTAACCAACTCCTAAAACGTCAACCCCACATTATCTTTAAAAAAAAAATTCTTTAACATAAAATAAATAAATAAATAAATAAATAAAAAACTTACTCTGGCTCTTACACCTCTGCTTCTCTAGAACTCAATTAGAGATCTTGTATGGTAGCACTACTTGTATTGTTCTCCGCTTGATATTTCGCTTAGTTTGTATTTCCTCATTTGTAAGTCGCTTTGGATAAAAGCGTCTGCTAAATGAATAAATGTAAATGTAGGTAACTGTGTCACGGGAATGTGCGTTGCTCTGCACGTTTACAGGCAAAAATTCCCAGAGCTGAATATCAAAACTACTTCAACACAAGAACTTTAGCTAGCACGTTAGCAAAGGTCTACAGCTAAGCCCTGGGCCACAACACAAAACTCCACAGTTGAACAGTCAACAGCAGATACTTCAGAAAATAATCAGACATGCAGTGCTTACAGGTTCTGATTCAGAAGAGCAAGATTTGTGCGAGACTATGAGCTTTGTAACTTTGCAGATCTTATACATGCACAAACAGATACATTACACACACACACACACACACACACAAAAAGGAAAAACATTAAAAAGCATCATATGACCCCTTTTAAACTTAATTCATTGTCTTGACTTGTAAAAGTGTAAACACCTTAAAAGTTTTAACTCAAAAGTATGATGAACTAATTATATGCATTAATACAGACTGTGGAAAAGAGTCCCTGCGAGTGGCGACTTTACGTAGCCATAGTCTTTGTCTCCGGTGATGAAGCGTCATGTCTGCACCCTTAAAATAAGGCTGCAACATTTCGCCCATGAGCTGTAGTGCTCTATTTTTGCAAAATGTCACTGGAGTCCATCATTCTCGTTTGATGAAATGTAAAAATAGAGCGTCCGCGTGTTGTTTTAGAGCGCGAGTGATAAAATAGCAGTTTTTACGCTGCATCGTGTTGTACTGCATTTTCATCACTCCGTGCTCCTGATTCTGGAGTGCTTGTCTAGCATACGTTCAAACGAATTAATACGCCTAGTGAAAAGAATTCCTACTGACAGCCAGACCATGTCCACGGAGCACGTCTGTAGTGTAGCAGACAGCAGGATTCGGAAAATTATAGCACAGGAGTAATCGAGCAATTGAGAATATCAACCTGTTGGAGCGTGTTGGGTATAAACAAAAACGTAGCATCCAGTTTTTCCCCCCTCCCGAAAGGGGAAATGGAGTAGGAAAAAAAAAAAAAAATGCTGGTGACCGTTATATCAGCAGCCTACTAAACCTGCTTGTGCAATGAAAAACTGATAGCCTGGCTATGTAACCCACTGGTTCTCAACCAGGGAGAGATCGGAAGGGCCGTGAATTGTTTTCAAGAAAAAAAGAAAAAAAAAAAAAAAAGACAGACAGGGCATCATTTGGGTACTCGGTGTATTTTATTGCTTTTCAAATAGAATGTGCATAAATGAAAAACCCCACGTTCTCTCTCCCTCTCTTCCTGTTATTTTTGCTGGGGAGAGGCAGAGCTTAGCCTGCCTTTTATCTAGCTGTCAGTGCAGACCAGTGTTGCCAGCTTAGCCACTTTTCAGACCCCTTTAGCCACTTTTTGTTACAAAAAATACAAAATTTCACCGGCGCCTAACAACAAATCTAGCGACTTTTTCGACAAACTTTAGCAACTTTCCAAATGTCGCCGGAACTGTCCTGCAAACGTGAGGCCTTGCTTTCCCGCTGCACTCACACCTCTCTCTGCGCCTGCTTATAGAATTTTATAAAAGTCATAAAAAAGTTCTTTTTTAAAAATCATAAAAGTTATGAAAAAGTACAAAAACACAAAAGCGAAAAAAAAAAAATCTATCTATCAAAAACAGATTATAGATTAGGTTACATACAGATAGATTTTATATAGAACAGATAATCATTATACCGGGTCTCCTCCAATATGGGGCGGGGGGTGGGGTTGCCACATGATTGGGGAAGCTTGGAGGGCCTTTAGTTACAAAAGGTTGAGAACCTCTCTCATGTAACCTGTTTGTCCCGGTTTTCCAGGTTAGAGCTTTGCCCCAGAGCAGTTGTTTCATCGAACACATTGGATCGCGGATCATTGTCTGCTGGGTTTGCTGATCTTTTCTGTCTTGTGTACCAAATGACCGATTAGAACTGTACATTTGCAATGTTTAATTCAACAGTGACCTCTTTCTCGAATCGTGTAAATATCTCCAGGGTTATGCAAACTGCCGCAAGATAAATCCCGACGCCATTTATTAGCTGTGCGACCTCAATCAAGGTCTCTTTAGGTAGCGTTGTTACGCATGTGCTAGCTCCATGTACCGTGCTAGTCTGAACACTGGAAAAATGCATCCATTTATAAAAAAAAAAAAAAAAAATTAAAAAAACCCCAATAAAGAAAAAAGAAGGCATGTAATCGATTCAGAAACTCCTTCTACTTCAAAGGCAGCAAAATGCATTTGCACGTACGACCCGGACTACATCGAGTATGGCTTTACTGTCACAGTGGATGAAAAACCAGTGTGTCGGGAGTAGTGAGGTTTTGGCCAACGAGTCAATGAAGCCATCCAAACTTGAACGTCACCTTCAGAGTAAGCATCATGTGTCGGTAAAACCAGTGGATGTTTTATTTTATTTTATTTTATGAAAGCGGGCCATGATGACCCAAAAAAAGTGGGCGAAAGCCTGAGAAACCCTGATCTGACAAATGGTGACGCCTTCTTAAAACTCAATATGTGAAACACAATATGTGAAATTTGTACCATAATGCAAAGGAGTGGATAAAAGACGTTCGTTTCTGAGCTGCTGAACCTACAGCAACACGAGTCTGAATAACTGTTTGACACCGAAAGCGAGTGGAGGCAGCGAGACTTTACCTCTATGTGAAGCAGAAGTGAAGTAATATGGTAACCAGCAATGGGATGGAAGAAGGTGCAGCTCGCCTCCAGTACGTTTTAGGCGCGTGCATTTCACTAGCAGACTGCAGATGCACTGCAGAAATGCGTTTTACACACAATTTCCCCATTTGTAGTCACAGGGCTGGCTTTGTACATGCTCTGTAGGTAACTTGTGTAGATTTCACACTAGCCTGGTGCTACCAGTGAAACCATGGCAACCGGCAGCAAGCTAAAGATAGGAGCATCCGCTAGCAACTAGAGCTTTGAGAGACACGAGATGACAAAATGTGCATGTGTGTGTCTAGAATAAAACTCTCAGTGATGTATATAATAAGCCTGAGCAGTGCGCAATCCTGCATATAATGCTGGAATATTTTACGGTCACCTTGGTCAACTTGTTTTACCTAGCATCACTTTCTTTATTAAAGTTGCTTGTCGTGACAGTTCTGCTAAAACGACACCATCGATAAATTCCGATTCAATAAATGGGTAAATTAGAAATTCGATAAACAGACACGCTGTTAGCCTGGCGAGTCAGCATTACCGGGCCTGAATTTGCATATGGACTATGATTGGCTCTTTTATTTTATGATGCAATGACACGGTCATTGTCACTTGCTCAATGTTTTAAAATAAAAATGTTCAGCTCCCTGGTGTGGCTCAAACTAAGCTAAACTTTATTTAAAAAAATAAATAAACAACTTTTTTTTAAATGCCATTAGCACACGTCTAGCTAAGAACCGAAACCTCGAGGTAGATATACAACATAATTCTCCTCAAGCAGCCAGGACATGCAAGGCTGCTGATGTCCTCCTCTCACCTGTGTTCATGATCAGCTTCATGTCGGAAGGCGACTGAATGCAGTCAGAGCACAGAAACTGCAATATTGTGACAGCAGGCCTTGACCATGACTCACAGAGAGGGGGGCGGGGCCTCTTATCACACTGCTGATTGTTTCCCAGGCGAGACAGCTTTAACCGCTGTAATCGCAGGTAGGGTGTGCCTTGTTTGCATGCGTACGTTTGTGTGCATAACGGAGTCTTGGGCGAATTCACACCCACACCCGGTGTTTAAACATGAACACACCTTAGCGGCCAGAGTGCTGCGCTCGTCATTCTCTGCTCCCCTGTGATTATTCAGCAGCTCCCTCAACGTTCTACCATCTCCGATGACCGCCTTCACATTTTATCCTCCCCACAACACTCCTCCGCAACCTGATTCACCCAACAGAACAGAAAATGGTAGGAAGGTGTATTTTGTAAGTCAGCTAGAAGATCTGGGACATCCAATGTGGGGAAATCCCATATTTTGTCTCTCTTTTTTGTTTGTTTTTCTGTTTCCAAGTGATCCATAACTGTTCTAATTTTGGTTTAACCATTTTATCAGGGCATTCCGAGGACCAAACAGGGAGAGAGGGGTGGATCCGTAGCCCAGGACAACCAGATATCACGTCGGGGTTATGGATAATTTCCTGGTGCAGAACCCAAAAAACATCAACAACAACAAACTCCTCCTTATTGACTTGTATATACAGTAGGGTCCAAAGGTCAGAGATCACACTGAAAATCCAGGTTGAGGTTTTGTTTGTTTGTTTTTTTTTTTTAGAATTTAAAATTGGAAATAAAAACAAAAAGGTGTTAGAATATTTAAATATTTAAAAACAAAGAATGTAAAAGTAAATGCTCAATCTTAAATATGTCATATTCTGGACGATTTCTAGGTTCCTATTTAAATGTAAGCAAATTTGTGCTATTGATCATGTTAACTGTCTGTACAAAAAGCTCAGATTTCCTCACGTCTAATCTCTTCTACTGGAGCACGTGTTCAGACGACACGCCGATGGATTTAATCTCAAACGGATCGGAAGCTTTTGTACACACTTGTGGAGTCCATGTCAGCTTGATCTCTCTCACACACACACACACACACAGTCATTAAAGCAAAGCGGGGACATACCGAATACTCTGAAATTCATATAAATATGTCAAAAGATTCGCATTTTCACTCAAGCTGTTGTCATTAATAGAATTTGTCATGAAATATATTGTATCAAATTAGAAAAGAATGCGAAATAGAAGCATTTTTCACTTTTGGACCCCGCTGTGTGTTCAACCCTCGAGGCTGTAACTAGAACACGCTTCAAATCCCACCCGGAGGCACAAGATGGCCGACCACAGAACGAGAATTTTTACTAAGGCAAATGAATCTGCGTACACTGATGACAGATGACCTTTTCCGAATCAGGAACATGCAGGTATATGGAAAGCAAGCAAAGTAAAGTGAAGTGCATGTATAACGTTCTCGGTTTCCCGTACTGTTAAAAAGGTGGAAAGAAAAAAGCATTAGCCAGACTTGAACATCATTTACGTGTGATGCGAAGATCGAAAAACGCATTTCATCATAAACTTGTACGTTTCCCTTAGTCTGTATTGATGATGATTAGCCACTCGGTCGTTCCCGACCCTTGGCGACTTCGTAAGCTAGCTCCCTCCACGCTTCATGATTCCTGACAGCTTCCTGCAGTCACATGACGTTCATGCCCGTGTCTGGTTTGATGGTGTCAAGTCAGCGGGTCCGCCGTCTGCCTTTTCTCCTTGTCCTGCTGAGAATTCTGAGCATCATATCCTTCTCTGACGATCTTGAACGCCCGACATGCCCGAAGTATGTCGGTCTGAGGCGAGTGATTTTGGCTTGTAGGGACATTTCAGGTTTCACCAGGTGCAGGACTGCCTTGTTGGTTGCTTTCGCAGTCCAGGGTGTACAGAGCATCGCTCTCCGATACGACAGTTCAAAAGAGTCGATTTTTCTTTGGTCCAAGTTTCACACCCATACATTGCGATGGAGAACACGATGGTTTCAACCAGTCTGCGCTTGGTGTATGTATCAACACCCCTAATTAGCAAGATAGCTCACAATACGTGACTACTTTACATTAGCTAGGACTTTTTAGCCCAGTCAGCTTTCAGACTACCAAAACATGGCACTGAGTAACATATCGGAGCATTTACTTGCCTCGTGGCCTAGCTAAAGAAATTTAAACATGGGTGGAGATCTGTTTGGTAAGCCGTTTAACGTCTCTTCACAAACCCTGATGCCAAACACAAGGTAAATTAGGCCGTCTCCATTGCTGCACCTGTTGTTGATATTCCGTTAGCTCCAGTGTTGTGTGGAAAACTGTCACATCATAACCTCCTGAGAATTCGTCCTACTTTTACGAGCAGTTCTGGATTCAGACTAGCGCTGTGAAAGACAGTCCGTACAGGATTCTGCACAGATTTTTGTGATCATTGTGGCCAAAAATGCTTTATTTTGCTGCGTCTTTTTATCAGAATTTGAGATGCAACATTTTTTTGTGCAAAACCACTTGAACTGACGATATCGCAACTGCACAAATTTGTTTTGCACGGCCTTTCTCAGCGACGTTTGCTGGTAAATGAGATCTTTTAGCTGTACTCATGTTTGACGCACTTGAATCGAGAGGGCTTTGGTTGAATGTGTGTCATGATGACGTCACGTGAGGTCTTGGCCCAAATCTGCGGTAATTCAGGAAAAATTGCAAGCGCCTCCAAATATTGTGGAGTTTGTGTGATTTTGTGTAAGGGAAATCCTGGAGGGACTGAAAAGCACCATAATACAGTGCGGTTCACTGAAAATGTCATGACTGACTAGACCCGCGAGGTACACCATTAAAGTCCCCGTGGAGTGCCTTATAATGTGCAGTGTTATTTGATGTGTTGACGTAATTTCCACTGAAACAGGAAGTCAGGGCAGGACATATAGAGTGGCTCCTCCCTCTTTTTAAATATCCAACTATGTCTGACAATTGACGGTACCTTGCAAAACGAACATCCCAAAATTGGTGAAGGAATCATGGGACAAATTCCCGTCACAAAGCCGTGAGCTGACACAAATACCTCCTTCTCCAGACTGAATGAAGTCAAGCCATTTCCTTCTTAACCTTCTGGAATAAACCGCACATGTTCGAATAGCCAAAGACGCATTTACGACCCGTGCTTGCTGATACGAGTTCTCTCGCTCAACAACGCCAACTTCGGCAAGGTCACTTTTATAATGTTGGGGGCGGGACACTTCAGAATCTAGTGAGCATTTGATTGGACAGAAAATCTGATGAGACGCTGAAGTGCAGAATGATGTCATCAAAACTGGTGATCCATATCGGTGGTAGAGAGAGAGAGTGTAAAATTTGAAGGGTTATATGTTCCAAATGCGAATTTTGTCATTGTTTTGAAGCACACTAGCTTATAGATAAACTTAAAGGGATAGTTCATCCATAAATGAAAATTGTGTCATCAATTACTCACCTGCATGTCATTCCAAACCTGGAAGACTTTCATTCATCTCCGGAACACAAATGAAGATGTTTTTAATGAAACCTGGGAGATTTCTGTCTCTCCATTTACAGTCCAAGTAACCAAACCTTCCAAGCTCCAAAAATGTATCGTAAAAGCAATCCATGTGAACGCAGTGCTTTACTCACAATTTCATGAGGAGATACGAATGCTTTTTATGCGCAAAATAACTAAAATTACATCTTAATTCACAAAATATCTTCACTTCTGCATCGATCTCTAACGCCCATTCACGACATACGCGTGCTGTGTTGACGCGAGAGCGGACCAAAAAAAAAAAAAAAAAAAGTTGAGTCCTCCTCTATGTCGAAATCTGCAGACATCTTCGTTACAAAGATTGTTCTACGTGACTCAGTTTGTGTACAGCGTTCCTTCTTCCTCTGCTGTAAACAGCGCAATACTTCCAGGTCCCGTTGTATCGCCAGAGCGGGAGTTCTACATTCGTATCGCTTCATAAAACTGGGATTAAACCACTCGAGTCACATGGATTACTTTTCCCCATGGCTTTATGAACTTTTTGGAGCTTGGAAGTTTTGGTTACTTGGACAGCGAATGGAGGGACAGAAATCTTCGAGGTTTCATTAAAAATGTCTTCATTTGTGTGTTCCGGAGATGAATGAAAGTCTTACAGGTTTGGAACGACATGCAGGTGAGTAACTGATGACAGAGTTTTCATTTTTGGGTGAACTATCCCTTTAAGGTTATGTATATCTATAAGCAAGTGTGCTTCAAAACAATGACAAAATTCGCATTGAGAACATAAACCTTCAAATTTTACAGTCTCTCTCTATCACCGATACGGATCGACAATTTCGATGACACCATTCTGCACGGTAACTGATGACAATTTTCTTTTTTGGGTGAACTATCCCTTTAAGGCTAACACATACCTACAAAAAGCCACAAAACTTCCATTTTGATTTCACTGGGACTCCTCAGAAGTAAGCACTTGCCTCACTTGGAAAAAGAAAGAAAGAAAAAAAAAAAACACCACCTGCCAAATGAATACATGGAAATGTGTAACACGCCGCAGTCTCCCTTCCTCAAATCAGACAATTCCTCAATCTGACAAAGGCTATTATGGCGTGACTCGCAAAGACTGATAAAGACTGATAAAAACAGAGTCCGAATCGAGCCCAGACTGGTGTAAACACGGTGAGGAAATGGCGAGACGGTGTTTTGCGTCCACTCCAAATGCAAATGGCAACACCCTGATCCAGGACACATACGCCTGGCCTTGAGCTCTCAGAATAGTTCCATTGTCCTCGTTTTAGGTGTTGGACTTCAGGTGCCCTATTTAACAGGCTTATGTATCACAGGACTGAGGCTTAATCCAGAGAAAGGACCAAGTTTGGGGTTTTGTGTGTGTATGTATGTGTATGTGTGTATATGTGTGTGTACGAATACAGGATGGACCAGGAAGACACAGGGTGCGTGTGTGTGTGTGTGTGTGAGTGTAGGAATACAGGATGGATCAGGAAGACACAGGGTGTGTGTGTGTGTGTGTGTGTGTGTGTGTAGGAATACAGGATGGACCAGGAAGACACAGGGTGTGTGGATGTATGTATGTATGTATGTATGTATGTATGTATAGGTAGGAATACAGGATGGATCAGGAAGACAGGGTGTGTGTGTGTGTGTGTGTGTGTGTGTGTGTGTGTGTGTAGGAATACAGGATGGACCAGGAAGACACAGGGTGTGTGGATGTATGTATGTATAAGTAGGAATACAGGATGGATCAGGAAGACAGGGTGTGTGTGTAGGAATACAGGATGGATCAGGAAGACAGGGTGTGTGTGTGTGTGTGTGTGTGTAGGAATACAGGATGGATCAGGAAGACAGGGTGTGTGTGTGTGTGTGTGTGTGTGTGTGTGTGTGTGTGTGTGTGTAGGAATACAGGATGGATCAGGAAGACAGGGTGTGTGTGTGTGTGTGTGTGTGTAGGAATACAGGATGGATCAGGAAGACAGGGTGTGTGTGTGTGTGTGTGTGTGTGTGTGTGTAGGAATATAGGATGGATCAGGAAGACAGGGTGTGTGTGTGTGTGTGTGTAGGAATACAGGATGGATCAGGAAGACAGGGTGTGTGTGTGTGTGTGTGTGTGTGTGTGTGTAGGAATACAGGATGGATCAGGAAGACAGGGTGTGTGTGTGTGTGTGTGTGTGTGTGTGTGTAGGAATACAGGATGGATCAGGAAGACAGGGTGTGTGTGTGTGTGTGTGTAGGAATACAGGATGGATCAGGAAGACAGGGTGTGTGTGTGTGTGTGTGTGTGTGTGTGTAGGAATACAGGATGGATCAGGAAGACAGGGTGTGTGTGTGTGTGTGTGTGTGTGTAGGAATACAGGATGGATCAGGAAGACAGGGTGTGTGTGTGTGTGTGTGTGTGTGTGTGTGTGTGTGTGTGTAGGAATACAGGATGGATCAGGAAGACAGGGTGTGTGTGTGTGTGTAGGAATACAGGATGGATCAGGAAGACAGGGTGTGTGTGTGTGTGTGTGTGTGCGCGCGTGTAGGAATACAGGGTGGATCAGGAAGACAGGGTGTGTGTGTAGGAATACAGGATGGATCAGGAAGACAGGGTGTGTGTAGGAATACAGGATGGATCAGGAAAACAGGGTGTGTGTGTGTGTAGGAATAAAGGATGGGATCAGGAAGACAGGGTGTGTGTGTGTGTGTGTGTAGGAATACAGGATGGTATCAGGAAGACAGGGTGTGTGTGTGTGTGTGTAGGAATACAGGATGGATCAGGAAGACACAGTGTGTGTGTGTGTGTGTGTGTGTGTGTGTGTGTAGGAATACAGGATGGATCAGGAAGACACAGTGTGTGTGGATGGAGTTGATGTGAAATTGCCTATAGGCAGAGTTAACTAAGAAACCTGTTGCAACAGAGCAGGTCGTCTGAACGCACCTGTGAAGGAAGGGCAACTATGAAGCCAAGCCAAACCCTGAGCTTCACATGAGAGAGAGAGAGAGAGATGGCAGAAGGTAAAATAAAACACACAAAAAACGCACATTTAAGCAATGTTCGACTTCATAACCCTAGGTTACTGTTTTTAATCCCTCTCACATCTGAATGAAAAACAAACAATGCATGCTAACAAGTTTCACTAGTGATTCCCCTTCACTCCACTCCTCACACCCAACAAGAACATTGTTGCTTTAAACACATGTAAGGACACGTTCTACAGTCAAACTACTTCAGCAGTGTTACTCCTGAACATTTACTAAGGTGAGGAAAAATCCTCCATCAGTCACTAAACCCCGCTTTGTGAAGCGAACCGTGCGCGAGAGCTCGTCATCAGCTACTTTACCTTGTAGACATTCTCCGTAACGCGGTGGACCTCGTCGGTACGAGACATGGTGATATCTTCAGTCCAAACCATACACACTCTCTTCTAAAGAAAAACGGTTATCCGAAACACGTCTTGGGGTGGGTTTTATAATCTCTATCTATAAATCTATGTTCGCCTCCTAGACGCAAGGACAAATCGAATGAAGCTCAGAACTGACTCGAGAAATTCGCCTGTGTGGCTCTGCTGGAGCTGCAGCGGAGAAACGCCGACGGTGCTGCGGTAATTGAAACAGACAACTCTCTCAGTTTGTGAAAACACGCCCCCTGAAATTGGCTCCGCCCACAAGGCAGGTCTTTACGGTACCTGTTCAACATTCCCCGCCTCCGTTGGTTCAATAACCATGGCAACCGTGGCACAATAATATTGATGAAAACAGTTTCTCGAAGTGAACACATGAGGTGAATTCTGGTGCGAATGGCTTGACGTTTCAGTTCAGTGGTGAAGGATTATGAGATTAAGTAGAATACTGTAAGACCTGATGGGCTTGTGCTGTTTTAGCATGCAGTGCATTCTGAGATGATTTTCTGCTCAGGGCAGTTGTAAACAGTGGTTATTTGAGTTACCATAATCTTCCTGTCAGCTCGAACCAGCTGTCCGTCCTCCTCTGAGCTCTCTCATCAAGGCGTTTCTGCATGCGGAGCTGCGTCTCGCTAGATGTTTGTTTGTTTTTCACACTATTCTGTGTAAACTCTAGAGAGTTTTGTGTGAAAATACCTGATCAACACGTTCTGAAATACTCAAAACAGTCTTAGGGGTTAGCATGTTTGCCTCACATCTCCAGGGTTGGGGGTTCGATTCCCGCCTCTGCACTGTGTGCGTGGAGTTCGCATGTTCTCCCTGTGCTTCGGGGGTTTCCTCCGGGTACTCCAGTTTCCTCCCCCAGTCCAAAGACTTGCACTGTAGGCTGATTGACATGTCTAAATTGTCCGTAGTGTGTGAATATGTGAGAGATTGTGCCCTGTGATAGGTTTGTTCCCCGCCCAGGGTGTCCCCTGGGATAGGCTCCAGGCTCCCCGCAACCCTGTGTAGGATTGAAGGATGTATGGATGGATGAACTGAAGCTTGTGAGCGGTATCTGATGATCGTTGTACTGTGCTACTGCCACATGAGAGATTGTATAATTGCATGATTGAGCAGGGGTACAGATGTTCCTGTTAAAGTGTCTGGTGTATGTGCAATCACTAATCATCATCCATCACTCTTTATGCATCCCTGCTGGATTTGGTTTATTGCATTTCTCTTTAAGATGTGCTTCACACGGGAGAAACAAAAATTGGCCGATTATTTTGTTAAGCGCCTCTCAGACATTAGAATCGAGGACTTTTCATTTCGCCATGAGACACTTTAGCAGCTTAGAACGTAACATCAATGTCATCACATTTAATACTGCGAGTTGTTGCTATGGTAGCAATGAATTGAGGAAACTGAAAGAACTCATCTACACGCTCAATATATTTTTTTTTTATATCCCCAAAGAATAAAAGTTATGCAATAAACATCTTGAAATTTGAATATGAACTTGTTTTGCCTCCTACAGCTTCAAAGGATTTTTTGCTAGCTGGATGATTGAGTACCATCTGTTTCAGATTCCCAAATCTGCTTTAACATACCTTTAATAAACTTGAAATGTTTTTTTTCCCCCATGTTACTGCAGTGCACTGTGTTTATGTCTTGAAAGCAGGCTTGTCATTTCTTATCGCAACAACAAATATGAACATTTGATAGGAACGCCGGCTCCAGTGGTCTCGGCAAAGAATAATAATTAAAGCAGCTTACTGGTCAAGGACAACAAGGCTTGTGGGTGGAAAAAAAATCGTGTCAGAAACTGATGATTGAATAGTTCTTACTTACTGTAGCCACGAATAAGCAAGGGAATATTATATATATATATATATATATATATATATATATATATATATATATATATATATATATATATATATATACACACACACACACACACACACACATATATATGGCTCCTGCTTGATTGGAATGAAAACCTGCACCCACACCGGCCCTTTCCAGATCAGATTGGACACCCCTGATTTAGAGTATAGATTCACAAATGCACATTTCATCAATACTGACATGGATTTTACTTACACAAAAAGGTCATAGTACAAGGTAATATACAGTAAGAAATTGAATTGCAATCATTTACTTCAAATCAGTCTCATGGACAAGATCGTTGAATGTTCCTTCATATCTAAAGTTCTCATTTTGTAAAAAAAAAAAAAAAAAACATCTCAAGATTGTGTAATGATTTTCTATTCGGTGAATCTTGTAATATCAACCACACCTGAAGACAATTGTATAAATGTCCACCATCATCATAATGGCAGTGATCCGTTCAAAGCAGACATTTTTACCCTCATCACAATAAATAAAGCCAGTACATGCAATGCATATGTTGAGTCAGGTTTAAGAAAAATCATGGGAAGAGCTGACAGGAAAGAACAGTGTGTTCACGGTGTGCTTGCGTCTTCGTATTAAGACTGATTAACGTGTGAGCGATCCGTATCGCGAGACCGTCGGCTACTACGCCGACAGAACCTCTCCATCCTGCTTCACTTCCGCTGGTTTTCTCTCTAGAAACAAGACAAGAGCAGAAAGTTAGAAAGAGGGAGAGGGAGCCACGTACTGGCAGTTTGAAGTAATGCTGCATTTGCGCTTTAAGACGTTCACACCCTTCTTTAGCTCGGGCACTGCAGGCAAGGGCTCAGTGGGCACTTCAGGAAGTTGAAAATCTTCATCCTTTGAAACAGAAGAAATCAGATCGTTTCAGGCAATAAAAGGAAGAGAAAAAAAAACAAAAAAACAAATCAGCCTAAAATAAGCAGGCACTTGCTCTGACATAGATGAGTGTACCTGAATGATGGCCTCCAGCTCTGCCAGCACAGCATCCTCATCCTCCTGGCTCAGAGAGCCAGCCAGCATCTCACTGATTTGCTGGGGGGGAAATAAAATACATTCAGAGATGCATAATACTGATCTGATAATACTATCCTGTTATTAACCAAATAGCGAGACAATTTCTAATGTTTGTAAATATCTATACGTATTATGTATAGTAATAATCAGCTCAATCATCAATAAAGACATCCTATGTTCATGTGGTTCACGTCATCTGTGTTGTCAGTTGCACACTTTTGCGGTATGAAATACGTCATACATGTTAAATGTAATCTAATTCTGGAGCTATTTCACACCAACAGGATCCCCGATACTAATACCCAGTATAGGATCAGTGTGTCCAAGTTTATGTTTGTTCATTCAGAGACTGTTTTATTTAAAGCAATTTACAAGTAAGACCAAATACAACACACGTATCCAAGGGCTTTCTGAAAGTTCTAGCATTTGTACGTACAACCTTGTGGTCACTAGTTTAAAGCCTATACAGCAGTGCCACAGGCTGATTGCCTCCATGCCACGCAGCATTGATGCAGTAATTTGTGCAAAAGGAGCCCTGACCGAGTATTGACTGCATAAATGAACATACTTTTCAGAAGGTCGATATTTCTGTATTATAAATTCTTTATTCTAATATTTTGAGATACTGGATTTTTGATTCCCATGAGCTGTAAGACCGACCGAGAAGTGAATGTCAACGACGGTGCTGGCAAACCTATGTATGTATGTACGTACGTACGTACATGTCTCTATGTATGGAGCAGCTCTGACAGTAGTTCCAGCTACAAGGCTTATATTAATTCTAACATCATTCTAACACGTTATCATTTCTGTACTAACACTTACACAGGGCCACTCATATAAACAGATTAAACCTGGGTGTAACTGTTGGTATGGTGAAGCTTTCTGTGAGATGTTTATTTAGCATTTTTGGAAGGAGTCTCCAGTGTCGGTGCTTTGTAACAGTCAGAGATAAAGCTGCGTAACGTTAGGTTTTCCACCATCTCTTCAGGTTTGAGGGCTTTGTGAATTCTCGATAACACAAGACACTGTACTTATCCGTTTTATTCATTTCGGGGGGGTTGGGGGGGGGCTGGTGAGGGAACTGCTGATTATAGCTGCTATAATGTAAGCAGTATATTAGAATGTTTTGTAGCCGTTTCACAACATGAAATTATAACAACTATAAATGGATAAAGAGCATCACGTTTCATTTTTTATTCATAAAAATTCTATTTGTTGGCAAAATCGCTGTGGTATATGAGGAATAAAACGGTGCGAGTTGTGCTGCTACTGAGAGAGAAAAAATAAATCAACTTCCAGGCAGTTACTGCATCACACTACTTTGGCGCTGATTATTTACCTATAACAGCACACCCTGTGATGTTTTATTCAGTACATAACCTCTGCGTCACCACCGGCTCATGTCAACCTGTAACAAAACGTTTTTATTCACTGGACGTGACTCAGAAAAGAGATCAGTCACCGCACCGGGGCAGCAGTAACCACCTGTACTGTAAGTGATAAAAAGGACAAACCTTCTGATATTCTACTGAATCCTGTGTCTCCAGCATTATTCTCTCTACTTCTTCAATGGACAGAGCCTGTGGAGACGAGATATCCTTTAAATGCAAGATCTTTCCTCAGGAAAAATAAAGCACCATGACTTCCAAAAAACAAAACAACACAATTTTAGCTAGAGTTAGCAATTTTTAATCAAGAGTTTTTATTTATTTATTCATTTTTAAACTGTTATCTATCTATCTATCTATCTATCTATCTTCCTTCCTCCCTCCCTCCCTCTCTTCCTTCCTCTGTCTGATCCATCCTGATGCCCTGCTTCTGGCTGAGTTCTCATCACTTGGAAATCATCCACTGTTGCTGAAGATGGCCCCACATCCCCACTGCCTAAAGATCAATGAGATTACTGAGGATGGTAGCACTTAAAAACCATGAAGATGGCGCTGGACTGCAACTGATATGAACGGTTTCGCTATGATAGCTTTAGTTCTACAATTGCCATGTACAGTTCTGTACTCGTTCCCTTGTTATGAATTTCCTGGGTACACAACTGCACCTTTTGACCATGTTGTACGCGGTTATAGAAGGGAATAATTTATGGGATTTATGGGTTTCCTTTTGAGTCTGGTTCCCCTCAAGGTTCCTTCCTCATATCATCTCAGGGAGCTTTTCCCTTGCTACCTTGCTCATTAGGGATAAATGGATACAGTTTAAATGTATATCCTGAATGTATATATTTCTGTAAAGCTGCTTTGTGATAATGCCCATTGTTAAAAGCGCTATACAAATTAAATAGAATCTAATTGAATCTACAATCACTTAATCTGTAAACAATGGATGCTACAGAGGCTTTGCCAGACACAGCTCATTCTTGAGTACACAGATTTTCTTTTTCCTTGTACGACAGTTCATCATTCCTAATGCTGAAGCGCACGAAAACTACATTTCATCTGAGCTCCTCACCTCATGCATTTTCTTCAAGCAGTCATTGCCGACTTTCAGACCTTCCAAGACCTTTACTTCAATCTGAGCAAATTCGAGGTCCTGGACCTGCAAAGAGAACATGTATGCACATTTGTAGCTTTTGACATACTGTGTTCTGCTACTTTAAAAAAAAAAAAAAAAAAAAAAAAAGTAGGACATGTCCACAGAGTGATGCGCTCTTCAGAGTGTCCCTCATTTGGATCATTAGTGCAGTCTCAGTAGAGCAGGAGACGACTCTCACCATGTGCTCTAGGTTGCTTATCTGGGTCTCAGTCTTGTCCAGAAGTTGATCCTGGTACCGCTTTTTTTTGAGCAGCAGAAGAGCTCTTCTGAAACCACAAGGCCACAGGAATCACTCGTAAACGCCGGCGTACCATACGTGCCATGAACATTCACTCAAAACCGATTTATAATGGAAACAGATACTGAACTCTTACACTTTAATAAGAACGATATTAGAAATGAGCAGACCTCAGAGATCGTCTTAGCAAAGTTGTCCTAATGTAGTTTTATCTAAATGTTCCAAAATCGGACCAATACATTAAAACAATTTCAGTCATTTACATTCTCAAAAAAGGTTTTAAAGGCTTAATTCTGTCAATTATATTTTAGAAGAAGAAATATATATTATTTCTTCTTCTAAAATATAATTGACAGAATTAAGCCTTTAAAACCTTTTTTGTTGTGGTTCAGTATCATCCTCTTTGAACGACACAATTGAACACATTGTATGAGAGAAGATAAAGGAAACTCCGTTAAACGTACTCTTTCTTCCCATCCTTCAGCAGCTGCTTGGCTAGAAGCCTCTCTTTCTCCAGCTGAACGGTCAGTTTTCTCTGGTACTGCTTCAGTTTATCTCGCTGCTGTTTTAGTTGCTGAAAATAAAGAACGGAAGATAAAGAAGTGCAAGTCGTGTTTAAGCTGAGAAACTGGAACGAACCCATCCGAAGAACCTGTATGGAACGTAGACGCAAATCACTGCAGTTTCCCAAAAGACCAAATCGGTCTGACTGAATTAGCCGGCTAGCGTGCAATTAGAATACAGACTTCATACAATGACTTCATGCTGCTAACCGCATTATACTGATTGAAAATTCAGAAAGTGTTGATGAATTTTCTTAACGGCTCTGACGGTAGTTCCTCGGGATTATATCAGTGCTCTTGCTCTTAATATTATTGTTTCTGTACTAACAACTTCTACAGGGTCTTGTCAGGAGGACACTCCAAATGAAACAATAATAATAATTGAATCATGTCATCGATCTAGCGACATTGACTGTGAGGGGATGTATATTTAATATTTATGGAAGGAGTCTCCAGTTTCAGCACTTTGTAACAGTCCGACTAAATCAGTCACTTTAGGGTCAATTATTTCGTCTTAAGCCGGGTGCACATGGTGTGATATTTAATAGTCCTTTGCATCTGTTGCCTGTCAGACCCTATGAACATGTTCCCCTCTGTAAGCCATGTCACACTGTAGGATCTCAGTTGTGATTAATATCAGACTGTACGACAGTCAAGACGCGAAAAACAGATGCATGCAAGAAGACTGGTGCGGAGTAGGAGAAGCCACACTACAGGACCGTGCCTCAAATCTTCCTACACTGCCAGAATTTAATCGGAGGAGAAATTTGATCGTGACGGCCGTTAATCGGCAGTCGGGGAGCACGTCAAACTAACGATCAAAGACTATAGATTTTGGCCTAGGATTATAGGAATCTTTTAGGATTCACAAAATTTGTCCCAGACGACCAAATCGTGGCCAGAATCGTACAGTGTGAACCCGGCTTTATTGTCTGAGTGAGTGAGTGTGAGAGAGAGAGAGAGAGAGAGAGAGAGAGAGAGAGTGAGTCTGGTGTGGAACCAACCAAGTGTTTATGATAACAGGAACTAACTCAATTTAAGGGGTTCGTTTTTAACAGGGTCTAGAAAAAAGGGATCATATTTACTCCTTCTTAGCAACTCTTCACTGACTTCCACGTTAAATTTAGGGCTGATTTTAAAATCCTTCTTTTTTTGTGCATAAATAATTGTCTGGTCTTGCACCAAAATACATCAGTGACCTTCTTCACCCTTACTCTCCATTCAGATCGCTCAGATCTTCCAAATCGGTTACTTTTGTCTGTCTCCTGATGTCAACATAAATCCAAGGGTGATCGGGCTTTTTCTGCAGCCGGACCAAAACTTTGGAACAGTCCAGTCCCCCTTTCATCTCAGGTCTGCGTCATCATTAGCTTTTTTTTCTTTTCTTTTAAATCTTCTCTTAAATCATAGTTTTATTCTTTGAAAATTTCCTTAGAAAATGTCGAGATGTTGATGTTATTGTTTTAACTGGTTTACCTTTTTCTACTGTACAGCAATTTGAATCCACTTATGTTGTGTTTAAATGTGCTTTATAAATCAATGTTGACCAGCTGGACGTATGCCCGGTTGAAAGATTAGGCTACCCGTTGCACCATCTAGGTGTAGTATGTGTATATATATATATATATATATGGAGATAGATTTTGTTTCATTTCGAAGGTCTTTCCATTTCGTCTTCTCTTTGTCGCCTGTCCGATTTACTAATCCTAATTCCTTGATTGTTTTATTTGTATACTAAAATATGCATATACAAACTGTAGCGGTTGTTTAATTAATTTATTTATTTTATTAATTACATATAACTATAAACTGATTAACCATTAACTGATTAAGCACTGACTAAGTGATGTGGTATAAGAGGAATAAAACATGCTGTTGTTGGAAACCAGTCTATACTCCCTGACTGCATCACACCACCGTGTCATTGAATATTTTCCTATAACAGCACACCCTGTTTTTTCCTCATTCCTTAGTTAACTATTCATAGCTGCCAGTGCCTTTAAATCCCAGGGCCAGATAAATAGGACACCTGACTAACCCCAGTGCATGCAGTTGTTTATCCATGAAGAGTAATCCCTTTAGTGGTATTTAATTAGCGTTACCCAACATACTGACCATAACTGTTGAACACCCCCCATCCCATACACCCCCCAGCCCATACACCCCCCAGCCCATACACCCCACAACCTACACTCCCCCCATTCCACAACCCCCCTCCCCCATACACCCCCCTCCCCCCATACACCCCCTCCCCCCTACCTCATACCCCCCCTACCTCATACACCCCCTCCCCCCTACACTCCCCATTCCACACACACAGATTAAATGCTACGTTTCTTTCACCGCGAGGATAAATATGAATGAACAGTACCAGAATAGCCCGGTCCTGCTCTGTTACTCGACTTGGGCATCCTTTTCTGGCGAAAACGTTTCCCATTGCGTTTTTCCCACATCCCCGCCACTTCTACTACACCCGGCTCTTTTCCGAAATAAATCAATTATTTTCTCTCTCCGAAATGCATTCCAGTAAACTGCTGTACGATGCACACTTCGCCTGAATCACTCCACTACTCTAACGTTCACCTGCTAACCAACAACAAACCGGAAGTGACGCTAGCTAGCAACCGTAGCTGCAGGTTCCCTTTAAATTCTGATACAGGATCAGTTTCCCAACCCCAGTAAACATTCAAACTGAATATTAAACCTGATCTCAGATCAGAGGTATCGTTCTAACACCAGCGGCCATCGAGAGAAAACGAAATACACTACGATAAACGTTACTTCCGGTTTCCTGTCAGGCGGAAAGGCTAAAGTCTTCTCTAAATAATAAAAGCCTCCTAAGATTCTCTAGTTAATTACTTTTTGTTCAGGTTTATTTTTTACAAATTTGTGTTATTATTGAGACCGGTAGTAACTTGAATAGCTCCTTATAATATACTTTTTATACTGTAAATGTATACTGTATATATATATATATATATATATATATATATATATATATATATATATATATATATATATAGCCAGTATTAAAAAAATAATAATAAGTTTACAGAATGTTTTCAATATAAAACACGAAACAGGGAATTGCTTTAAAATCCCTGTGTTATTCGGTGTGTTGACCTAATTTCCACTGAAACAGAAAATCAGGGCAGGACATATCAAGTGACTACTCCCTTTTTAAAAAAAATAAAATAAAATAATAAATAATAAAAAAAATTAAAAAATACGTTTAGCTTACATCACAGTCCAGGATAAGCTGTACTTGACACTGCTTAGTACCATGGTGTTTTTATAACGTTGAGAGGCGGGACATTTTTGATTCTAGAGAGCATTTGATTGGACAGAAAATCTGACAAGAATCTGAAGTGCAGAATGATGTCATCAAAATGGTTGATCAATATTGGTGGTAGAGAGAGACTGTAAATTTTAAATGAATATATCTTCTAAACGGGAATTTTGTTGTTTTGGAGCACGCTAAAGCGAGCATATTCATGCTAAAAGCCACAAAACTTCCATTTTGATTTTGTGGGGACTTTAAAAAAATACAAAAGAATGTCCCAGTCAAAAGCCAAAATGTGAATTTCCAAAAGGTAAGTGATGAGTTGACTCTTTTCAGTAAACATTGGGAGCCAAATTACCTGTTTCAAGAACAGTACATGATTCTGTAGTGATTCACTGGTTCACTGAAAATGTATTAGTGTTTTGTATTCATAAAATTCCAACACATGGGGCACATGGTGGCTTGGTGGTTAGCACGTTCGCCTCACACCTCCAGAGTTGGGGGTTCAATTCCCACCGTGGCCCTGTGTGTGTGGAGTTTGCATGTTCTCCCCGTGCTGCGGGGGTTTCCTCCGGGTACTCCGGGTTCCTCCCCCAGTTCAAAGACATGCATGGCTGATTGGCATGTCCAAAGTGTCCGTGGTGTATGAATGGGTGTGTGAGTGTGTATGTGATTGTGCCCTGTGATGGATTGGCACCCTGTCCAGGGTGTACCCCGCCTCGTGCCCGATGCTCCCTGGGATAGGCTCCAGGTTTCCCCGTGACCCTGAAAAGGATAAGTGGTACAAGATGGATGGATGGATGGAAAAGTCCAATGCGGTGAACTACATACAGTGCAGCCATTCTCAAAATGCACCCAGTGAAGCTGATCAACATGAGTTGTTCAGCGCCACCTGTAGTAAGAATGGTAAAACATTTTGTGACATAAGGGTCCTTCTGCTCTGCTGCTTGTTATAATGATGTATGTACTGTAGTGCAAGGAATCTCAAACTACACTATGTTTGTGGACACCTAATCCGCACATTCATATGTGCTTGTTGAACATCCCATTCCAGATTTAGTCCCCTTTGCTGTTATAATAACCTCCACTCTTCTGGGAGGGCTTTCTACTAGATTTTGGAGCGAGGCCATGAGGATTTGCTCATTCAGCCACAAGAGCATTAGTGAAGTTGTGCACTAATGTTGGATGAGGAGGCCTGTGGTGCAGTCCGTGTTCAAATTCATCTCAAAGGTGTTCACTGGGGTTGAGGTCAGGGCTCTGTACAGGCCACTCAAGTTCTTCCACTCCAACCTTGGCAAAACCTCTCTTTGTGCATGCTGGAACAGCTTTTAGTTATAGTGAAGAGAAATTGTAATGCTACAGCTTACAATTACATCATACAATTATGTGCTTCCAATTTCATGGCAACAGTTTGAGGGAAGAAACACATATAGGTATAATGGTCAGGTGTCCACATTGTTTTATAAAAATTTGAACAAATGAAATGAAATGATGTTGTTTAAATGTGTACATACAATATGCTGGCTATTTATTAGAGCCATAGATCATTCTGAAATTTCTGCCAGCAGCACACATTAGATAGATCTAAATTGACATTATGTATAGTGCTATTTGTTTTTTAATCAATATATTTTGGCTTAAAGCAATTCAATTCCAGTCAAACCACTATAATAACTCTATATTAAATATAATAACTTTAATAAGGAGGAGTTGAGATTTCCACCACAGTAACAAAATGAAAAAATAAATAAATAAACCAGGCTAAATGAGTAAGAATGGACATTGGCAGCTCACAGTGATTGTACCATATGACTGGCTGGAATCTAAATCAGTTATTTAAACTTGTGAAAACAAAATATGAGTGTAAATATAATCTTAACAGGCTGATTTATTACATTAATATTTTTTGACACAGGAATTATTACTGGATTTACAAATGTGCAACACATTTCTTCTTTTACAATTTTATAACAAATGCAAGGCAACTATTATTATTATTATTATTACTGTTATTATGTTAATCAAAAGGTGGAGTAAGTATTTATGAGATCATTGGTGAGCTACTTAAGTCATCCAAGGACATAAACGATTATAAATCCAAGGATATTAACAATAACTTGCTTCAATTTGGTCTATCTCAAAGCACTCTTCTCCTTGTGTCCAAATTCAGTGGAAACTGTTATGATCTGAGTGGGATCTATCTGTAAATAAACACAGCCGCAATAAAATGAACAAATTATTCATTTAATCAAGTTTTACATTTTCCCAACTGGTCCAAAACAATAGAAAAAAACCCACTTCTGAGAATAAAGACATCATAAAGGAGCAAAGTTAGAATTCAGGTTATATATCTTTAACAGTATAAGTACAATTTCAATCTTGTTCAGCAAGTCATTCAGTGAGTGATGCCTAAAACTTCTTATGCCTATCTGGCACTTAAAAAGCAACAACTTAACGCAGCTCAGCCATATTCACACAGTACATCAGCTTACATATATGAAAGTATTTACTGCTTCAGCCTTGACCTTGCATTGAGTAACAGAAAGCTATTTCAACACAGAGGTTCTCTCAAATCTGAGCCTAAAAATGAATCAAATCTTTCAACACATGGTTAAACTACAGTCCTGACATGTGATACAGCTCTCGATGCTTGAAAATGTAAGATTTGGGTTGTTGTTTTTTTCAAGCAGCGATGAGGTAACACTTCATTTCATTGAGATGTCACAATTATGTACAGAAACTCTGCAGGTAGAAGCACCATTTATTCTTTACAATGCAGAACAACCAATGTGTTTTATTGTGGAATCCTGTTCAGGCGATCGTTTCGGTTTCGTTCCCGTGTGAATTTATTACACACAGACAACTGAAAGGCTTGTTATGGAACTGATAGCATGTGTGTAGCAAATCCAACCTTTTATTTTTTTTCAACTTCACAGTTTGTATATTTTCGTGTACTGACCAAAAAGTTGTATTTACAGGGTACAGGATGTACGCTATTAACCTGGATGGCCTCCTCTTTAGAGAGGTTACTGGTCTCTTGAGTCTTTCTGGAATCAATCAACACAGCATGAACTGCAGGTCTTGAATTCCTCTATAAGGAGAACAGGGAAGAAAATGTATCCACGAGAGATAAAAAAAAAATCTGATTTAAATATCATCTATGAGTATTCCAGGGTAGTCTCGGCTTCTTCGGGGGTTCAGACACTCACGCTTTATACATGGTAGTCATTTCCAAAGTGTCGTATCTGGGCATCAGTCATAGACAGGTAGGTGGTCCTCATGCTGGGTGAATACTAAAAAGAAGAAAGAAAGGGAAAAGCATTGAACCAGAACCTCCATGAGCTGCCATTTGTCTGCCATCATATGTCATAAAAATATTTTTAATTAATCATGTCGAATGGGCATTGGACAAGAAGCACTGTATTTTATGTACTATCAGATCATTGCGATATTTAGAATAAAAACAACGGCAGGTAGAAACACTTTCAGAAGCAATTCAATCAGAGGTGAAGATGTGGGATTGAGGAGCATTCTGAGTCTGAGACAAAATAAACAAAAACAGTAAAATCTCCAGTTACGTATGCAACTGTGGTTCAACGGGAGGTCACAATGAACCGGATACCATCTTGTGCATGCGTGTACGTATACCAATACCTTCCAACAAAGTCACAAAGTGATCACATGGTGTAGTGTTTGATGGCAATGAGAAGGAACCCTCATCAAGTATACTGAGCAACAGAACAGTACTCAATGTAGTAGACCTGGAGTTCTGAAAATACTCCGAAAAATGAAAATACATTCACCGCAGCTGTGAAGCGAGACTATCGACTACTTTGGAGGACAATGCACCTGTAACTCCGACTGTTGTCACAAACTGTTACGCAGATACAAATGTAACAGTTATTACAACTATTACAACATTACTGCCAACAAACACCAGGATTTACAGGACATCGTCCACACAATATGTCTGAGGAATGATTGCAAAATCACCACAGACCACAATCACCCAGCACACACACTCTTTGCCACACTGCCATCAGGCAGATGGTACTGCAGTATTCAATCCAGAACCAGCAGGCTGAAGAACAGTTTCTACCTGCAGGCCATCAGGATCCTGAACAAACTGTAATCCAGTCATTACTTCTTCTTCCTCTCTGTCACTCATGCCTCCACTACCTCCCACACACTGGTCACCCCATTGACAGCCCAAGGACACTCATGGACACATGTTTCTGTCACTTTTGGGCATGTTGCAATATTTCTATGAACACTATTACCACTTCATAGCTGCTAAGCACTAAGTGTTGTCTTTGTGCAATATATTGAAATATTGTACATATTTATTACACATACTAATTTATTAATTTATACCTTTAATTTAAATATAATTTTTTTAATGCTACTTTGTACTGCTGCTTTATCTGCTTCAACCTGTCTATAGTGGACTGCTCAGACACTGCAAGTGCATACAGCTACTTTTTATTTTTACACCGTGACTGCACATATTCCCATGTTTACAGTTAGGATCTGCACATTACCGACATACTATCGACAGTATACTATCTAGGCACACAAACCATACATACCAATATGTTCTGCATATTTTGTTACATATACTGTATTTGTAAGTAATCTCTTTCCCCCACTTTCCTCCCCCCTTTTATCTTCTGATATATTTTTTGTTTGTATTGCAGAGTACCTGAGCCTCACAATAAGCACTGCAATGTATACAATTGTCACTGACATTTTGTGCACGGGACAAATAAACTTGAAACTCTGAAAGTTAGATAGCTCCAAGGTTTACATGATCTCCCACGAGGGGCCAGAAGAAGAAAATGAACACTGGCTGTATAACAACAGTATGTACACTACCAGTCAAAAGTTTACACACACTCATTCTATATTTTATCCCCCCCCCACACACACACACTTTTGGGAATAATAATAAAGTCATCAAAACTCTGGGAATTATGTTGTGATAAAAAAAAAAAAATCCAAAATAAATCAAAGTAATTTAATATTTTAGCATCTTCAAAGTAGATGCCCTTTTTTGACTAGAATTTCCAGAAATGTATTCTTGGCCTTTTCTAAACCGATTTCTTGAGGAATCTCCCTGAGATGCTTTTTATACCGTATTAAAGGAGTTCCCACCTACGCTGGACAGTTATTGACTGCTTTTTTCGAATAGTTCGCTCCAAGTCATCCATTAATTAATTATTTTTTGTAAATAAAATGTTAGTTTTCTAATGAAAGAAAGAAATATGTTGGTACAATGATATTTTTGTCTACAACACCGATTTCAAACATTTAATCATACACCTTCTAATCAAAAGATTTTTAAGATCACGAGCAACATTTCAGTCAAGTGTCTGCAATCTTTTGACCGTTAGTGTATATGAAATACTTCATCATACAGACACTATGTGACTTTGTTGGAAGGTCGTGGCTTTGGAAGGTCTTGCATGCACTTGCCCATGGAGGTATCCTGGTGATTCTCACCTCCCGTGGCAGTTAGGATGGGTGACAATGAACAACAAGAACACAGCAGTACGTCAGAGCTCACACTACTGAGGGGATGAGACTTAATATGACTAATTTAATCCATAAGAAACAAACTGCTTGACTGTGCTGAGAAACATAGTGATGATGAGTGAAGAACAACTGCACTGTTGGACCAGATATTATAACCTAGGATGAAAGCGGTATAGAGAAGATGAAGACAAAGGCAAATAACAAAGACAGTGTATTTCTTAAGAAGCCCACTTACTGTATCTACATGTCTGTAGATATAAATCCAGAAATGAATAAAACAAAGGGGGAAAATAGTAATTAAACGTGAATGGTTTTTTAAAATTCGAATGAATTTGACATAAAATAACAATAACACATCTAATATGGACACTTTTTTTTATTTTGCATCGATGAATAATAAGACATTTAGCACTTGTAACTCATGCACACACTGCACTTTATGGGACTTTGATTCCTTGTCCCTATACTCATATCATGCTGATACACACCACCTTAAATCTGCACAATTTCACACAGGGTATACATGCATAAGTGTATCTGTGCATTTTTATTTTTGTACTGCATTTGTGTATGCATACATTATGTTTATTTCCTATTATATTGTACAACTGTGTGCATTATTGTTTCTCCTGTCGTGTTCCAATTATCATTATCGAGATAGCATGACAAATCTGATAATAGGTTACAATAAAACACATTGGCATTCATAATGTAGATTTACACCGATCAGCCTTAAAAATAAAACCACTGACAGGTGAAGTGAATAACACTGATTATCTCGTTACAGAGGCACCTGTCAAGGGGTCGAATATATTTCGCCCTTATATCAGCAAGTGAACAGTCAGTTCTTGAAGTTGATGTGGAAGAAAAATGGGCAAGTGAAAGGATCTGAGCGACTTTGACAAGGGCCAGGTTGTGATGGCTAAACGACTGGGTCAGAACATCTCCAAAATGGCAGGTCTTGTGGGGTGTTCCCATATGCAGTGGTTAGTACCTACAAAAAGTGGTCCAAGGAAGGACAACTGGTGAACAGGCGACAGGGTCATGGGCGCCCAAGGCTCACTGATGTGCGTAGACAGTGAAGGCTAGCCCGTTTGGTCCGATCCCACATAAGAGCTACTGCAGCACAAATTGCTGAAAAAGTTAATGATGGCTATGATAGAAAGGTGTCAGAAATGCACACAGTGCATGGCAGATCGCTGTGTATGGAGCTGGGTAGCAGCAGACCGGTCAGAGTGCCCATGATGACCCCTGTCCAGCACCGAAGGCGTGTGTGCAGACCAAGTACACCCCTTCATGAAACGGTTTTCCCTAATGGCAGTGGCCTCTTTCAGCAGGATAATGCGCCCTGCCACACCATAAAAAGGATTCAGGAATTGTTTGAGAAACTTGCAAACTCCACACGCACAGGGCGGAGACAGGAATTAATCCCCCACCCCTGGAGGTGCGAGGCAAACGTGTTAACCACTAAGCCACCGTGCCCCCCTCATCTGAGACTAATGCCTCCAAATTCCAGAGATCTCAATCTGATCGAGCATCTGTGGGATGTGCTGGACAAACAAGTCAGATCAACGGAGGCCCCACCTTGCATCATACAGGACTTAAAGGATCTGCTGCTAACGTCTTAGTGCCGGATACCACAGCACACCTTCAGAGGTCTTGTGGAGTCCATGCCTCAGCAGGTCAGAGCTGTTTTGGTGGCACAAGGGGGACCTACACAATATTAAGCAGGTGGTTTTAATATTAGGGCTGATTTGAGTACATCAGTTGTCAAAAAGTGCAAATGTAGATGTCAATAAGCCTTATGAACTCCTCCCCTATAGAGTTACTGCAGGTTTTTACACCTGTTAGAATAAACCTTTATAAATGTTTATTTAGGTGAATGGGACATGTAAGTGTCATGTACATCACACTTAAGTAGTGCTACAGTCTAGTATAGAGGCAGGTTAAATACTAGACTGCACACAGACACACATGTACTTTGAAGTGTGAACTAAAAGAACTGAAAGTATTAGATTTTTTGAATGGCACAATATTGAAAGGCAAAAGGCAGCCAACAGCAGTGAGCACTGGAAACACTGATTATAGGTGTCCTGCCAACATTAGGTGCTTATGTTCTTAAAACGTTTTCTTTTTTCCTTGTTACCTTGGATTGTCCT
Source organism: Ictalurus furcatus (assembly GCF_023375685.1). Lineage (NCBI taxonomy): Eukaryota > Metazoa > Chordata > Actinopteri > Siluriformes > Ictaluridae > Ictalurus > Ictalurus furcatus. Next base: position 27,699,165 of record NC_071256.1, on the reverse strand, counting down.
TGGATTTACATCTAAACCTACATCCGGATTTCTGTAAAGCTGCTTTGTGACACTGTAGATTATTAAAGCGCTAGACTTAAATTTAACTGAATTGAATATTGGTAATTGGGGCATTTGCTTCGGTTCAGTTTTCATTCCTGCTAATGAAAGAAGTAAATAAATGTAGTAACTTACTAGATGGCCTCATGGTGGAACATGGGTGATAATAGTTTTCTGTCTCAAAATCAATTTATGGACAAATTAAGTCTCATTAATAATCTAAAGAAACGCTTGAGACCCCGCCATCCCCAACCCCCCACATGTAAAGTGCTTTCAGTGTCTGGAAAAGCACTATATAAATGTAACTGTAACTTTCACACACACCCTCGAGTGGCTTATTGCTTTATTATACCAACTTCATATATATTTCTATATTTGTTCTTTTATTCTTTTCATTATTTAATACGTAACATAGCCTGATGGGAACCGAAAGGCAAAAGAGAATCATCAGAGACAAAGAGGAGGCATGCGATGCTAATCGCTAAAACCAGCAGGGGGCAGTGTTGCACTAGCCCTAACACGTTGATTCCCGTTCATTATTTCAGCAAATACAGAACGAGTTGATAGAAAATGATAAGCTTGGCTGCTGTATGGCTCACAGTTTTACCATGACATACCGAAGGTGGTGGTGAACCTCTTCCAATCAGTGGCACATTTTCATATCGAGGATTTCCTCCAAACAGCATTGACTGATTCCTAATTGATGAACAGAGACAGTGAGAGTGAGGCATGGGTGTAGGTCTAACCACTTAGATGATTATGCAACTCCAATCAGCTAAAAGAGTTCAGGGAAAGTACATAACTTGTAAACATGTATTAATCTGCATCAGAATTCACTCACATGTACTCTGGAGGGGGAGCGGTGGAGGCGGCTGGCGGTGGTGGCTGCAGGCTGCTCTGGCTTCCAAGGCTGCTGCTGTAGCTGCAGAAGCTGTGCACATTTGTACGACTTGTGTTGTATGGGGCCATGCGCCGTGACTGCGGGTTAAACGGGTCCTCCTCGTCTATGTCGTCATAGTTCCTGTCCCTGTGGGCACAGAGAGCAGGCTTGGCTTGAGGCGCTATAGACATAAGCATCTCCATTCTTTGTCACCCTTTTTGGCAGTTAATACATTTAAATCACTTTACTGCTTTTTTTCCCCTTCTGTTTCAACTTGGTGATAATTGGTTAGGGGAGGTTAGCATTAGCATATCAACTCTTTCATTTTGTCTCTTTTTTTCTGGCAATGAATACAGTAATTCAAGAGAAGAGTACTTTAATTTCCTACTTTATTTCATGAGTTCTGTTACTATTCCGAAATCTTTTGTATCAAAGGCCAGTACATGAGAATGCATAATTTGGTATTAGGAGCAAAAAAAACCCCAAAAAAACAACAACAACAAAAAAAAAAAAACCCAGACTCCTCAGCAACCTAAGAAAATATGGTCTGATAAATCAACTTTCACTATATTTCCTACATCTGGATGGATTTATGTTTGGAGGAAGCCAAAGAATGCCTTTAACCTTCAATGACTGCTGCCGATTGCTAAGTCCATATTTATATGGGCAGCCATCTCGTGGAAATCATTATATCCAGTGATTGCTTTGCATGGTTGTATAATAGGAAACAAATATGAGGAAATGTTACACGACCAGGTGCATCCTGTAGTGCAATCACTCTTTCCTGATAATGTGTAGTTATTCTCATGAGTGGTTTGATGAGCACAGGATGAAGTCCTTCCTTGGCCTCCTCAGTCACCAGATTTAAAAAAAACTTTATGGAAAAGTATGGAGCACAAACTGTGTAGTAGCTATCCACTTCCTTCATCCTTTAAATAATTGAAGGATTTCTTTTTCTTGAAAATGGTTGCCCATCCTGCCACTAGCTATTCATGACGTACATGACAGCATCTCGAGAAGTATTAAAGCTGTTCTAAAGGCGACGGGAGATCGTACTCCTTATGACATCCTAGATATTAATATCTAGTGTCCATTATTTCCATCAATTATGAAACCATTACCTACATACGTACAGTACATACCCTTTCACATAAAAAAAAACACTGATCTTGCTAAGAACTAGTTTCTAAATAATGAAAAAATTCCCCCACAAAAAAACCTGAAACACTTTTAGCAGCAATACGTTATCTTACCAAAACAAGCGAGGTTTACCTGTTGGCTATAAGGATAAATGCTCGTGGAATGGTGCACAGCATGGCGCCAAAGGCGCAGGCTGCCAGCAGTGAGAAAAGGCACAGGTAGAGTAGGCCCTCCACCCCATCATAACACAATCCCACCAGGGCATCCAGATAGTCCTGCCATGGAAACACACACACAAAACACACAGACGCTGATTCATATTCTACGCTGTGAGACAGACACAGTGCACTAAAAAGGCTCTCACCTTATGCAGACTGCGGCAGTCCAGCAAGGCTGTGAGCTGGTGCAAGCTTATTTCTGTGGTGTTCAGAATCCCTTGAATGCCCAACAGATCCCTCTAAAAACATGCATGCACAAATAACAGCATTTATGTTTAAATGAAAAACAGGCAGATACTATAATACGCATAAAGTGTTTTATAAATACACGTAAAGGTGTGGAGCTCTTACCTCAGCAGTGGGGAAGACTGAGAGAGAAATCTGAAGCAAGCCTTGGACCTGAATCTGCATGGTTGTCAGGGACCTCTGGAAGATGGTCAGCGGCTACAACACAGGGATAAGACTTAAAAATATTTATGCTGGTGTTTCGCCCAATTTGAGCCACTTCCTGCCAGGAGAAGATACGTCACAGTGATATAAAATGTTTGGCGTTTAAAATGTAGCATTAGAGTATTTGTATTTGTAATAGTCATCAGCTTACAATCTGAATGTATAGTAAATATTAACATTATGAGAATATAAATAATCTAACTGGAAAAGCTATTTTATTGCTTATATTTTTTTTAATAGCTCAAGAGACCTTGAAACATCTCTGTACTTTTACCCTCAGTGAAAAAGCTTGGAACTGTGAATATGCATGAATATGCAATTTGCAAATGCCACTTGCCATCCAAAAAAAATCTGGCAATTAGCTGCTAGTAAAATAGCTCAACTTTGTCACATGTCAACAGAAGTGAAGTTTTAGTATGTGAGTTTTGGTTGTTATTGTTTGCACACATAGCATTTGGTTTGCATTTATTTATTCATTCATATCCAGTAACTACTTTATCTTGGTCAGAGTTCACACTGGATCCAGGGCGTATCCTGGGAACGCTGGACGTGGGGTGGGAATACACTCAGGATGCACACAAACTAACACATTCACACACTAATTTACACCTAGGGGTAATTTACAGCAGCCAGTGGTTGGCACTGTGATATCCATTATTGACTTGTAACCAAACCTGTCAAAATATACCATGACACAAGAGTTTGTTACATTATAACTTACATTAGCTAACATAGTATAGTAGGTTCTGTGGCAAAACCTTTCCTGGTGCCACATCATCCTGTAGAAATGAAAACATTTAACCCTTAAGGTCAGGGGTATGTTAATGAGTACAGTTTTAGCCACATTTTACTACATGCTTCTGCCTCATTTTTACTTCCAACAAGCTTAATACTTAATAAACAACCAAAAGCAGTTTAGTTCCAACAAACTAAACTAATGCCTACCTTTGGCAGGAATCCCACAGGAAGCCAGACAAAACTAATTACCACAAACCCACAGACTAAAGGATTCCATCTGATCCAAGTTTATTTTCATATCTTCTTTAAGTAATTAAATTATGCGTGCTGATATTTTAATCATGCCATAATAATGGGGTTAACACTGAGCTTTCTCTGAATTAACCGGTCCAATTATGCCATCGGCCCCTAATAACAGCTCTGTCTGAGAGTTCATAATCAGAGAGAATACAACGCTTACCTGCTGAAAAGGATTGAGTAGAGTCTGGCTGCAGTAAAGGTAGTAATGGGCTACATCTGTAAGGCACAGTAAGAAGAAGAAAAAAAAGAAGATTTTTAACAACTCTCATTTCTATTGCTCACACGTGCTTATTTTAATAAAACGGTACACAAATGAACTGCCTCATGGTGATAAGATATTGTGTATTAATCCCTAGATCCAGGTTGTAGGAAACTTGCCTTCACGCAGGAAGTCCTTTGTTTGATTCACAATAAATTTGTCAGGGGCCACACAAAAGTCGCTGGCACCCTAGGATATTAAAAGTAAAGTGAATTATAATGCAGAAGATCCATATCAGAAAAACATTATCTGCATGAGACAGTCAGTTAACTGATGTGCATGTAGGAGAGAGATAAGCAAGGCAATAACCAACGTAAATACTGTATAAATAACTCCTCTCAGACATTTTAGAGAGACAAATGTGTGTAATTTAGTGAATGGTAGTTGTGTTGTACATTCCATACCCTAGGCCCAAGAGGTTAATATAATCCATCTCCAGAGTTGTATATGAGACTGTCAGCTAAGGATGTGTATGTGTGATAAAGGAGGAAGCCAGTTATAAGCAATGTAATGAAAGGTTGTATAAATAACTTCTCCCGAGCTTTCGGAGATGCTGGTGCACGTACTAAACAGGATTTAAGGAAAGGGTTGGGTGTGTTGTAGATTCAATGCACTTTAGCCAGTAAAGTCGCAAACATCTGTTGTTACTGTACTGCACTATTGGGGATTTGCTACTTGCCATATGCCACCTTCTTAATATTGCACATTGCACGTGCCAATTTTTACATTGCACATAGAGAAAAACTGTGCAGAGATACACAAAAGCAACCGCAGTTACGCTCACATGGAGAGTTCACTCTTCACAGCAAAAACTAATCAAACCAATCGCTCAACTGTGTCCTGAGATGCAGTGATGGCAAACGAAGAAGTAGTTATCTTAAGGAAAACTGTTCACATACAAAGTGAAGTACGTTCAGAATACATTAATATGCAGTGACACCAGTGGCCTCAAGCGGGGATCAAAAAAGAAGTTGAAATTTAATATCAATATAAATGTTAAGGGCAAATCAACATTTTCTTTCCAGGAGAGTTAGTGTTTGAACATATTTTATCGGTCGTCATTTCATTGCCCTGTTCTCCTCTGTCAATGTAACACTGATTGTATTCCACTGTGCGATAGTAGAACATTTATTTCGTTTCGCTTTCCTAAATTGCTGTCATTATGGATGAGGTAGAATTAAGTGCCGGCATTATTGAAATCTCACTGCGCGTTACACAGACACAACGAATAAATCTCCACACAACGGAAATCAAAAGAATACACTGCATCTGAGGACAATTTTAAGATGATCTTAAATAAGACAGCAAGTGTCCAATGTGACATCACACTACAATGTTTGCTCTGTAATCTCAAAAATTAATTCGAAACTGCACATCAAGCTATGACGTCTCATAACTACCTTATTTACTGTTGTTAAGATGAAAGAAAATGGCTTGCTTATCTGCATGTCCTACTTGAATGTAGCCATGTGACCTATGACAAGCTACTGCCATGATGTGCCAAAAACCTAACAATAATTCTCAGTAAGTGTCTCAAAGTAGTAAGTCTAAGGGACTAGTCTAGGCCTTAGATGGGCTTCAATAGGTCTTCTAAATGTAATATACAGGGGAAAATCCTGAAATCACGAAACTGATGATCAGGCGGTGTCAAATGTCCGACACTGTTTCTGTGCCAGTTTGACAGACTTCATTTCTCTTCAAACTGTCCAACATGTGTCCAGAATTGTCCTCAAAAGAGTCCTTATCAGACAGCTGAGGAATATATCTTCATGTGCTAGGACACAAATACATGCTATATTGTAACACCGATCCAATCCCTGCCACGACTGGACTGATGTATATTATGGTGGTGCTGTGCTCGTGTGTTTGTTCATTACCTTATCTGTGTAAAATGCTGTGTTACATTGGAATGTTAATTAAAAATCTGAACACAAACTACCAGACTTGAGTCTAAGGACAAATAGTTAAACGTCTGTGAAAAAGCCTTAAATATTTATGGTTAGCGGTTACGACCCATTTATATAGTGGACAGCAATGTGAATGAGAGAGTGGACTCCCGTCCAGCCGAAACCCTGCTGCCAGACCAAAACGCCTAACACTTATTAAAATATCAATGAGGTTTTATTGAGTTATATAAAAGACACAGAAAATCCAATATTCTATCCACCCAAGCCACAAAACAGAAGGAGCGAGTAATCAAAATGATTGCTGCTCATCCCCTACAGCTTCCACATGTATCTAGAGTGCAACAGGTTATTTGTAACCACAAAATAGCTTGTGCTTTTATACTTCAGCATTGCTGAAAAAGACAAAAGCTACTGCAACTCAAAGAGAAGAGAGTCAGTCTGGTCTAGTCAGGTTGCAGGGTTCCCCTGTGCAAACAACGACAATGATCCACATGCTGTTGCAAAAAAAAAAAAGAAAAAAGAAACAGAAACAGAAGCCAACATACAACAACAGGGAGCATTATGACAGATGGTTGTAACATTAGCCAAATTGTACTTTTGTTAAAAACAGCAACAAACGCTAATATGAATGTCTGAGCAATACCCAAATGGCAGGTGAATTTTTAAAACATAGCTGACACCAAAACACAAGCAGGGCAGCATAGCACACACCAGTGCAATACACACCAGTTAGGAATGCACAGATTTGTAGTTTACCTACTTCATTATTGCAAGATACCAACATTTGAAATGACCTGGACTGAAAAACATTATTTACTCAGCTTTTAGTGTCACGTTGGCCTTAACTGAAAGCAGAAACAAACCACTTCTTTCTTTTTTTTTTGACTCAAATTAAAAATTCCTCTGCCTCCTCCACACTCATTTGCACGAGTGTAACAGCTGAAAGACACTGCAATTACAGTGCTTCATCATATTCATCTTCTTGCAAATGAAATCTGGAGGAGACCTGTTATTTTCTCTAATTGACTTGAAGCACAGCTGCAGCAGCATTTGTTGCTTCTCTTCAGTGGAAATATTTGGACAGGTTTCAATCTAAGTGTGTAGCATTGATGGATGCGCAAAAGGTGCATGTTTTCAACAATGATCACTTGGGTTTTCTGAATGACTGCTTGTGAAATTGGTCAGAGGAAAGTCCTGACAAGCTGTGAGTAATTAGACTAGTTTAGGTCCATCTTCATCTGAGAGACTAATGTTTCTTTATTAACTAACATTGATAAACCAGTTAAATAACTATTTGTCTTTTACTGCACCAAAATCATCATTGTCATGATCACAGAAAAACAGAAAGTGAGCTAGATGCTCGATAAATATCCACAATAACTAGAATTTGATCATAACACAGAAATTGCCTTGAAAAGTGGCTGCTTTGATGGCAGAAGTGACTATTATTCAAAGACATCATTTTGCCGCCATGAATCACTAACCAATGGCTGTTACTTAATGGGCTATATTGTTTATGTAATAGGCACAGTTATAGGTTTCCTCTAAAATTAATCACAGGATAACATATTTAACATATTTGTTAATCACAGGATAACTTATTCTACTGACAGGTGTAACATACTGTATGCAGTCTGACGCAAACCAGCAATATACTGCACTGTTATCTACTTGACTCTGTGCAACTGGACGAAATCACTCTCCATGACAAAAACAAATCCAACCCAAGTAAACTTTCAGGTCTGAAATACAGTGATGGCAACCAAAGACTCGATATTCTTAATGAAAACAGAAAGCCCAGCCAGAATACATTAGTATGCAAGGACACCGGCAAGCCTCCTGAGGAGATCAATGAAGAGGCAGCAGTTTAAATTTCAGTACACATGTAAAAAAGAGGAACTTTTTTTTTTCAGCAACGTGGGTGTTGAAACATATTTTGAGCATCCTGATTTCATTGCCCTCCTCAATATGAGCTGAGGTATTCCACAATGAACAAAAATGACCGTTTTTATATCACTGAGATACCGTAATCAGATTATTGTTAAAAAAAAAAAAATGTTGATTAAAGAACCCCAGTCGACCTCTCTAAATGACTTGTCAGCTGTCGGACATTGATTGATCATTTGAACCCATTCCTAAGAGCATTTATGTTCTACATTGTATTCTACATGGATTAGGAGAAAAGGGTCGGCAGGCCTGCGGGACCTGAATCAATGTGGCACATCGGCAGGGGGCAATCCACTTTACAGGGAGTGACTGACCCCTGATCCTTCCCTTCATCAACCATGTTAAGACTCAATCCCCAAAGAGACACAGAACCAATGGCTTGTGTCTGAGGAGTGACATCATTAATCGCTTTTCCGCTTCTCCAAAGAGAAATAGATCTGGCTCCAAAGGGCTGGTTCCTCGTAGCAACCAGGAAGAAGAGCAACCGTGCTGGTTCCACATGGGTTAACAGTACAGAAAAACTGCAGGGTATACTACTAGTTGAAATCATTCATTTTGGTTCATGCAATCAGCATACTTTTGTTCTATGAAGAAATTATAAATACTATTAGACATGTTTGTACCTGACATTTGCCTGAATCACTGGTTCCATATTGGATGTATATTTTTCTAGTCCAATCCACTGGCATCTCTTGTACACATGTCATGAATATGTATAATGTCGACAATACAGATCTTTGCATATGAACGCAGCTCAGAAATTTCCTGGAAGCATGCCACCTTCACGTCTGTGATGTTTTACTGAGAGGAAGTCAACATTAGCTCGGTAACGGTTATCGACCATTACTCAGAGCGCTGATATAAGTATCCCATCAAAATATGAAAATGCATCCTGAAATATTTACATACTATGTAGGTCTATAGCTTATAAATTGGGACTCTCGGTAATCTGAGTCACAAGAGTGTGGAAAAGAAACAGCTGTGCAGATAAAGAAGCTTTTTCTGGATAATCCGTCTATGACATGCACATAGCTAAGAAGTCTTAGATGCTGGCATGACTACTGAATACAATACACAAACAGTGTAGCCAGGGCATGTATGCACATGCATGTCTAAAAGAAAGTGTGTGTGAAATAAAGAAACAGAGAGAAAGAGAGAGAGAGAGAGAGAGAGAGAGAGAGAGAGAGAGAGAAAGGGAGATGGAAGGACAGACACAATGGAACAGAGGTGCAAGCAGCACCTCGACCTGTTTATGCCATGAGTGACCCAGAAGGAAGAGCTGTTTACATCAATAAGCCTGAAGGTTGTTTAACCTGAATGACCAGGCACTAGGGCTCTGTAATAAGCTTTAGTAAGCGGCCTGCACCACTGAGACATGCAGACTAAAGTGAATAGCAGTTGCTGAGCCTCAGTAATCCTCTGAAGAAGAAGTTAAACTTTACTCCCTCTGTCTCCATAATAATGACCTAGAAACACCAACTTCATTCTTGCTATAACAGACGGTCAGCTGCAATGTGTGATCGTACAGATATCATTTAAACTGTAACATGTAGTGTTCTAACTGTAACATCTAGTATTCTAACTGTAACATGTAGTGTTCTAACTGTAACATGTAGAGTTCTAACTGTAACATGTAGAGTTCTAACTGTAACACGTAGAGTTCTAACTGTAACACGTAGTGTTCTAACTGTAACATGTAGAGTTCTAACTGTAACACGTAGAGTTCTAACTGTAACATGTAGTGTTCTAACAGTAACAGGTAGAGTTCTAACAGTAACAGGTAGTGTTCTAACTGTAACATGTAGAGTTCTAACTGTAACATGTAGAGTTCTAACTGTAACAGGTAGTGTTCTAACTGTAACAGGTAGAGTTCTAACTGTAACACGTAGAGTTCTAACTGTAACATGTAGTGTTCTAACTGTAACACGTAGAGTTCTAACTGTAACATGTAGAGTTCTAACTGTAACACGTAGAGTTCTAACTGTAACATGTAGTGTTCTAACTGTAACAGGTAGAGTTCTAACTGTAACACGTAGAGTTCTAACTGTAACATGTAGTGTTCTAACAGTAACAGGTAGAGTTCTAACTGTAACATGTAGTGTTCTAACTGTAACATGTAGAGTTCTAACTGTAACATGTAGAGTTCTAACTGTAACACGTAGAGTTCTAACTGTAACATGTAGTGTTCTAACTGTAACAGGTAGAGTTCTAACTGTAACACGTAGAGTTCTAACTGTAACATGTAGTGTTCTAACAGTAACAGGTAGAGTTCTAACTGTAACATGTAGAGTTCTAACTGTAACACGTAGAGTTCTAACTGTAACACGTAGTGTTCTAACTGTAACAGGTAGAGTTCTAACTGTAACACGTAGAGTTCTAACTGTAACACGTAGTGTTCTAACAGTAACAGGTAGAGTTCTAACTGTAACATGTAGTGTTCTAACTGTAACATGTAGAGTTCTAACTGTAACACGTAGAGTTCTAACTGTAACATGTAGTGTTCTAACTGTAACAGGTAGAGTTCTAACTGTAACACGTAGAGTTCTAACTGTAACATGTAGTGTTCTAACAGTAACAGGTAGAGTTCTAACTGTAACACGTAGAGTTCTAACTGTAACACGTAGAGTTCTAACTGTAACACGTAGTGTTCTAACTGTAACAGGTAGAGTTCTAACTGTAACACGTAGAGTTCTAACTGTAACACGTAGTGTTCTAACAGTAACAGGTAGAGTTCTAACTGTAACACGTAGTGTTCTAACTGTAACATGTAGAGTTCTAACTGTAACATGTAGAGTTCTAACTGTAACACGTAGAGTTCTAACTGTAACATGTAGTGTTCTAACTGTAACAGGTAGAGTTCTAACTGTAACACGTAGAGTTCTAACTGTAACATGTAGTGTTCTAACAGTAACAGGTAGAGTTCTAACTGTAACATGTAGTGTTCTAACTGTAACATGTAGAGTTCTAACTGTAACATGTAGAGTTCTAACTGTAACACGTAGAGTTCTAACTGTAACATGTAGTGTTCTAACTGTAACAGGTAGAGTTCTAACTGTAACACGTAGAGTTCTAACTGTAACATGTAGTGTTCTAACAGTAACAGGTAGAGTTCTAACTGTAACACGTAGAGTTCTATCTGTAACACGTAGAGTTCTAACTGTAACATGTAGTGTTCTAACTGTAACATGTAGTGTTCTATCTGTAACATGTAGTGTTCTATCTGTAACATGTAGAGTTCTAACTGTAACATGTAGTGTTCTATCTGTAACATGTAGAGTTCTAACTGTAACATGTAGTGTTCTATCTGTAACATGTAGAGTTCTCACTGTAACATGTAGTGTTCTAACTGTAACAGGTAGAGTTCTCACTGTAACATGTAGTGTTCTATCTGTAACATGTAGAGTTCTAACTGTAACATGTAGTGTTCTCACTGTAACAGGTAGAGTTCTAACTGTAACATGTAGTGTTCTAACTGTAACAGGTAGAGTTCTAACTGTAACATGTAGTGTTCTAACTGTAACATGTAGAGTTCTAACTGTAACAGGTAGAGTTCTCACTGTAACATGTAGTGTTCTAACTGTAACAGGTAGAGTTCTCACTGTAACATGTAGTGTTCTAACTGCAACATGTAGTGTTCTAACTGTAATAGGTACTGTTTTAGTCAGTGTTTAGTAAGAACAGTAACAACTCACCACTGCAGTGGCCATGCCGACCCCAAGTGATGCCCAGCTCAGTATAAGAGTCAGCATAGCTAACACCATAATACTGAAACATAGAAAGAGAAAGAGGCTTGATAAGAGGCCATAGAAAGGATGTACTGTATATAGATATTATCACAAGTATTCCAAGCTTATGAAGTTTACTTAAAAAAACAAAAACAAAAAAAAACCCTGAGTATTTTTTTTCACACTGGGACAATTTTTGCAGCACAAAAAACGGTCCATTTACCGTGCCAATGGCTGTCAGTGAGAGTGTTCACACCCAGGCATACATTTTTTTTAAAGTCGAGGGGTTCGTTTGTTTTTTGATGTGTCGCGTCAAAAACTGGCTGACCAATGAGATTCACGCTTTGTTCACATGCCAGGGGCACCCACCATTTTAGTAAGAGTACATAAGTGACACACCCGAAATAAAATGCTCACTGCTAATAAATCCTTCTGCTACACACATAAACAAGGTATCATTTGAAAACATCAGATTCAAAATTACACACTTAATACTATATAAGTGTATTTATTATGTTGTAGCTATTTTTTGACAACACGGAAGTGCAAGCATATATTCTAAATGATCCACTTAATTCTTTCAGTGTTGGTTTCTACACTAAATATCATTGTTTGTCTGTTTGTCTCTGGATATGCAGGGATGCACAAAGGACAAAAATAGAATATTGAGATTATATTCGTACACATCATGATTTGCGCTCCAGTGGTTACAAAGTGAACTATTAAACCATTGAAATGACTTGTTTACTCTTTCAATCCACCTCTTATCACTGCCCATGGGCTGTAGTCAGAGTGGAGTTATACGCATGGAGTGGCCATCAAATCCATCCTAAACAACTGTGTACTTCCTTTGTGGCAAAAGTTTGGGGACGGTCCACATACATTATGGGTGTAATTTGCTTGTATCTTTCTCATTTGTAAGTCGCTTTGGATAAAAGCGTCTGCTAAGTGAATAAATGTAATGTAATGTAATGTAATGTAAATGTAATGGTCAGGTGTCTACAAACTTTTGGCCATATAATCTATCAGCAAATGTACTTCTAGTTCATTGTTTAAAAACAACAACAACAACAAAAACAACGACAAACAGGATGTGCAGGATCAAGTGCTTATTTTTTTTAAAAACCTGCCAAATGAGGGTGGAAGCCAGATCATTATATTAAGCCAAAATTGCAGTGATTAATGTGATAATTGTGCCCAGAACTATTTATGCAGCAATATACTGAGCAATGTACTAGACTTTTATTAGATTATTATTTGAACTCTTGCCATTTTCTCATTCATATTTCATTGCACTGGTCATTATTTTTACTTGTTTATTTTTAAATTGCCTCGTGCGTGTGCTGCAGTTGACAACAAAGAATAAAAATTAAGCTGCTTCTTCATAAATATTGAACTTTTGAATTTAAGTCACCAATTGTGAATACGAACTAAAATAACATCTCTCCGAATCAACAGTGACTAACTTTTCAATATCTCAATTTAATTGGCCAGTTACAAAAAATTACCTATAAACAAACAAACAAACAAAAATATATTTTCGTTATTATAAAAATAACTGATTTGGATCAATTTTATTCTTATTATCATTTTATTTTTATTTCTTTTCATTTTATTTGCGATCATGTTTTTGTTTTTGGATGGGTGGCTCAGTGGTGCAGTGGGTAGTGTTACCACCTCGTTATCCTGAGCTCATGTTACTGTCTGTGCAGCGTTTCACATGTTCTGCCCTTGGGTTTCCACCAGGTTCTCCCTTGTCCTTGGAAAGTGGACAGAATGTAATGGTAAATTACCCCTAGGTGTGTATTAGTGTGTGAATGTGTGTGGCTGGTGCCCCGCGATGGACTGGAGTCTAACTAGGATGTGCTTCCACTGTGTGCCCATTGATTCTGGATTAGGTACCAGATGCAGCACAACCCTGACCAGTATGAAGCAGTTACTGAAGATGGATGAATAAATCAATTATGCTTTTTTTTCAGCTGTTTTTCCAACAATCATATCTGGCAACACTTACTGGATTCAGCACTGGATTCTGCCACATTTGTTTTTCTGCTTCCTTTGTTTTAGTCACAAATTGTTTCAACATTTATGTTATCACGTTCCCCAGATTGTTCCTCCATTACTCCATGTAAATAGTGATCAGTGCAACTTGGTAGACCCATAATTTGACACGGTTAAAAACTGGCCTGAATATATTTTTTTAATTACACCAATTCCACAATTTATCAAAACAATGGCAAAAAACTTATCTGCAAGCTCTGAGATGGTCGGAATGCAATTATGATAACGGTTACCAAAGAATACTGTTGAGCCCTAGCATGTTTATGTGCATAGATTAGAGGGAGAGAAGGAGGAATAATAATTGAGAGAGAAAGAGAAGGAGAGAAAAGAAATAAAATGGAGAAAACGACTCCCTGATGGGCGCAAAAATGCAGCCGAGGTTTTCACGAACCAAATCTCTTTTCTGATGATGGTCTTAAAAGCACCAGTAAAGTGGACTGGAAGCACTTAAAAATTAGTTAAGGGTGCAATCGCGCACAGACACACACTAGCGCATACGCACACATCCTGGCAGAGCGATCAATAGGCATTAGTGGAGTAAGTGGAGGGAGCAGGGAGAGCGAGACAAGGATGAATGTATGAGATATGAGGGAGCGAGAGAAGGGAGTAGCCAGCATTCAAGAGACCCAGTTTGTTTTTATACTGCTGGTGTGTGTGATGTCATTATATTCAGTTAAAACCACACGAGTGAGGACAAATTAAAGCATGAAGCAAGCTGCTCCTGAAACGTGAGCAGACCAGACAGAAGTGACCACACAGCTGTTTCACAGGCAGAGAAGACAGATGGGTAGATAAAAAAGTAAGACCACACAGGAAGGAAGGTATTTAAAAATAATACCTTCATCTTCTGATGACTACCTGCCATGGAATTAAAGGAGCGCACAAATGAGACCACTATAATGCATTTATATTATATTACCCACCATATACTATACCATGCACTATATATTTATATATAGTCCCATATGACTTCATATTCACTGCATGCTATGTGGCAGCCTAAAAAACCCTTCACATGGTGACATTTTCTACTATATATAGTTCTGATAGATCTCATTTTGGTTTTTTGGTTTCCCCCAAAAGTAAAAAGGGAGAACATTGACTTTAAAGATTTGGCACAGGCACATCGGAAACAGTTTGAGAGCTTTTAACTACTTAAAAACAACTGCTTTGATTGGACTTATATACATTTCACTAAAGCATGTAGGTAACAAACAAACTTAACAAAGAGTGACATCCACTGATAGCAAAGGAAAACACTATTAAATGAATCAGCCGAATGAACGAAAATCCCTATTTTGATAGAAATAAAAGAGCAACCCTATTTTAGCTGGGGTAACATTTCACCTTAATGTTTGAAGATGCAAAATATTCACTTCAGCTAATTACTTAGTGTTGTTATTCACGAGCACATATGCGAACGCATAGTTATGCTCTCAGAATGAGAACATGTCCGTAGCCTCTCTCTGTGAACTTATTTTGATGAATAATAGATGAACTTTAGACAAAAGACAGCCTTGCAAGAAACGTGCACGTCTGCTGAAGATGCTAGGTGACAGGAAGCAGGCTTTGCCTTAGTGTTGGTAACCACAATACCTGCTAGATACGTATATGCTTGAAGACTGCACTGAGCACATGTGTGTAGGGGTCTTTTATTCCCTCGAGTGCTTGAGAATAACGTTGGTTTGCTTATCTAATCCCTTCATCTGTTAGTGGTAAAAGGAAGAACATGACAATCGACATATACTGCGTTCCCAAACCGGGACACACACGTGGAATCTGCATACTTACAACATCTCACTGACCATTTTATAAGGAATACATGTGCACCGACTTATTTATTCAATTATCCAACCAGCTAATCAAGTTGCAGCAGTGCGATCAACGCATTAAATGATGCATATACCGGTCAAGAGCTTCAGTTAATGTTCACATCAAACATCAGAATGGGGGAAAATGTTATAGCTGTTTGGAGTATTTCAGAAACTGTTGAAAAGTGCTGTGTTTACACAGAATGGTGCGAGAGATAAAAATAAATAAATAAATAAAAACCGAAAAATGTGGAAATTCTCCATTGATGAGAGATCAGAGGAGAATGGCCAGATCCACGGTGACTCAAATAACAACTCTTTGCAACCGTGGGACACAGAAAACGCTGAACGTTTGAGGCGGATAGATTGCAACAGCTGACTCCAAGAACAGGAATCTGAGGCTACAGTAAGCACACACTCACCAAAACTGGACAGTTAAAGATCGGAGAAAGACCAATCAGTGTTCTTGTAATTTGTCCAAACTGTCCATTTCCGGTGAGCCTGTGCCTGTTGTTGCCATAGATCATTGTTTATATCGCTTTTTCAACACGAAGCAACAAGGGTCATTCGTGTCTTACAGAAGGCATCTAAAATTAGAACATGTGAACATGTTATGTGAACACTTGCATGTCACTTTCATTGCCAGGAACAGAAAATATATATATATATTTTTTTAAAAATGCATAAAATTTCTGGTTTTGGTATAGGACAGTAAGTGCATATTACAGACACAGAGGAGGAGATCTGTGCTCTCTCAGTAAGTATGCAGAAACATGAGAAGCACTCACAGGGTGAGCAGCCAGCGAGAATGCTTCGCCAGCCCCAAACAGCATCCCAGACAGATGATCAGGTCTAGAATCAGCAGCAGGAGATACATCAGCCATCTGAAAGAAGCAGAATCAAATCATCCATAAAACTATATATCACTTATTCTTTCACAGGAACGAAACCACAGCTTGAAATGTACAGCACAGTGTTTTATTTAAAAGGGATTCAATGCATAATACACCAGCAGGAGTTTCAAGTGTGTGTGTGTGTTTTAATCAGTTATTAATTCAGTACTGAAAATCCACAGACACAAGTATTTCATGAGCTAGAGAACAGACACTATGGACATCATCTCACTCTGAGACTGTGTCTACTCTGATGAGTGTTTATTCATCTTGGCTTGTACAGCAGCAACTGCTGCCACCTTGTTTGACACAACCAGTTCCCGAATAACTTTGAAGTAGGGCTGCAACTAACGATTATTTTCATAATCGATTTTTTTTCTTCTTCTTCTTCTCTCGATTAATCGGATGGGGCGGGGCAAACTTCCAGTACAAATATAAACTTCAGACTAAAACTTTACACAAATGTTTGTCCAATTATAGAAGGCTGAAAAGAACCCAATACACACAAACACACACCTGAATATATATTATTCATTTAGGACTGTAGTTTAATTCTGTGTTTTTTTTCTTCTTTGCATCTATAAAAAGTAATACATAAATAATTGCATTTTATTGTTGGTGTGACATTTAATTTGACTCTCTGAATTATCTTTTGTTTATTTTATCCATCAATGTGACACTTGAACTTGTCTACCACTCATAGGTCTTTGCAACTTATCATTTCATTTGTAAATAAATTTAAAATAAATCCATCAATGAACGATCGTCAGCTCAGCTAACGTGATATTTGTGAATGCACGCGAATAACCAAATTGATTCATTTTAAAACATCTCATCTGAATATATTTTGATACATTTAAAAATATATATATATAATATTATTTAAACATCTTTAAAACTCTCCTACGCACCCCCTGCAATTACACCGCTGACCACTAGGGGTCCGCGGAAACTGCACTAGACGATAGAGTACATCGTGTGAGTGTCTAGTACTTCATTTGGGACACAACTTTAGTATTTACTCTTCGAAACGTGTTTTCGGAACAGAAGTAACATAATGAGTAAATGTACCGCACAGACCAACTAATTTTATCAATTAGTTGTTGCAGCTGTACTCTGAAGTCATGTTTATCAGGTCAGAATAGTAGATCAAATTGATTACAGCTAGACAACTAATCAACTCATCTCTTATCATTTATATTGTAATGGCTGCAGGTATTTTGAACATCTACATTGATGCTATAGCACGCAGATAAAGCCACAATCCTATACTCATACACCTTGAGACAGAGAGACTGAGGAAGTTGGCTGATTCGATTTGCCCTGAGTAATGGAGGAAGAAGGTGTGCACATTCTCGCTCGATACCGCAGTCCTCCGGTCACCAGAAACATGAGCCCTTCATCAATAAGCCCGCTGCTAGTTCATAACACGCTAGTCTACAAATGGGAATGCGATCTTCACAGAGAATATATGACTCAATTCGGCATGCCTAACAGCTCTGAAAGGGCAGTGGAAATGAGGGACTGCTTTAAAGGCTGGATAAAGGTCAATGGCACAAGTGACTCCTACATAATTCTGTGCTAGTTAATGGCGCTTGTCTGCAGGCCAGAAATCAGCTGTGGCTGTTAATAGCACTCTGAATAGCTTTATGTGTGATGGAGAAACGCGGTGACCAGACTTATAATCCATTACATGCAGGTCACATACTATACACTAACGTAGTGCTCTCCGGAGAATTAAACGGAGATAAATAAAAAAAAAGAACAACACGACGGATGTAAGACTTGCAGGATTTGACTACTGCATTGAGCAACCCAGGACTCAGATTGCATTTATTCAGCTTCAGGAAGCGCTTTGTTCTGGTCATGGACGCGGTGGATCTGTAGCCCTGCTGGGAATACACACAGGGCACCATGCATGCACACATTTGCACCTAGGGGCAAATTAGCATAACCAGTCTACCTACCAGAATGTTTTTGGGAGGTGGGAGAAAACAGAAGAACCCAGAGGAAGCCCACCTAAACACAGGGAGAACATGCAAAACTCCACACCAGGGCTCAAACCCGGAACCCTGGTAATGTGAGATGGCAATGCTACCCACCTTGACGCCAACTCAATTTGCAGTCTTTTAAAAATAACTCATAAAGAAGTAGTACTAAGCCCATTAACGCCATGCACGTCACCTGTAATACTCGATGTAGCTGGCCTGATCAGCGACTGTTTCAAGGTCCTGTCTGGCCTGGCTGATGTTGGGCATGGCAGTGAGCTGTCGGATGATATTGTCAGCCATCTGCTGCATGAAGCGAAGTGTCTGGGTGTAGTCCTGCCGAGGCGAAAAGATCTCATCCAGCCGTGCCAGGTGCTCCTTTAGCCGTAACTGTATGTTGCTCAAAGAGCCAGTCACCTGAAAGAGGACAGATCCAGGAGAGCCGTCAGTTAGCTGATGAATAGACTGTGGATCTGGAGGCAGAGTCAAGCCTCATAAAGATCTTGTGTTTGTCATTTCACCACACATCATTTCACCCTTTTTTTCTCATGTATTCATCCTTTCACCCGTTTTCTGTACCGCTTATCCTACAAAGGGTCACGGTGAGTTTCGGCTACCAACCCATCGCAGGGCACAATCGCACACACACACACACACACACACACACACTCACACACCCATTCACACACTATGGACAATTTGAAAATGACAATCAGCCTACAGTGCATGTATTTGGACTGAGGGATGAAACCGGAGTACCCAGAGGAAACCCCCAATGCACGGGGAGGACATGCAAACTGCGCACACATGGAGGAGGCAGGAATTGAGCCCCCAAGCCTGGAGGTGCGAGGAAAATGCGCTAACCACTAAGCCACCTTGCCCCCCTCCCCCCATGTATTCATATACATGCATCCAAATAACCTTTTGTGTCTGCATGTTGCAGAGCGAGCCATATTTATCAAACCTCTCAAAAACTCTAATCCAGAATAATCTCCTAATGGATATGATTACCATATGCAAATCCATTTTAGAAATACGGGCTAAAGCCCAAGAGAGATGGCTGAGACAGAGAGGAATCATTTTGGTCCAGCATGTCTGCTGGACAACTAGAGCAGCTGCATGTTTTAACAAATCAGCCTGCAATCTAAAATAATCTCAGGCTAATTCTGCCTGAGATAAAAACCAATAAAGGGTAATTATCATGTAATAAATAACTACTGCTGTTCTTTGGCAGCCAAAATGGAATGTGCTGTCATGAAAATAGTCAAGGATGGGATGGTGTGATGCGTTGACACCCTGAAGTGAATTATTTTCCTATAACAGCATCTCCTACAAAACACAAGTGTTTTATTGCTCCTATACAACAGCAATCAGCCAACAATTAAAACTTCTATTTATTAAAGTACGACATATATTACATTTTTACACTTGTGAAATGTCCATAAAAAATGTTCCTGTTATCACTTGCGCTATAGCAGCTATAAACAGTCTCCAGCCTCTAACCAGAATATCTTTTTTTTAAATCTCTCTTAAAGTTAGCAGTACAAAATATTCACGTTGTCATGTTACAGAGAAAGTGCAAAGCTATTTGTCAAAGGCAGATAAGCACCAAACTCTCTGCCTATTGAGCTGTTCTAAATGTTGGCAGGGCTTTAAAAGATAAGAAATTTTCTACTTGTAGTCCAAATGTAGTCCAATTCAATAAAATGTCTATAGAGCCCACCTTTTTTGTTTAATTCTGCCCTGGAGGCACAAGGCTAACATAGCTAATAGGTTACGAAAGCTTATATCTACCAACCATGACAAAGCAATTCATATTTTACAGTATTGCAACTACACCAATATTATACTAATACATTTAAATAGTTCAGTCTCCAAAATAATATGAGACTAAGTTTTGTTAATTAAATATTGGACTGGGCGATATAATGATTTACAGCAGAGCACTGTTGAATGCTCGACTCTTTAGTTAGAATGTGTTGAATTTTCTATAAGGGAACCGCTCTAACACTAGTTCTGACTGTGATTTAAGTGATAGGTTTATATTAATGCGCTCATACACAAGGACCTGTATGCCAGATAATCTACATGATCTAAGACTAATAATAAACATTAAATATATGTTATTTAAGAAAGAATAATGTATAAGCATTCATATCATAAAGCTTTCTATTATAAGATGTTTGTTTAACACTTGTGGAAGGAGTCTCAAGTGGCAGTCAGTATGTTTTCCAATTTTCAGGACAGAGGATTGTGTGAGGATTTCATTTTGAACGAATCTTTAATATGACTCGGGAACAACGAGATGCCTCAGAGAGTGATTCGTCCATTTTTGACCACGCACGCGCTGCAACATCCACATGGGTTCTGTACAGGAAACAGAAATGATTCGTTCACGCCTCGAGTCATCGGGTTCGAGTCGTTCGTTCATCACTTCACAGCCCCACTGCATTCAGCCTACGGGGCGGTCACGGGATAAACGAACGACTCGAACCCGAAGACTCGAGACGTGAACTAATCATTTCTGTTTTTAGCACACCTGGGTGACTAGGAACAGGAAATCGTTCAACCATGACTTCCTGTTTCACAGGGGTATAAATATGAGGTAACACGTAGACCAAATTCCCTTAGTCATTCATAACAATGGGTAAGACCAAGGAAAATAGCTGTGATGTGCGGCAAAAGGTTGTTGAGCTTCAAAAATGGGAAGCGGCTATAAGAAAATACCACAAAATTTCCACCATCAGGGTAATAATTAAGAAGTTCCAGTCAATTGGAAATGTTATGAATCAACCTGGAAGAGGACGTGTGTCTATATTGTCTCAACGCACTGTGAAGAGGATGGTTCGAGTGGCCAAAAAATCTCCAAGGATCACAGCTGGAGAATTGCTGAAGTTAGTTGAGTCTTGGGGTCAGAAAGTCTCCAAAACTACAATCTGAAGTCACCTACATCACCACAAGTTGTCTGGAAGGCTTTCAAGAAAAACAAACTTGAGCGTCTTCAGTTTGCCAGACACTACTGGAACTTCAAATGGGATCGGGTTCTATGGTTAGATGAAACCAAAATAAAGCTTTTTGGCAATAAACACCAGAGGTGGTTTTAGCACAGCAGGGAGGTAGCCATATGGAAAAGTACCTCATGCCCTCGGTTAAATAGGGTGGAGGCTCTTTAATGTTTTGGGGCTGTTTTTCTCCCAGAGGACCTGGACATTTTGTTAGGATACATCATGGACTATCAAATATCAACAGATATTAAATGAAAACCTGACTGCCTCTGCCAGAGAGCTTAAAATGGGCCGTGGTTGGATCTTCCAGCAGGACAATGATCCAAAACAGGCATCAAAATCAACACAAAAACACTTACTGACCACAAAATCAAGGTCTTGCCATGGCCATCCCAGTCCCCTGACTGGAAACCCATAGAAGACCTGTGGGGTGAACTGAAGAGGAGAGTCCACCAGAGTGGACCTCGAAATTTGAAGGTTCTGGAGAGATTCTGTATGGAGGAACGGTCTCAGATCCCTTTCCATGTATTCTCCAACCTCATCAGGCATTATAGGAGAAGACTCAGAGCTGTTATCTTGGCAAAGGGAGGTAGCGCAAAGTATTAACTAAAAGGGTGCCAAAAATTGTTGCACACCTATATTTAACAAAGATTTTTTAAATATAAACCTGTATTTTGTTTGCAATTGTTTGATATGATAGCAGAGAGCATGAGAGCAGAGTATTTTTGTGGGTTTTTTTTTTTTTTTTAACAAAAGCTCAAAAAGTTAAACAATAAAGGCAATTTTTCACCGCCTTCTTTGCTCATATATACCAAGGGTGCCAATATTAGTGGAGGGCACTGTAATCCACCTCCACTTTGTATCGGACCACATCACATCTGTTGTCTTTGCTTATCAGCTGTAACTGTAAGTCCTGTCATGTTTTATTCATTACCTATATATTGATATTGCGATCATTTTTGTGACATATCACTGGTATCATCAGTGCTTTTATTACACTGACTGTCTCCACTGTTACTCACAACCTGGACATTAAAATTGTTCATTTTTCAAAAAATTATTATGTTTTTAAAGGTGTCACTTCTTTTTATCCGGCACTCTTTGAGCAAACTCGGATATTGTGCTACAAGTATAAGGAAATGTTTTCAAGTATCACAATGCCCTCTTTTTGTAAACATTACCTATGCTTATCTCTTGATCTGTACTTACCAGTCCCTCCTTTCTTTCTGAAGGACATTAGGCTGCTCGTGTCCTCCCTCCATTTACAATCTCCGAGACTAATTCCAACTTATCTTCAACGTCTTATTCGTAGGTCCCCATAAAGAGTGTTTCTGTGCTCCTTAATAGATTAGGTTTTAGATTAGGTTCAAATGCCGTGCTTGTAAAACTGAGTACTGAAGATAACATCATCTTTGTGATGCTTTATTTGTAACACAAATAAAACTGTCATTCATAAAATCATCACAACAACTCAGTTACAACTAAGTACATTCATCAGACTACAAATCAACTCCGCACTCGTGACTTTAGTTAGCTCTCATGATCAGCTCAGTGTGATTTATTCAGACTTGATTTATGTTTTGTACACTTCACTTGCCCAATTGACTGATAACACTGTCCTCAGCCTTGGAGGGTGTTTAAGATACAAAACCATGAGTATGGTCAGCTGGAAAGCAACACCAAAGCCTTAGATCACAGTGCACAGATGTCAGGGAGTAAAGGCTGCCGTGACTCCAGCGGCCAGTGGCAGACTCGTGAAGAGATCGAAAGTTGAATGGAGTTCAGCTATTTCTCTATGGCACTTCCTATGAATCCAACCAGGGCCACGGATCAAAATACTGCTGCAAGTTAGCTGCTTTTAAAAAGTACCTCAAGCTCTGAATAAAAAAAGAAATGAGTTCTGGAGTCTGAGGCTTGAAAACACAACACAGCCATTGAACAGGCTGTGAGAGAGGATGGGTGCCCCAGAGATACCCATCAGCTTATCACACAGTCCAGACATCTGTGAAGAAAGTTGAGATAAGACAGAATTCTCTCATCTCAGTCTAGAGGCAGTTTTTTAAATGGAAATATCACTGTAAAAAATGTTGGTTTTTTTATATCATATTTGTTTCAGTTGTCTCTCAGTCACATAACGTTTTGTTATTTGATTTTTCCATTCCTGTATAATTTAAACAATAACATCCACTTTCTTTTTAATCAAATCATTTCAGACATGTCATATGATGGCTTGCTTCATACTGTAATTCAAAACAAGGAACTAATATATGAGAGATACGTGGAGGAATCAAGGCGTTTAAGTAGAATTTCCCTGAAAGTTAGGACATCTCACCACAACACAAGCTTCTTTATTCTGGGTTTCCATGTTTTTTTTGCTCTTTATTCCTCATTTGTTCTTTGTTTCACAAGGGAACCTTGAAGCTTCTTATGAAACTAGTTTATTTTTAATGAATTTTTATGGTGTAGAATTTGTCCTGTGGCAGAAAGTCTGTGGACAAGTTAAAAAAAGATTGTTACAAATTAAATTTGTTTAGGGTGTTCAGGGTAATTTGTTTAGGGTGTGTACTATGTGTTAGAATAATTCTGGAAATGTTTCAGGCCGTGTCCCGCAACACACTCCTGAGTGTGTATCATGGACTATAACCTGTCACAAAACAGTGGGAGGAGTAATGCAATTCACTCTCTGTATTTGTACACTTAATGCTCCAAATATCCATACACTGAAAGTAGAAGTCTTTCTTTTTATTGAAAGTCTTTCTTTTTATTGAATTAAATTCGTTAAATATTTGAATTAAATATGAACCCTACCATCAGTGGCTTAGTGGGTAGCACATTTGCCTCACACCTCCTGGGTTGGGAGCATTGTAGGCTGACTGGCATTTCCAAATTGTCCGTAATGTGTTAATGTGTGTGAGTGTGTGTGATTGTGGCCTGGGACGGGTTGGCACCCCATACCTCGTGCCCCGAGTTCCCTGGGATAGGCTCCAGGCTCCCCGCAACCCTGTGTAGGATAAGCTGTACAGAAAATGGATGGATAGATGGATGGATGAACCCTACCTTGCTCCTAGAAACACTTTGTGGAAAACAACCCAGAGGTAGAAATGCCGGCACTGTCGGCATGGTGTGTGAATCCTGGCTCTGAGAGTCCCTCAACCTCAGCTATATCACCCAAGATCATAACTGTGAAGACTGGGGTTTTTTTTTTTAAATCCCTCTCACAAAGATATTTTTGTTTCATTGTTTCAATCTGCTCACGATATGTATTTAGTTGGTTCTATTTCCCAAAATATAAACAAACTTGTGGCCTAATTGAAACCACCAAGCAGTTACCAAGGATGAATGGGTAAACAATGTAAATGCATTTAAGGAACAAGGAACATCTTCCTTTGTCTCTTGACAGCTTCAAATCTGACCACTTACTTGTGCCTACAAGAAAGTAAAAACCTCCTGCTTGTGTGCCACCTTTTTATATTTGTATCTATTTAGAACACATTATCTGTTCATTTGAAATAATGTATTTCTATTTGGTTACATCCCTACAGTACAGAAGTGAATCATACACTGTTATCTGACATACACACATACATACAAACACCCACACATATACACTCACTGGAGCACCTATATTCCTGTTCATTCATGCAATTATGCATTCAGCCAGTCATGTGGCAGCAGCGCAATGCATAACGACTGGAAAAACACTGCAATGTCTTTTTCGAAACTGGACTTTGTCTAGTTTCGGTGAATCTGTGCCCACTGTAGCCTCAGATTCCTGTTCTTGACCGACACGAGCCGAACCTGATATGGTCTTCTGCTGTTGTAGCTCGTCCACCTCAATGTTTGGCGTGCGGTGCATTCTGAGCTACTTTTCTGCTCCCTACACTTGTAAATAGAGGTTATTTGAGTTTCTGTAGCATTCCTGTCAGCTTGAAACAGACTGGTCTCCAAGCACTTTCCACCTGCTTCACTGGATGTTTTTTTTGGTTTTCACACCATTCTATGTAAATCCTTGTGTGTGAAAATGGCAGGAGATACAGTAAGCAGAAATACTCAAACCAGCCTGTCATTAGTCATGCCACAGTCAAAGTCACTGTGTTCGACTGAAGTCACTCTGAAGTTTGATCTGAATATTAACTGGAGCTCTTGACCTGTATATGCATGATTTTATGCATTGGGCTGCTGCCACATTACATGAAGCAAAGGGGTACAGGTATTCTTATTAAAGTTACTGGTGAGTGTAGTGACAGAGAGAAAAACCTCTATAAATGACTTGGTTGTATTGTGTTGTGTGTATATGTGCTGTGTGTATTTGTGTGTGTGTATGTGTGTGTTTGTATGTGTGTGTACTGTCTGTGCATTATTAGCCCTCAGGCAACACAGTAATATGAAGCAGCAAATGAAACACACTCTTACCTGGCTATCGATGCCAGCCAAAGTGTGATTGGTGTTATAGAGTGAATAGGTCATTTGGTAGACGCCATCGTTGGTTTCACTGTTTCCATAGAAACCCACTCCTACTGCAGAACTGAGAGAGAAAAAAAGGTACATTTTCTAACAAAGGCTTTTCCAATTTTTTTCACATGTTGTGTACTGAAATTTTTACACGATAAGCTAACTGTTAAGTTCTTGTATACAATCCCTTTACAAAAAAAGAATCCTCATATTCAAACTGAAGAAAATATTGTAGAACTGTAACATTTACATTTACGTCACTTGGCAGACGCCCTTATCCAGAGCGACTTAAATTTATCTAATTTATACAACCGAGCAGTTGAAGGTTAAGGGCCTTGCCCAAGGGTCCAACTGTGGTAGCTTGAACTCCTGACCTTCTGATTAGTAACACAGAGCCTTTAACCACTGAGCCAACACACTTAATACTGATAAAGCTCGTTTTAGTCATACAATAACATAGCTGGCTCTACATGTTCTCCAAGACATTCACATTAGCATAACTGGTCATTTGTAATAAAGAATAGGTCTGTCTTTTATGTCTCTGCTGGATATACTTAGGCAACTCTACTACAGTTATGTTCATCCACCTGTGGATCATAAAGCACAAGGTCCACCACAGACTGAACTACAGTATCAAGGCACAAACCCAACTACCTGTAAGATTTAATGTCTGCATGAAATCTGGTCGGGCGCACGGTGGCTTAGTGGTTCGCCTCACAGCTCCAGGGTCTGGGGTTTGATTCCCGCCAGGGCCATGTGTGTGCGGAGTTTGCATGTTCTCCCCATGCTGCGGGGTTTCCTCCGGGTACTCTGGTTTCCTCCCCCAGTCCAAAGACATGCATGGTAGGCTGATTGGCGTGTCTAAAGTGTATGAATGGGTGTGTGAGTGTGTATGTGAGTGTGCCCTGCGATGGACTGGCACCCTGTCCAGGGTGTACCCCGCCTTTTGCCCGATGCTCCCTGGGATAGGCTCCAGGTTCCCCCGTGACCCTGAAAAGGAGTAAGCGGTAGAAGATGGATGGATGGATGGATGGATGAAATCTGGTCTCGGTGTGGTCTTAGTCTTTCTCATCCTGCTCTATCCTTCCATGCTCTTTGGTGCCTCTCGCTGCTTCTGTGTATTACTTTTGGAGAAGATGCTATCTCTCAAAACTGTGAAAAAAACTGATTACTAGATTAACCTCTCCTACTATTGGAAAAGTATTGCCTGTTGAATCACAACATACCTCAGAGGCACTGAGATGGCACTTAAAATTCTCTTTTCTTCTTTTTCTAATCAAATAAATTCTAAAATACATTCAGAGGTCCTTCCCAGAAGCCATATCCTCAATGGATAAATATCACCCCGCGCCTTCAATTATTACTCGTTGTCCCTTGCTACCCGAAAGCTACCCGCGCATTCGCATGACTGATGACATCATTTTGTGTATCTAGGGGGTCTAGCACTTAACTTGGTGGCACAAGTAATAAGCAGATTCTCACGTGCAACCACTATGAATCACATCACTGGTACGGTTTTCACAAAAAAGGACAGGGGAAGGTGGTCGTTCATGAATTACTTTTAATGGGTGTAGATAATATTTACTCTGACCAGCACGGTTTCAGTGTGGTATGCATACTAATCGAAATCTAGAACTAACCATGCCCTATTATAGTAACTGTGTTTCCCATCACAAAATGTTACCAAATCAAGGAAGAGAAGTCACTGTAAAACATTTCCCTGTAACTTACAGGCATCAGAGTTCCAGGCAAATAGTGTGATTCATCTTTACAGCTTCTGTACTGTAATGTTTATTCACAGTAATGACGCACTGTACTGCAAAACATATTGATAGCAAAGAATTACTGTAAATTATATAGTCCCAGTTAATTTTATTTTATCATAAATAAGTTTGAAAGAGGCAAATTAAAAAAAAAATAAATGTATGTAATTATCCAATCAGCCAATCATGTGTCAGGAGCGCAATGCATAAAATCAGATACAGGTTAGGGTTAGGGGTTAGGGTTAGGGTTAGGGCTAACCCTAACCCTAACCCTAGCTTCAATTCATTTCAAACATCAGAATGGGGAAAATTTGATCTCGGTGACTTTGACCGTAGCATAGTTGTTGGTGCCTGATTTGAGTATTTCAGAAACTGCTGAGCTCCTAGAATTTCACGCATAACAGTCTCTGCAATTTACGCAGAATGGTGCGGAAACACCAGGTAGGTAGCAGCAGTTCTGTAGATGGAAATGCCTTGTTAATCAGAGAGGCCAGAGAAGAATGGCCAGACTAGTCTGAGTTGACAGGCAGTCTACTGTAATTCAGATAAACACTCTTCACAACCATGGAGAAAAGGATCTCAGAATGTATAACACAGTTTACTTTGAGGTGGCGAGCTACAACAGCAGAAGACCACATCGGGGTCCGCTCGTGTCGGTCAAGAACAGGAATCCGGGCTACAATGGGCACAGGTTCACCAAAACTAGACAAAAACCAGTTTAAAAAAAGATCGTGCAATGTTTTTCCAATCGTTATGCATTGCGATGCTGCCACATGACTGACAGTGTATCTTAATATAACAATAGTAAACAGGTACACCATTGTGAACGAGCGAAAATGAAACTGAACAAATAGAAACCTTTTGAAAAACCGCTAGACACCCGTCCATACCACAAACAGACACGTTACAATGACATAACCACAAAGACACAAAAACAAACTTTTGTCGGTTTCACACTGTTAAGTAAAAATGTGGTTTAAAGTCGCAGATAACATAAACACAGGACATCCATGAGAGGACAATGGAGACTGAACAGATGGACCATGCAGCCCTGCTGTTAGATCTCCTCCGCAAAGTGGGTGGGAGCAGCAAGAGAAGTCCTCTGCCTGTTACATATCCTCTCACAGGGAGCGGTGTGTGTGTGTGTGTATGTGTGCGTGTGTGTGTGTGTAGACGACCATCCTGTCTCTGTAGCCTCCTAATCATGATGGATGTCACATTCTCGCTGTGTCTAAGCCACCTTCAGCCTGTGCTAGTGAGTTCTCCATATTCACTGCTTCTCCCTCAGCCAACAGTGAAAGAGTTTCATTACATTACCTCTCGCTTAAAGCCTGCACATTTCCCTAAGTAATTCAATTAGCAGTTACTGGGAATATGAATAGATGGGAAATTGGGAAACGAGTCGTCTGGGCCTGTGTTCATGCGTTCATGTGTTCAGTAAATGTTCATGAACACAACGAAGAAAGTAAAAGTGCCTAAACTGTATGTCCTTACACTAAGCCGCTGTTTGGTTTTTGGAGGGCAGCACAAGATCAGAGGCTTCAGAAAAGTCCTCGTTTCCTGCAGCTGGGCTTTCAGCCATCTCTGCACATAATGGGTTTGGTTATATCATCAGAGCTCTGAGGGCAGCTAACTCACCACTCCCTGGACCTCTCTGTCCTGCAGCTACAGAGATAATAAGAAATTAGCAAGGAATTAGGATGAATATGTAATGAGGCTTCACGTGTATAGAAAAACACTAAGAACACCAATGCAAAATTTCACATTTAAACTCCAGAACCGTTTAGTCTCGTAAGAGCAGAAAGGATATACTATATTATACTATACTTTAGGTTTGCTTCACTAAACCTGATGTCTGTCTAACACACCTTTAGCATTGGTTCATTTACTGTCAAGATTAAAGTTGTAATGCTTAGATTACATCAATTACATATGAAAAATTAAAAGATATGGATTTTTATATTCTTAATGTATCCTGAATGTGTTTAAACTACTGGATAAAAATAGGTTGTCTGCAAGAAAAAAAGCAACATCCTCATGTCTCATCCCCATCTTACAATAAAGGCTGGTTTGTTTTTATTAATTTTTTTACACACTATACATACAATGCCTTACTGTTTCCTGCCCCGCCCGTTTGTTTGATGGACAGCTAAGAACCTCCCACTGTTCTGAAACACTATAAAATGCATGAGGCTTTCCGTAGTTCGTTAGGGAAGGTGCATATAAACCATATAAACCGAACACAATATAAACCATGCTTTAGTTTCTTCCGGTGTCATGATATGGTTGCGAGAGATAGAGACCCTCTTTGCTAAGCAGCATCACGCTGCGGCACTTAACACCACAAGGAGCTCTGTGTTCAGAGGTAGAATGTTAACTGCAGTAAGATTCTTTCAGAAATCTGTCACAAGATTAAGTCGAACCCTCCGCAATTCAATTAGGCACTTTGTCAAAACTCGGTGTAACGTGGAAAACCCCGTAATGCAAGCAGTCTGTTGAAACCGTTATGAGATTCTGGTTTGATATTATTAGAGCTGTAAAGAAATGGTGACTGCTAGTAAGGAAGGAAAACCGTAATAGTCAGGGGAGTTTCAAGAATCGCCTGCGCATGAACCACAAGAGAAACTGACCTCTGTAGATCTCTGCTGATGTCTTTCTGAGTACTACTCAAACCAAGGACATTGTGTCCTCACTTAATTCCAGTCACCACTTCTCCTAGGGGGGGAACCTTAGGCATTTTTATGGTTTGTGTATTCAGACACACCTATTAAATTGCCAAGCGCTATCCAGGTCCAGTGCAGGTATAATATGGGACGTTTTTTTTTTTTTTTCTTCATCTTTGACTATTTTAGTTTGCAGTACTGGGCGTAGTGAATCATAAGTCTGGAGGAGGCTATTCCATCAAAGTGACAGCTGCAGCCCTGGTGCATGATACTCTGTATAAGAGTAGGAGTACAGAAGCTCACTGTTCCCACATTAGACCTAATCCTCAGAAATAAGCAAATAAGATAAGCAAAGATTGAGAGGTTCAAATGAGATGTTAGCCAGAACATTTGGTTTAAAACCGAATCTTTCCCACTTTCCTACAAATGACTGCAGCATTGCAAATTCATCCCTTAGCACAATTATCTCCTTATCCTTACGAATACTGTACATAAATATCCATCCGCTGGCCCAGATGACATTTCACAGGTTAATGTTTTATCCTCCCCCTCATTATTATCATCCTCACTAATTTTCTCAACAAGTAAAAAAGGGCATTGCAGGTCTTACTGCATCTTTATACGCCAAAACTGAACACTAATCTACAGCTGACACTCATGACCCTATAACTAAAATATTCATCTTCAAGCACAGACAAATCCACACATTCTGTGAACATATGAATTCAGTTACTGTGCTGCTGTCCAACTCTGTAGCATTTTTGCATTTTCAGCATTACGTTTTCATACAAAAAGAACAGAACCAGAAGTACCACCTCATATAAAGGTCTATATGAAATTGATGCATTATTGCAGACTATACTTAGCTAATATCTAAATGTTTGTTTTCTCTCAAATACTATTCACTTAATATCACAGCATGGTTGAATGCTCGAATCTGATTGGTCAGAAGGTGTTGACTGATTTCCTGTAACAGCAGCTCTGACAATAGTAACAGCTGTAATTTAATATCACAGGTTTACAGTGTGTTAATGCACCTATTCTAATATGTTGTTGTTTCGATAGAAACAACTCATTTACAGAGACTTGTGTCGAAGACACTAATAAACAAATGTGTTATTTAATGAATATTAAACACATTAATAAAAACATAATAAGATATGGTGAAGCTTTCTGTAAGGAGACTTTCAACTAGGGCTGTACTAACGATTATTTTCATAACAGATTAGTTGGCCGATTATTTTTCGATTAATCGGGGGGGGGGGGGGGGGGCGCAAACTTCCAGCACCATTTTTTCATTTATTTAAAATAAAATCCACAAACTGAGTGTTACAAACATAAACTTACGACTAAAACTTTACCAATTATATAAGACTGAAAAGAACACAATACACACACACACACCAGAATATATATTGTTAATTGAGGACTGTGCTTTTTTTTGCATCTCTAAAGTAATACATAAATAATTAAATTTTATTGTTGGTATGATATTTAATTTGACTCTCTGAATTATCTTTTGTTTGTTTTATCCATCAATGTGACACTTGAACTTGTCTACCACTCATAGGTTTTTGCAACTTATCATCCATCCATCCATCCATCTTCAACCGCTTACTCCTTTTCCGGGTCGCAGGGGAACCTGGAGCCTAACCCAGGGAGCATCGGGCACAAGGCGGGGTACACCCTGGACAGGGTGCCAGTCCATCGCAGGGGCAACTTATCATTTCATTTGTAAATAAATTTAAAATAAATCCATCAATGAACGATCGTCAGCTCAGCTAACGTGATATTTGTGAATGCACAGGAATAACCAAAGTGATTCATTTTAAAACATCTCATCTGAATATATTTTGATTCATTTAACAAAAAAATATATATACTTTATTATTATTATTACTGACCACTAGGGTCCACGGAAACACTGCACTAGACGGTAGAGTACATTGTGTACAGTGTAAGTGTATATTGCATCATTTGGGACACAACTTTAGTATTTACACTCCGATGCGTGTTTTTGGAACAGAATTAACGTAATGAGTAAACGCGCTGCGCGCAGACCAACTAGTCGATAGTGAGATTCGTTGACAACGACTTTCATACTCGATTATTATCGATTTTATCGATTAGTTGTTGCAGCTCTATTTTTGACAATTTTGTAACAGTCTGTAATTATTCCTCCACAGGACCGTCCACATACCGTTGTTTTGTGATCACGACAAGCTACATCTTATTTATTTCAAGAAAGAGGAAAAAGCTGGCTGGTGAGAGAATGTTTATAGCTGTTATAAGGTAAGTGATAACAGGAACAAACATGTAAAGTTACATGTAAATATAAACATTTAAAAGGTATAATGTGTTCTTCATTAAAAAATAAAAAATTGTAATCATTGGCAAATTGATGTGCTTTAATATAGAATTCAATTTGTGCCAATATACAATGAGAAAGAAGAAAAACACTCTGAAATTGAAAACAGTGAACCCAGTGGCAAAAATTAATCCTAGTCTTCAAATACACAGCATTCTTTGTTAACAGTTTTCTAAGCTTCGTTTTCGCTAAGCGTGGTTTACGAATGCGCTGCCAGAGTTTTCATTTACGCTTTCAAAGTTTTCGCTTACGCTCTGGCACGAATCTCACGAGTGAGCGGGTTTAACAGCGCTTTAGTCTCATTGGCTTCAAACAGTTCACTGTTTTCAGTTTCAGAGGGTTTTTCTTCTTTTTCATTGTATATTATTTGTTTTGTTCACTTCTTGAAAAGTTACCTTCAATATTTTTGGCACAAATCTAATCCCATACTTTAAAAGGGAAAAAAAAAAACTTTGTGCCGTGTTGTGATGGGAAAATAAATAATCTTATAAATAATGGCCGTCAGCGTCACGTCACAACATCTCACTGTTGATTATTTTCCTATAATGATTTGTTTTTTACTTCAATTCTGATTTTCCTATAATACATACCACATACGAGGGAAAATATCTCTGACCCATGTGCCTGGGACAAGCAGATTATGTATCCGGGCTATCTGTACATTGAGAAGCAGCTAAGTGACAGCTCAGCACACTCCTAGGGTTTTGATATATTTCTTGGTGAGGTGACAAACTTGAGGTTTGAGTCCTGCCACTTGCTTCACTACAGACATCAACTGAGGTGCACATTGAATTGTGATGTATTTGGATGCAAGCGTTTTATACACACATTTCTTTGTGTATTTCTACCATTTCAGAGAATTTGGGATTTGTCCAGCTCTGTAGTCATGTATCCGAGCCTTCTTTCCTTCACATACCCTTACAAAGTGAGACAGATTTACTTACCATATGACCAGGCCCGTGATCACGGCGGCCCATGTGACACAGCAAGTGTCAGGCCTCTTGGTCTCCTCTGCCTCTTTCCTACGCCAGAAGCACAGGCAACTTAAATAGATACCCAGCAGCAACAGGCTCAAGCCCAGGCCCGTAGCTGCCATGCAAGCCAGAAAGATCAGAGACTACAAAAAAACAGCACACCACACACACACACACACACACACACACACCACACACACACATACACACAGTTATCAGCTGTTTGAGAAGACATATTTAACAGGTTACATGTGATTAATGCTGCATGTGTGTGTGTGTGTGTGTTTTAAGGATGACTAGAGAGCACTTTCACAATATTATGGAAACCTATATGCATTGAGGCAAAGGAGAAATGATCAGAAGATCACTCAAAACGGAGAGTCATGTGATAACATGAGCAAAGTAAAATAGTTCTACGGTCCTGTGACCTCTGAGTTACTGCACCCTGAAGGAGCGGTGCACAAAAGACAGAGCGATGAAGCAAATTCAGAAAATAAGCGAGGAGAAACCTCTGATTAGGAGCCTGCAGCCACAGTATCCATTCGATCAGACTAAACTATAAAACAATTACCGAGTGATAGCACATCTGAATGGAAGTCTTTTATACCGGGCTGTGAATTCCTCTAATGTCAATTACATCACACTCCTGCTATTACACCAGCACATAGCAGCACTAATAAAGCAGCTCAGGCTGCATGATAAAAAATTATTATTATTTTTTTTTTTTAAACTCTGCTGATATTGGAAATGGAGTCGCTTGCAAAATTATTCCAACACCTTGATATTTTGAGAGTTTTGCAAATGGCATGCACATTTTGAACAAATAATATTTTCTTACTTACCAGGTTAAGCTTTTTTAGTTTGTATCCATATTAAATGCATTCTATTAAATGCAACATGTTTTTAGTTTTTGTCAAAGTATGTAACAAGCTGATTGACAAGCTGCTATCAATATTCAACAAGAGGCATCATAATTGCCTGATGATTTTAGTCATTATATCAAGCAGGGCATGATGCATTTTGGGATCAAAATAACTATCACAAAGGGGTACGATGGATGTATCACTGGGACTCAAACTAAAGGGGCTTTCACGCTGGCAGTCTAGTCCGAAACAGAGCGTGGTTTGCATGAAAATTTGATAAGGTGACAGCTGTCCTGTGGACCAGGAAGCGCACTGCGGTACCAAACCCGAGTTACTACCTGTAGGAAATGGTCCGAGTTTGGTTGCGCTGGAACTGTGCCGCGATTCCCGTGAATGTGAACGCCACTCGTACTCGGGTTCACACTTGTTCAGGAAGTAAAGTAACCTGCGCATGTTTTTTAGCCGATGACGACATCATTTGTCCACAAAATACGTGTACCATGAGAGGCAGAGGAACGTCGGGGGACATAGAAGAGGTCCACTGCTGCTCATAATAGGGTTGACATGATACCATTAACCTATCGTACGATACCATACCAGCTGAAGTATCATGATACCAAGTAGTATCACTATACCATGCAACATTGCGTTAAATCATAATTCAAATCTATAAAATTAACCAAGTTTACAGAAATACATTGATATAAATGAAAACAGACAAACCAGATTTTCCTCTCAATACATTATTAATGGGAATGAATAACTTGCTATTGGAAAAACTGATGAACAATCATACAAGCAACTAATTAAATATGCCACATATTTCATCTTTTGTTTCCTAGAGCAATGAAATCATACAAATGGAAATTGTCCTCAGAGTACTAAGAATGAACAGAACATCAGGAATAAATAACTGAATTTGGAAATGAACTCACTCACGATCAAATACGGCTAATTTGTCAGGCTTCGCACAGATGCTTCATAATGAAATTCCAGGACTTTCAGGGACCTTTCAAGCACTATTTATTTATTTAATTGTTTGTTTGTTTTCAAGGACCATACAAGCGATGTCATTCAAACATATTCGTTATATATATATATACACACACACACACACACATCTCACAACCAATTTACATATGGTGCCTTTTCCAGCCATGCTGGACTAAATTTCCATTTCCCAGGCATTGCTTCGTCTTCACCATAATGTCAGTGTGACTGACAAGAGCACTGCTGCCAACAACTTTCAATGGAAAATTGCTAGACGTCGCTAGATGATTCCACCCGCTAATTAACATATTCATTATGTCATCATGTCGTATTGGTCTCTTGCATTATGCTTAGTGTCAGGCCTTTACATCTGTTTGACAACAGCTGTGCTGTGATTTCGGCTATATGTAAAATGATCACTCAGAGAGAAAGTTAGAAGTGAATGATTGTGCTGCTCCTCTCTGCCCCTCACTGAACAGAGTAGCCGCAGAGAGAGGTGTGTCTGCAGCGGGAAAGCTTGACCTCGCGCTCGCGGGGCAGCACTGGCCACTCTCTTCTACGGAATGTAGTTAACGTTTGCCCAAAAAGTCGCTAGATTTGTCACTAGGTACTTTTGGGAGGGGAAAAAAAGTGGTCTGAGAAGTGGACCGGAGCTGTCTCTGTCACAATGAGTGAGTAAATGGGCATTTTCAATGCTTGTGCTATTTTCTTAAAGCCACTTGCCATTCTGTGAAGCTCAACAACCTTTTGCTGCACATCACAGCTATATTCCGTGGTATTACCCATTGTTATGAATGACTAAGTGAATTTGGCCTATGTGTTACCTCATATTTATACCCCTGTGAAACAAGATGTCATGGCTGAACACTTTCCTGTCCCTAGTCACCCGGGTGTACTAAAAAAAAAAAGTAAAATATCACTGGGAATATACTTCAAATATACTTCTCAAATGAATTCATAGGGGTGCCAATAATTGTTGCACACCTATATTTAACAAATAATTTTTTTGATAAACCTGTGTTTTGTTTGCATTTTTTTTGTATCCATGAGAGCATGGATATCAAACAATTGTAGAGGGCGCTGTAAGTCTGAAACCAGATCAATGCTGTTGGGGGGGATTGGGGGGGTCAGGGGGATTTATGGGCGCCGGGAACAATCACACTCGAATTCAGACCGCAGTAAATGTGCCCAGTGTGAAACCCACCTTAGAGAGCTATCCACAGAACCACAGAAGCACAGTCTATGTACCTAAATCCTTTAAATTAGCAGTTATCAAACCACTGATTAAAAAACTTGACATTGACCCTTGCCAGATGTCAAAATATAGGTCTGTAGGGACTGTCGAGCCTCCCCTTTATCTCCAAGATTTATAAAAGTTTGTAGCACAGCAGCTAGGCTCAGTACAGAAACAGTGCAGTTTAAAATGGTAAATGACCTACTACAGGCCTCTGCTCACGGTTGTCTCCATGCTGGTGTTGTTTGACCATAGTGCAATTTCTAATAACATAGATGACAATACTCTTCTACATAGACTAAATCATTATCGCTTTTTAAATGTAATGCCGACTTCTCTGTGCATAAAATTATTCTTTTTTTTTTACAATAATATAATTTTCATTTTGACATTATAGCATACAGTTATGGATGAGTAATAATTTAAAATCCAACTATCCAGTGTCACTCAGAAGAGGATTTGTTCCCTTTTCAGTCAGGTTCTTCTCAAGATTTCCTCCTCATGTTGTTTCAGGGAGTTTTTCCTTGCCGCTGTCAGAGGTGCCTTCTTCATTAGGGATCTAAATCTTCACTATATTGCCCAAGGTTTGTGCACATCTCATTATCATACCCATATGTGCTTGTTGAACATCCTTTTCCAGATTTAGTCCCTCTTTGCTGTTATAATAACATTCACTCTTATGAGAAGGCTTCCACTAGATTTTGGCACATGGCTCTGGGGATTCGTGCTCATTCAGCTGCAAGAGCATTAGCAAGGTCTAGGGTCTCCATTCCAGTTCATCCCAAAGGTGTTCAGTGGCGTTGAGGTCAGGTCTCTGTGCAGGCCACTCGAGGTCTTCCACGCCAACCCTGTCTTCATGGAGCTCGCTTTGTGCACAGGGGTAGTGTCATGCTGGAACAGGTTTGGGCCTCTTACTTGCAGTGAAGGGAAATTGAAATGCTTTAGGGAACTAGTTTAGGGAAGACCCAAATCCAGTATGGGTGTGAAGGTCAGGTATCTACAGTATCCACAGTATCTACAGTATTTACATCTATAGTATATCTGGATTTCTGTAAAGCTGATTTGTGACCATTTCCATTGTTAAAAGTAAAAATAAAATTGAACTGAAGTGAATAGCATGAAGAAAAACAAATCCAACGATGCAGGATATTTACAAAGTAACATTTTCAAAGCCCACGATGTGGTCCTAGACTGGAAAACATGACTGTGCAGCTGGATATCTGAAACAAACAAACATGCACCCTGACACCTCTATTGAGCTATTTACCCTATTGTTATCAGAGGCCAGGTTTATTGTCTCAGAAGACATGCTGTGTGTAAATCACAATAAACATAACACACACTGTTTCGTTTTAAGATGCCTCACTGGAGACATCCGTTCTTAACAAAAACAGTGCGTGGCTATAACTTGTTAACATGAGGGAATGAGATCATTGACCACAATGACTTTACCTTCCTTGTTCCTATTTTTTTTTTTACTAAGCTGTGAGCTCACATTTAATTTTAGTAACAACCGAGGTTTCATACCTTATTTACACTCACCTGCCTCTTTAATACAAACTAGATTAGTTTGAGCTGACAGGAAGACTATAGTAGCTCATACAACTACGCTTTATAAGAGTGGTGAGCTGAAAAGCATCTCAGAATGCACAACATGCCAAATCTTGGGGCAGATGAGCTACACCAGCAGAAGACCCATCCGATTCTACTCCTGTCAGCTATGGTGGCCACAGGTTCACTGAAACTGGACATCTGAATACTGCAAACACATCCAGTCTTTATGCAATGAACCATGTTTTTCCATGGTTTTCATTACATTACATTACAGATGCCCTTATCCAGAGCGGCTTACCTATAAAATTTTCAAATTTATACAGCTGAGCAAATTTGAGCATTGATTGCTCTAGGACCCAGCAGTGACAGCTTGGCAGTGCTGGGATTTAAACTCACGACCTTCCAATCAGTCTTAACCATTGAACTACCACTGACCAGGCTCTCCAGTTTCCTCCATTTCCTCAAAGCTCACAGGTGTATAATGGGCTAAACTGACCCTAGGAAATTGCCACTACAACCCTGACCAGGATAAAAGGGCTAGTGAAAATGAATGAATGGATATGGTTTTAATCTGTCATGTTCATGCAGAAATCGTCGCTGGACTACATTTCCCACTAGCCCCAGCAGTTCACGTGCCTCAATCAGCCTCACCTGTGTCAGACCCTGTTTTTCTACCTCTTATTGTCTAGCTTCTGTTGTGTTTGTGTGTTGCCGAGTGTACCTTAGTTCAACTCTTAGTATATGTATTTTTGCCTTGTGTCTCCTGATCTGGTTTATGTTTTCGAGTTTTGCATTTCCTTAATGAAAATCTGCACTTGCATCCGCCTCTGTTACGTGACATCATCCAAAGCTGAATCTCAAACAGTCCTTAAAAATTTTTTAAATAAAATAAACATCATGTTTAAATGAGAGAGTTTGAAACAAAAATGAAAACAATTATGAGATTAAGAGGTAAATAAAAATGAAAGACTTTCTCTTCTCTTGTGATGTTCATTTCCGTTATTTAGTTTGGTAATTAATACAAATAAATGTTACAAGTAGACACGCATTGAAGTGAAACTGAAGTCATGCTGCAAGACAGTTTGGTAAAGATTAAATCAATTTTACTAGCGAAAAATTATTTTTTAGTGTTTGAGGAATCAAAAAGGAAAAAAATCCTGCACACTAACAGTACTTGCACACGTATCAAAAATAAAGCTTTATTCACAACGTTTTGGTTCCATGACCTTCATCTGGCATATACAAACAATCTACTCAACACGATCTCATTTACAATCAACACATGACCAATCACTGCAATGATCCATCATTACCAGTCGCAATCAGTGATGTAATACATCATTGTAACCACAGCATCACATAAAAGGGTTACAGGAAAAATTTACATATTATATAGACATAAACAAATAAATATAACTATATAGCATCACATTATACAATGCTTAATCGTTCATGCCCATAGGTGATAAAGTCTGAAGAGTAACAATCCCAAATAACTCATGTCTGTAACAACATTTCTACATCACCTGTCTCGGTGCCACATTCACTTTATCAATACCACAAAAGCGTAAGGAGGAAACATCATGACTCAAAGAAAGAAAATGGACCGTGACAGGATAATTAACATCCTTTCTTCTAATAGAACTCTTATGTTCACTAATTCTTTGTTTTAGTTGGTGTGAGGTTTTCCCAACATGACTGAGACCGCAAGGGCAAGACATCATGAGTGGAAGCACAAGTAATGAACGAATTAATTCTATATTATTTACCAGTTCTTGGATGACATAAAAAGGGATGTTTTGAATGTATTACTGCACTGAGCACAATTACCACATTGATCATTTCCATTCTGTATAGGACTAAGTAATCTCTGAGATGGACAATAGATATCACTCAGAAACCAGGCATGTGCTAAATAATCTCTCAAATTTTTAGCCTGTTTGTATACAATAAGCGGAGGGTGTTGAAAAAGAGCACTTAACTCGGGATCAGAAGACAAGTGCCAATGCTTGCAAAATTTATCTTATCAAATAAGACTTGGATTAATAAGTAATAAAAGTAAAATAATGTTTTCTTTTCAAACTTTTTTGTCTTCTTTTTCAACAACTCAGAACGAGTCTTTTGAAAAGATGTATTAAAAGCTTCATCGACCCATTCGGACGGGTAACCCCTATCTAAAAAATTATTTTTCATGATTTTCCATTTCTCGATGAAGTCTAAATCAGATTGTTTGTATATGCCTGATGAAGGTCATGGGACTGAAACGTTGTGAATAAAGCTATTTTTAATACATGTACAAGTACTGTTAGTGTGCAGGAGTTTTTCCTTGTTGATTTTTGACTTGGTTGTGTCTTTTGTGTCTATCTGTCACCTGCAGGTGTGCAAAAATAGTTTGTTGGTCGAGTGTTTGAGGAAT
This sequence comes from Ictalurus furcatus, assembly GCF_023375685.1. NCBI lineage: Eukaryota > Metazoa > Chordata > Actinopteri > Siluriformes > Ictaluridae > Ictalurus > Ictalurus furcatus. The sequence continues at coordinate 27,658,527 of NC_071256.1, read as the reverse complement.
AAAAGTAATTTGTTTTGCTCCCTCCCTTCTGTGTGTATTGTAGAAATGTATTAAAATACCAGACTGACAATAACATCACATTCAAGTGTAAGGACAAGGGGTTTGTATTCAAGCCAGCTGTCTGCCAAAAGTGGAATCGATTGTAGTATAATACAGCATAAATCAACAAGTTGCTCTACAAAAGGACTAATGCTATCGGATTTCTTTCACAGCTTCGGTGTGCTGTTGTGGGAGCAATTTTGAGCTCCAACACAGTGTTAACTGCACTTACAGTCCGATCGCGCCTTTCTCTTCAAGGATCTACTTTACTGACATGCTTACAAGAATCAGCAACTCTTGAGCGTATGTGAGTGGGGAAGGGGTATGATGACAACACATTAAAACCTATCTAAACAACACCATTACAGGGAGATCTGGGTGAAAATGCACACACAAACACCAACAAAAACACAGAGAGAGACAGTATATAGAGAAAGGGCATAACAAAGATTAAAAACCACCCAAAGACTTGTGGTTATAAACCTTAGCGTCAACTACAGGGTGTCTCAAAAGTCTCTATAGAAAGGGGAAATTAACACAATTTTTCTCAGAGCTGCTGTTAGAGAAAATTAATCAACACTTCCTGACCAAACAGAACTGTGGTATATGAGTATATGTATCAAGTTAAAGCAAATAGACTTGTGCATGTTTATAAGTAAATGTGTCTAGTGACTGCCCATGTACAGTGTATAAGCTTTAAGGAAAAGGCTTAAAATGCCTTAATGTAAAGCAGCAGCCTACTGTATAAGATGGATTAGTGGAAAGCTTCATGCATGTACAGTAAAGCTCTGCTTTATAGTGAGATTCAGTTCTCATTCTTCTTGGAAGCAGACCGTTTTCTATGATAAATTACTTCTGAGAGAAATTGGACGTTGCTAGGTAGCTGTATTGCAGTAATGCAACATTAAATTAACTTCAATATATAATTTGTCCAAAAATAGAATTTACACCATGCATACTATTTTCTCTAACCTTAACCATACGTGATGAACTACAACACGTTTGGTGAAGTCTGCACTTGTTTTGCATGGGACACTAATGTAATAAACAAGTAGTGGAAGATTTTGGGTGACAGACTTGCTCTGGTGCGACATTAAAGACGCAAATACTGAACACCAAAAATGTCATAGCTAATCTATTCTTTTGATGCACACTAACCATCACAATCATATTTGCTTTTTGAACAGTTCCTTCCAGAGTTTGTGCCTCCAAAACCCCTAACCCACCAACCCACCTGCTGATATAATAAACTCCAATCTTTACGGAAGGCTTTGTGCGTTATTTTGGAGCATGGCTGTGTGAATTTGTGCCCATTCAGCCACAAGAGCATTAGTGAGGTCAGGTACTGATGTCAGGTGAGGAGGCCGGCACACAGCCAGTGTTCCAGTTCTTCCCAAAGGTGTTCATTGGGGTTGAGGTCAGGGCTCTGTGCAGGCCACTCGAGTTCTTCCACACCAACTTTCGCAAACCATGTCTTCATGGAGCTCGCTTTGTGTACAGAGGTATTATCGTGCTGGAACACGTTTGGTCTCAAGCTCTTAGTTGCATTGGAGGAAAATTGTAATACTACAACATACAAAGACACTCTACACAACTGTGTGCTTCCAACTTTCAGCAACAGTTTGGGGAAGAACCACACATGAACCACGTATAGGAGTGACGGTCAGGTATTCACATACCTATGGCCATATAGTGTGTGGATTTTCCTTTAAATATTTTGTCTATTCAGTACTATCTGCTCTTTGTCATCTGACACGGTTTATGACCTGTGATGTAGTGGTGCGTGCTTGTTGTTTTGGTACAGCAATGCTTAGTTATTTGGAATGCCTTCTTTTTTTATTTCCGTCCCAGATACCGAAGAGGATGACTCAATGTTTATTCCCATATAAACATAAATATGGCCTGGGGTTAGGGTTAACAGCTTGCGCAAATCTAGGACCAGCCTCTTACTTTTCTTCTTAAGGCAAGACACTACACGTAGAAATTTTTGGTCACGTTTATTTCCTTCCGATTTTTTATAAATTGCTTCTATAACATTTCTCAAACTGTAGTAATAAAAGTACTCCATTGTAGTAATAAAAAACTACAGTGATCATTTGCCTGTTTGTGTACACTGCTTTATCCTGAAGCAGACTTGAAGCTCCGCCCACTTTGCTCAACTACATCATGTCTTATATCCCTGAAAAGCTTATTTCCTGATATTTATATGTCAATTTAAGTGCCATTATGATATACATGCATTCATAATCATCGGTGTAACACATTAAACCACCTTGTATATATATATATATAATATATATATATATATATATATATATATATATATATATATATATATGTATATTCAAAACCAAAAATCTTTCTAGATGACCTAAATACATGAAATGTTGCCTCCGTTCCTATTCCATAGTGATTCCCCAAAATGTTGATTATGGTTGGATTTACATGAGATTTTATACTGTTTTGTTAGCTGAACAACGAAGAAAAGATTTTCCAGCAAACTTTTCTGTGTCCTCACACTAAGTAAGATTCTAATTCCAACTTCATACAAAAATACTAGACATTTTATGAAGCATGCAAATGTATGCATATTTAATTAGACAACGCTTCATTTGCATAAACGTTCCAGTGCAACAAAAATAAATAAATAAATACTTGCAAGAATTTAAGAAAGAAAATAAAATGTGCATCTGTAATGGATGTGAATGTAAATGAACAGAGGAGCTACAGAACTCCTTTGCTTCGAGATGTCCATGTTTTCCAATATCTAAAATACCCAAGTAAAGGAAATTATTTCTGTGTCCTTACTTTCAAACAAAAAAAAAAATAGTAAGAACACACGTGAAGCTATTTTTATTTTACAGATGAAAAAAAAAAGTTGGCCTGAAAGCCCAGTTACTGAGGCAGGCAGGCAGTCACGCGCTCTCTCCTGAGACCCAGTGAAACCAGAACGTGCTTCATTTTACTGAAAAATAACCACTTAGCTAAATTCTGTCACATTCACCATACTTTTAATTAATGTGTGAAGTAAATAGATATTAAACTGACCTGGTGGTAGTTTACTTCCCCCGGTTTAAAGGCACTATCAACTGCTTGGAAATGGAAATTAACGTGTGGGAAGTTGTGAAGCCAGTAAGTCCACCACGGGGCGACGTAGTCTTGTCGAGCGGACGCCATCCTGACTAAACAAATCCTCACTCTACACTTTTAAACGAGTTCAAAACGAACACAACGGGGAGGTATATGCTCTCGGGTATATCAAAGTCGTGGGAAACGCTGCCTAAACGCATTTCCTCTTTTTAACATAATACTTAGAGCAGCTAGACTCGGGCGACATCCGTTATCCCATGGCTCCTCAGAGCGCTTGTTGTTTAATGACTCGACTCGGCGATCAGTGAACTTGGCTCAGGACCACCTGCCTGCTCCGCGCGCGTGCCGTGGCCGATGTTAACGCGCATGCGCAAGAGGAAGAGCATGTCGGACAACTCTTTAGCGTTATTATTAAAATGTTCATGTTAATGGTTTGGTCATATCCATGTCATACGGTGTCATATCTGTGATTCTGCGCCACTCTGCTTTTATTATTATTATTTTTTTAAGTTTTATTTTCATCCAAGAAAATTATTTTGAAGAATGTTTGAAGCAGGACTGTTTTGCCAGTTATTTAAATAGATTTTATAAACTCCTACATTCATTTCTAAACAAAATAATTATGTTTTGCTTGTTAGAAGGTAAGAAATTCATTAAACAATTTCTTTAAATTAAGAGCAAAGCTAATAAGCTAATTGGGAGCCGAAAGAGTCGAGTCATATTGAACTGAGCCAAATAATCTGACTCACTGAAAAGTGTGTGTGTGTGTGTGTGTGTGTGTGTGTGTGTGTGTGTGTGTGTGTTGTAATGGTCCTAGTGTATGTTGCTTTAAGACCCATGTTTGGGGTTTTTCCAGGCCCTGCACTCAATGTGACTGTGATTGAACGCGTTAGTCTACACCATTTTGTTCTTTTGTTTGTAAAATATAGATTAATCTTTTAACAGTAACCTGTGTCGTGTGGTAACCTGTGTGTGTGTGTGTGTGTGTGTGTGTGTGCCATCCAAGGTTTATTCATACCTCACACCTAGTATTCAGGTCGATAGGCTCTTGAACCCCCATGACCATGACCAAGATAAAGCAGTTACTAAATATGTATAAATGAATCAATAAATAAATATCTGTGTTATCCCATTAGGCATTGCCTTTATTATTGCTCAATACATTCTAACACTCAAGGGACTTGGTCAGAGTACCAACTGTAATGATTTTTATTAACATGAGTGTCATATGATTTATAAATTATGCATGAGTTACATAAGAATAATCACTCTATCAGAGATGCAATTTGATGCCAGAGTAGGGGTAGCAAAGTTGATTTCAAGGATGCCGATTAACTCCATGCACCATCTTTATGGCTTTACCACCGTTCAGACATTATTATTTTTTTCGATTTGAACGAACACATAAAGTGTTCAGTACAATCATGCAGTGCTTATCTAAGCACAGCTGGGCTTTTATAAATATTCTAGGAGTTCATAAAACATCATTTTTTTTTTTGTTTTTTGTTTTTTTTTTTAATGTAGAGCATAGCCAAGCAGGAAGTCTAGCATATTTGAAATACACTGCAAGTTTTAAAGGACGCTGTGTGAGATTGCATCGCAAAAGACCGATTTATTGTATCCAGGTCACGTTGAGTCTCAACGGATCAGGGTATTAGGCCATATCAAAATCCATCCCGTATGCTGTCTCACAGATATGGAGCTCTTATTGCTAGAGGGACTGAAATGCTGCCTTTAGGCAGGTTATCAAAGAACAGAGTATGCATAAATAAATGAACTGACCTTCATATAAAATGAACAGGACATTGATCATGTTATTTAAAATCCATTTGACCTCTATGAGGTCACCCATATAACCTTTCCTTGCACTCATTCTTATCTTACGCTTGTCACAAGGTTTGCATTCATGGAGCCTGCTCCTTTGTGCAGCATCCCTGTTTTTGTCTAGCATGGCGTCCCATGGTCCTGAAGACACAACTGTCTATTTCACCCCACTGTATAAACATACAGTAATAACACATATTTACTTGAGTATTTGTAGTATAAACTGCACATCCAGTCCATTTCTTCTCTTCATCCTCTTTCCAGTCATGCTGTTTTCTGATATTATTCACATGTCGACTGTTTTCTTTTAAAAATGAACTATGCAAGATTATAATTCATCCCAACTCACTTGCTGGCGTAATTACAGGTAATTAGTTACATCAGGGGTGTCACTTTGAGCATCATGGCCCAACATGCACCAGACATTTTGTTTCTGTGCAATTAAGTAATTATATATATAAAACATCATTTTAGGTAGGAAGGTACTATAGTGCATTAACATTACAGCTATAACCAAGAAAGGTTGTGCAATTAATAATTAATAATCCAATGAAAGCCGAAATGTGTGCCCACCTCCAGAATGGAGCTGAAATCTCCCACAGGTTCTGAGTACAGTCATGCTGAGTGACAGATGAGCTTGGAAGTGAAAGAAATCCCAGGCATCTGGAGTCAAAGTAATGAGATTTGAGCACAGGTAAACAAAAGCTAATAATACAAAATTACAACCAATAGAGTGGGAAAATCAAAGCCTGTAAAATCGACCCAGTTCCTCTTCATAAACTTATTTTCCTCTGGTGGAAAGCTAGTCTGCATGACTCATGGTAGATCATTTAAACAGACTTGGTGCCTGAAGTATATGATCATCTTGAATGCCCAGGCAGGACATCAGATAAATTATGAGTGCCGCTGACCCCATGGACAAGGTTGTTCAAGGTTGACATCTGCTGGACAGAATAGGCAGTTCAAACGATTATGACCAGGGTCCATTACTGAATTATACAGGGTGGCCCAAAAGTGCCTACATCAGTGGATGTTTGTGGACGTCGACTTCTCGGTTGGTCCGCAACACTTCCTGTCTTTTTCAATTTGTTAATAAGTTTGGCGGCAGTGTACGTGTGGTGTGCTTGCCATGTTTCCTGATAAAGTTCATCGCAACATTGCAGCAGCTTCTCGATCCAGCCACGAGAATTATTTCAATACATTCTTCTTTTATCAAAGGCATTCTTAATGACTATCTGAAAAAAAAGAATTTATATATATATTTCAACTACGTATGAAATGATTTTTGGTAGACATTTTGCTAATAAATGTTCATTTCCCTGTGATCATTTTGCTAGAAAGTGTTAATTTCCCCGTATGTATGGAGACTTTTGGGACATCCTGTAGTACATGTGAAACAGTATCTTCAGTATCACCCTGTAGCAATGGGACATAGAGCTCCACTTTTCCCTCTGAAATTTGAAAGAGTTAAATAAACCTAACATTTTAAAATGAATCTTAATTATTAATTCATTTCTCATTCTGGATATCAAAAAAGTGTTCTTTAGCACATGGGTTATTTACTGTATTTTATCTTCTAAATTGTTTTGCACTTGCCAAACTGTGTATGTTTTTGTACTCTAGTGTTTTTCCATTGCGCTCACTGTCAGACACTATATGTTCCTTTTTCATTCATAAAAAGTTGTGAAGGAAATGTATGTGATAAAAAGGACAGAGCTGTAGTCATCGGCTTTGTCTGCTTTCAAGGTCATCAGTCATCACAGTAATATTATCAACATGAGCCCACTGAATTTCAAATATCGGTTGGTGAACCCCTACAGAGACTGTGTCCCTCTCTGTCCTTGACTTGCCACACACCTTCTAGCTGATGTATATATTAGGTGGAATGGACTGTGTTTTCCAGTCACTGTATATAGTGTAAGCTTCAGAATCAGAAATCCCACTCATACTGTATATGGCTCATTGATATACATACAGTATATAAGTTACATGGATCATTAAGCTAAATGAGCTAGTATTATTCATTTTTTAAAAATGTTAATTTCTTTCTTTTGTCTTTTTTATTCAAATGAGGGCACACTTCAAATGCACTGGAAATATTTTGGGCTAACTCAGGTACCTAAATCCTATGTGTTCTGTAAGGAATAAAACACAATGGGAAATGCTGTTATAGGAAAATAATCCACTGTGGGGTGCTGTGAAGTGAAGTTAATTTTTTTTATTTAAACAGCAAATATTTTATTCCTCTTATAACTCATCAATTACAAATGCAATTACAATTATTAATTGATTAATGAATGTCATGTCACATCATACTTTTTAACCATTTATAGTTACATTTAATGTTGTGAAACGCCCGTGATGCAGGTTAGTTCCTGTTATCACTTATATTATAACAGCAATAAACATTGAGTCGAGCACCAGCCTCCTAGAAACCAGAAAGAGCAAAGTCCTTTGTTCTGAAGACTCTCCCATGGTGGAAAACTTACTGTTACAACACGCTGACACTGAAGACCCCTTCCATAAATGTTAAACAGACATCTACTTAGAGAAAACAGCACCATATTAGCGATAATTAGTTTTTCTTTGTTAAATAACAACACATATTTTTAACAATTCATTACAAATTGTAATGAAATTTGTGGAAATGGATGCAAATACAAGTTCACTGGCAAACAAATCCAAATTGAGAGGTAGAATCATAGTCAAAAAAACATACAATGGGTCACATGATGTGCAAATTGTACAAACATGGCAAAACCAAAACCAGAGTCCGTGCGAGATGGGTGTGCAGTGTTCCTCGGCCATGTTGGTAGGCCGAGATGTGTCCTGGGTGAGTTCTCCTGACAGTATGTACATAATCCACCAGACAAGTTGCTGTGAACTAGTTATTACTATAAAAAATAATATTCTATAGTTGTTACTATAGAAATGAAATGATATTGTGTATTATAATAAACCTTGTAGCTGGCACTGTTGATAAAGCTGCTGTGATAGAAAATTAATCAACAACTTCTGACCAGTCAGAGTTGAGATTCTAAATGCTTGTCATTTTTTATTACTTAAGACCACAGAAATGTGCAACAATTTCCACAACTAAAAAAAAGTAAAAAAAAAATAATAATAATTATAGAAGTTAAGCTTAGGGCTGGAGGTGGAGTTTGTGTTAATATCTTTTCTTGACCTCATTCATATAAATAGACTGTAATTAGAATGTAATAGAATGTAACTACTGTATATCAGACACAATCATTCATATTAATTCAACAAATACATGGAAGATGCTTTGTATGTAATTCCAGTCTCACAAGTTTATTGTCATTTGTTCCATCATAATCAATAAAGCAGATATCAGCAGATGTTTTACACCATTAAAGTCATTAGACTTGAGTTGAACATTTTAAACCTCCTTTAATTTTAAAACTGCTATTATTTAGTTTATTTTTCCTACGGCTTCAAAATGTATATATTTGGACCTCCCATTCCTCCAATTATACCTTCTAACACAGAATTGACATTCGATTTTAACATTTTTTCTTGATTTATTGATATTATATCAGTGTGAGACAGAAGCCATTCATTTAGAACAATGACAATGACATAAGTTACACATCTATAATTATATCCAAATTTAACATGAATGGGCAGATTGTCATCTCAGAACAAAAACCTTTTTTGTCATAATTGGACTGCAGTAGTCAAACACCATGTCAGGTGCTGATATTGTTAATGATGAATGAGGAAAGCACGTCTCCAATGGACACAAATGTCTCAAAACTGCATCACTGAGAAGTGGAGAGTTCCATCAAACCCGACTACTTTTTAACTCTCACTGATGGATGTTGATGTTCACAGTAAGACTTTAGAGCTATCCAATTTAGAGCAATTGCTCATTACAATCATATCCACATGGTAATTATATCATCACAATGCATCCTTGCGCAATGTTCTAATCCCTGCCTTGTGAATCTGTGTTCTGAAGGCCAAAATAGCCACTATTCTAGATACTACTGCATGTAGACCTAATACACCATTGACTATGCAGTACATCTACAACATACTGTATATATACAGTGCCCTCCACTAATATTGTCACACTTGGTAAATATGAGCAATGAAGCCTGAGAACATTTCCAGTTTCCAAGGTTAAACAAGAAAGACATACAGTTTTGTACACATGATAAAATGTATATATACAGTTTTATCATGAAACAATTTAAGGAGATGTACTACTAGCAAACTATCAGCCCTGAACCATCGGGTAGACTTTGAAATGTATGGAATTGCTTGATATCTTCCGAAATATAGGGCACAGGTATGCAAGGTATAAGACATGTTTGATATCAGCAGGTACACATTGCCTAATAATAATAGAATAGTAAGGCTGGGAAACTTGCTTGCATTTTGCAGTTGCTTTCTCACCAACAAAATGATGTCTCTTCTACAAAATTCATTACTTTAAAAGGTTCGTGAAAAAAACAATTTTAATTGGAAGTTTTCCCCATTCATCCATTATGCATTTTTTCAGCTACGCAACTGTACATCTGTGTGTGTGTGTATATATATATATATATATATATATATATATATATATATATATATATATATATATATATAATGTATGTATAGAGAGAGAGAGAGAGAGAGAAGAGAGAGTAACTACAGGGCAACTCATAAAATAGGTGAGGGGTTGCAAGAATGTGAAATGTATCTATGTGTGCACTATATGTAACTATATGTAACTTATGAATGCATTTAGCCTTATGCATTATTTCCCATCTAAAAAGAAATACCCACCATCAAAATTCACCAACAATGCTACAGACGTATGTTGAGTTAACTTTAATTTTGGTAAATTAACTAGTTTTGAAACGTAGCTAGTTAAATTAGCTAGTTAGTTACTAATCTACCTTATCGTTCATTTCAAAAGGGTTGTTAATCAGTCAGGTTTTTAAACATTCAGCTAGCCCAATTCCAGGTTTGTTTGCGTTAGCAGAAATTTTCCTTTTGTCGGATTGTTTAGTGAACTAGCAAGTCATGCATGAGTGGGCACGGCAAACTTGTGGTTAGCTCTTTTCATCAGTCAAAGATGTTTTCTTTTATACTTGAGTACTTGATTATGTTTAAATGTGGGTGTTTCTTACTTTCACTCAAGTATAATTTTACTTCCAAGTACTGTTTGTACTTTTTTCCACCACAGGTCATATCTCCTGTAGAGATTATTACATTTGTATTTATTTCTTTGTCTAATTGACTCAGCAAATCTGAATTGCAGGCATTTGCACCAGGTCACCATGACTGTTTAAAGTGCTGTTTTAAATGTTGTACAGAAAGAAAAAGTCACTTGACGGAGTCGTATGCCATCCCTTTTGGTGTTACATACTGCTCTTCAAATGTCTGCTCTTGATATGCTTTTGTTGTTAGAAAATACATTGTGATAGTAAAGACGTTCTATTGCTTTTTCTTTGAGACTTAAATTCTTTCGAGGTATGGTGTATGGTTTAAACCCATAAATGAAGATTTACACATGCAGTTTCAACCACTCGCTGTTTCCCGAAGCTGTATTAAAGTATAAACGCTGTTGCAGTGTACTCTTCCAGTCTCTCTAAATCAGAGCGCTTTGTTCACACCAAGCTGTGATCCTCTGCTGTAGTAGTTCACTTATTACTAAATAGCTACAGAGAACTCAGATTTTACTCTTTTGAGTGGTGCTGTCAATATGTGGAATTAGTTTTAGTCCATATGTGCTCTTTTTTAAGTTTGTTCTCCTTTTTAAAATGACTTGTGAATTAATCCAAATGATATATGGACAGCTCTCTGCAAACATGAAAATGCCCTGCCTTGCTATTTCTGTTGTGCCACAGCCAGTTTCCTTTCTAGTCGTAATTACTTGGCAAACATGCTTTATAACTGTAAAATCCTCAGAGCAAATGTTTGACTTTCTGTCAGAGTCTGTTCCCGGCTTGTTGCTTCCCTGAGCTTTTGAATTCATTACTTCCCTCCTTTCCTTTCGAGTGCTGCCTATAGTATGCGTCATCAAAGTATCGATCATGTATTTTATCCTCTTTCAACATTGCAATCCGTTTACTGTATGAAACAAGATGATTGTAGTTTGGGCTTCCTTTCTGAATGTGACTGATAAAATAGCCTCTAGTGGTTTACAAAGCACTGTGTGGTGGGATATAAAATCATGGCCCTGAACCATTTTTATACATTCAAAATGCTGGATGTGTGAATGGTTGGAACACTGTGTGTGTATGTGTGTATGTATGTATGTGTGTGTGTGTTGTTAGCAATTATAGAGATTCTACAGTGGCCGCAATGTTTCAGCGCAATGGGCCGTTAAACTGTGTAATGGCCCTGTGTCGTAAATGAGAAGTCCTGCAAGTCGAATAGCAGCAAAGGATGATGGTAATATCGGGAATCTACCTTGACTTTCTTTTATTTCCTTCTAGCTGCGCCGACTTGCTATCTCGAAATTTATATGATTGCAACAAACGAGATTATGGTGGCAGTGTGAACTCCAATGGCCAAACATAGGCCTGCGGAACCACTCCAGTTATTGCACGCAGTAGTTTTATGGTGATAGGCGTGCTGCTGTTGTATTGATCTTGTAATGTGATGGAAAGAGGGCCAAACAAAGCCAGGTCCCGAAGAACTCACCTATGAGCAATAAATACTTTAATGTGTATATTGGAATTTCAAAGACATCGGGGAAGGCAAGACAGTTGAGATGAGGTATATTTTTGCATGTTTGGTTTAATGCAGTAAGGTGGAAACATACTGCATAACAGAAAGGAATGTGCTTTCCAAGGATTTTCTTTAATGTCGTCATTATTTCATCTCCTGTGTGATTTCTGTCTGAAGGGGAAATGATAGTTTACAGTCAGTACATTCATCAACAGTGTTGTGATTTCTGTTTGCAGCACAGAGAAAGAATGTGAAGGTAAGTGGTACAAATAGAAGGAATGAACAACCTACAGTGCCCTCCATTAATATTGGTGCCCTTGGTAAATAGGAGCAAAGAAGGCTGTGTCTTTATTGTTTAACCTTTTGATCTTTTACTCAAAAAATTCACAAAATACTCTGCTCTCATGGATTTCAAATAATTGCAACACAGGTCTATTAAAAAAAACCCTATCTTTGTTAAATATATGTGTGCCACAATTATTGGCACCCTTTTAGTCAATAGTTTGCGCTACCTCCCTTTGCCAAGATAACAGCTCTGAGTCTTCTCCTGTAATGCCTGATGAGGTTGGAGAATACATGGTAAGGGATCTGAGACCGTTCCTCCATACAGAATCTCTCCAGATCCTTCAAATTTCGAGGTCCACGCAGGTGGACTCTCCTCAGGGGACTGGGATGGCCATGGCAGGACCTTGATTTTGTGGTCAGTAAACCATTTATGTGTTGCTTTTGATGCATGTTTTGGATCATTGTCCTGCTGGAAGATTAAAAAACATTAAAGAGCCACCACCCTATTTAACCGTGGGCATGAGGTCTTTTTCCATATGGCTACCTCTCTGTGTGTGCCAAAACCACTTCTGGTGTTTATTGCCAAAAAACTCTATTTTGGTTTCATCTGACGATAGAACCCGATCCCATTTGAAGTTCCAGTAGTGTCTGGCAAACTGAAGACACTCGAGTTTGTTTTTCTTGAAAGCCTTCCAGACAACTTGTGGTGCTGTAGGCGAATTCGGATTGTAGTTTTGGAGACTTTCTGACCCCAAGACGCAACTAACTTCTGCAATTCTCCAGCTGTGATCCTTGGAGATTTTTTGGCCACTCGAACCATCCTGTTCACAGTGCGTTGAGACGATATAGACACACGTCCTCTTCCAGGTTGATTCATAACATTTCCAATTGACTGGAACTTCTTAATTATTGTCCTGATGGTGGAAATGGGCATTTTCAATGCTTGTGGTATTTTCTTATAGCCGCTTCCCATTTTGTGAAGCTCAACAACCTTTTGACGCGCATCACAACTATATTCCTTGGTCTTACCCATTGTTATGAATGACTAAGTGTTTATGTGTTCCTCATATTTATACACCTGTGAAACAGGAAGTCATGGTTTAATAATTTGCTGTTCCTAGTCACCCAGGTGTACTAAAATAATGTAAAATATCAATGGGAATATACTTCAATTATATTTTTCTCATATGAAATCATAGGGATGCCAATAATTATTGCATTGGAATACTGCAATTATTTAAACAAAGATTTTTTTATATATAAACATGTTTTGTTTGCAATTATTTGATATCCATGAGAGCAGAGTATTTTTGTGAATTTTTTGAACAAAAGATCAAGAGGTTAAACAATAAAGACAAATTTTCACAGCCTTCTTTGCTCAAATTTACCAATGGTGCCAATAATAGTGGAGCGCACTGTAGCTAAAATCCTGGTATTTCTCAAAAAACTGCACTGTTTAGAACATTCCACTCACTACTTCATGAAACCAGAGCTGTGGTATGTGTCTATTTGCTAATCCTTGATCTGCCTGCTTAAATTTCATCACAAAAAATAATACATTCAGTGAATGCTAAGGCCCCTATATTTAATGTGCCGGCAGCAGGACTAATGCATTTCAGGATCCTCATTGATAATTTGTGCTTGCCAGTGGTTACATTTAACTTTTGACCATGACATCTTTTACTGTGCTTGAATGGAGCCATTCTACCATCCTGCAGGTGCTACTCTTGCCATTATCGACAGTAGCACTGCCTTTCAGATACAGCAAAAATTCAGCATCTGCTTTTTATCTGCATGGCTGAAAGGACACACCGGCAGATCATTAAAATAAACCTGACAAATCACACTTCTGACATGTATTGCAGGGGACAGGTGCTGAGAACAGTAAGGAGAAAAGGATAGATGGTAGTATCAGATTTAATTCTTATAGCTCAGTAGACATGGCTGTTTACAGAGCAGCACATATTATTCAACTGCCTTTGATTCTTGAATTTTAAGTAGTCAATAAGCATTTTAAATGCAATGAATTGTCTAATTAAATTGGCTAACAATGTAAATCAATGGGCCAAAAAGAAGCTGGTTAATTAAACAGACAGTTTTCCTAGTGGAAAGAACTCCAATTGTCTCAAGAACATAGAGAAAGTCTGTAGCACAGCAGAAAATAAGGCTTACCTTATGTTCAAGTAAGCACTCAGAAATTGAAACACATTGAAATACAACAACCACAACAAACTCATTATAGTCATCTTAGTACCACTTTGTTTTTGCTGTGAGGAACACATAATAATTTAGCATCATCAGTAAGATACTGCTGCTTTCATTCAAATATATTTTGGTGTGATCAGCTAGCTTTACTTTTCCTAAATCCTAAGTGATGTAATTACAGACAATCCTTTAAAATGGACCATGCGACTTCCAAATCCATCAAATACATTACAGTTATTATTAACTTAATTTGGAATTTAGACTTTGGATCAGATTATCCCCTCTACCCACTCTCGGCCTCTTATGGGCACTTAACAAACATCATTGTCATCATTTACAGTCAGTTCCAGGAGTGGGCTGGAAACAAAATCAGCCTGAGAATTTGCTTTAAAATGGCTACAGTTGTGCAAAATAACAAATGACAGTGCATCAACTAGTGTTATGATATAAGGCTACACTGGGTCCAGCTTAAAATGCCAAATAAATAAGAAAACTACAGTATAACCAAATTATTAAGAAATGTGATAAAGGTGAAACTCATTTCTATATAGTTCAATATTTTCTTTTATAAAGCACTGACTTTTAATCAGTGAGTAATTTTTGGTTAGCAAGCAATTTTTCTGCTGCTAAATGATTTGAACACAGGACTAAAAATCAGACTTTGTCAGCTAGCACTGGTGTTCCCATTTCAGAAAGATAGAACCACAAGCACTAACAGAAATTCAGAAGCACACATCAAAGTGTTTCAGGGATATACACACTAAAATATACTGCTTGTATATACACACTAATATTTTGCTTGTATTTTCTCATTTGTAAGTTGCTTTGGATAAAAGCATCTGCTAAATGAATAAATGTAAATGTAAATGTAATATACTAGGTTATTTTTTCTACCCAAATGCTGGGTTGAGTCTTTTGAGTCATTTACATTTATTTACATTTATTAATTCAGCAGACGCTTTTATCCAAAGCAACTTACAAAAGAAAATACAAGCAAAGCGATATATCAAGCAGAGAACAATACAAGTAGTGCTACCATACAAGATCTATTAATTGAGTTCTAGAAGAAGCAAAGTGCGCAGAGTAGAGGTGTAAGAGCCAGAGTAAGGTTGTTTTTTTTTTAGGGGTTGGTTAGGTGTTCACGGAAGAGGTGGGTCTTTAGCTGTTTCTTGAAGATAGTGACAGATTCTCAGGTCCAAATTGAGGTTGGAAATTCATTCCACCACTGAGGAACAGTTAGTTTGAAGGTTCTTGAAAGGGACCTTGAGCCACGTTGAGTAGGCACTACTAAGCTTTGGTCGTTGATTGATCGCAGATTGCGTTATGGAACGTAAGCCTTAAGGAGAGTGTTGAGGTGGAGGGTGCTGTTCCAGACAAGGTCTTGTACGTGAGCATCAAGGCCTTGAATTTGATGTGGGCGGCTACAGGAAGCCAGTGGAGGGAGATGAAGAGGGGTGTGAGATGGGTTCTCTTGGGCTGGCTGAAGATGAGGCATGCTGCTGCATTCTGAATTATTTCATTGGGTTATTTTCTTAGTCTTTGGTAGTGCTTGGGTAGTTTTGTGTAACCCAACCACTGAGTTAGTGGCTGGGTCATTTTCACTGACAGTTGAATCAATGCACCCTTGCACCATCCTTGGGTCAAATCAACTCAGCTCGGACTGTTTGAATTTGCCTCAGGTGGAGGTAGCAGTTTTTACTCAAGGTTTGAATCAATATATTTATCCATAAAATAATTAATACACAATAAAAAAAATGAAAAATGTGTGATACCAATCCAGTTTACATGACAATATATGCACCGCTATCTTCGTTAGCTTTGGCTTACTTATTTGTAATGCCCAGTGGTTTGTAAGTTGGTTACTCAGTTCTTTGGATGTTTAAACGTCTTCTTTGATCAAAATCTGACGTTTTCTTCTTAAATATATGACTTGAGTCAATTACTTTAAAGTCTATATATAAACACCACTTTAGCAGATCTAGCAATACATTTCTGAACACCTTCTTGTGTATAAATAAAGGAGGTACCATGATGACATATTTGTTTATAATGTGGTTTATTTGTCATTTTTGAAATAAAATTAACCCATCCTTTGGGTTGAAAAACAAACCATTTGCTGCGTTAAAATTAATAACCCAACTTGATGGGTTAGTTTAGCCCAAAATGTGTTCTGTCCTATATTTACCCAGCTGTTGGGCTAAAAATAACCCAATTTGGGTTGTTTTTAACCCAGTGTTTTTTTTTTAGAGTGTAGTACATATAGTATTAGGCCTTCTCACCATTTCAGAGTTTTAAAAACTTACATTTTGACTTATTTTTTTTTATTTCAGCTTGTAATTCACTTTGAATTTTAAATGATTTTACACATTAAAATATTTCAAAATATTTAGTAGTAAATCAAGGCAATGGTTTTAAAAATGTATATATTCTGTGTACACTATATGGCCAAAAGATTGTGAAACCTGACCATCACACCCATATGTGCCCACTTCCCAAAACTGTTGCCACAAAGTTGGAAGCACGTAATTGTATAGGATGTCTTTGTAAGCTGTAGGTTTACGATTTCCCTTCACTGGAATTAAGGGGTCCAAACCTGTTCCAGCATGACAGTGCACCTGTGCACAAACAAAGGTCCATGAAGACATGGTTTGCCAAGGTTAGAGTAGAAGACCTCGAGTGGCCTGCACAGAGCCCTGACCGCAACCCCACTGAACACCTTTGGAATGAACTGGAATGCCGACTCAACCCCAGACCTCCTCGCCTGACATCAGTGTCTGACCTCACTAATGCTTGTCTGGTTGAATGAGCACAAATCCCCACAAATAAATCTAGCATAAAAGTGGAAGTAAAACTTGTAAAAGTTGTTCAACAAGCATATATGTGCGTGATTTTCAGGTGCCTACATACTTTTGGCCATGTGTTGATGCACATATATAGAATATATATATATATATTTAAAATTCTATAATATCGCTCTCGACCTAGAAATCAGAGCTGATGATCGACACACAGAATGTAGTCACAGTACTGAATACAAAACCCCTCAGACCTGGAGAGAGGAATCCATTATTTCTTCAAAACCAGCCAATTATCTCGCCACAATACTGTATGAAGCTGATGATTCAGCTGGAAAATTAATGTCTCTATGAAAATTCATTTATTCAGTGTACAATGTAGAAGCTATAAGAGTAGGGGTACATATGTGCTCATATAGCAAAAAAAAACAGAGAAAGAACAAGTAGCGTGAGCAATGCGTGAGGAGCCATGCTGTTATCTTATCCCACTGCGTATATGCTGCAGAGGCCTTTCTTCCTACACCAGACAGAAATTGATTGCTGGCTCTCCCTGACTGCAGAGCTCCATCTGCTAAACTTAAATGTGAAGTTCAAAGTACAGCATCTGAGTTCCTACGTGTGCTAAATCATTCTTGAACCTTCCAAACAAATTCCCAACCTGCATTCCAATACTATTTTGCCCTCACCATTTCTCCATGGGGAATGCTTCATTAGCTCAAATATTCCACAATTAGGGCACCATTTAGCCCTTATATGTCTTACTTTTAGCACTTTTTGAACCTTTTTTCTTTTTTCACCCCTCGATCTTCAAAAAATGATACAACTTCCTGTTGAACATGAGGTGGAATATTTAAAAGATTTCATCTGTGTGAATGTTGTGGGAAAATATAAATATTGTAAAAGTATAATGCATGACTCATTGAAAAAGGCTCTTTCAAATATGATATGTTAAATGGATTCACACATTGATGCAAAAAAAATAACATTTTTGAGGTATTGCAAGGGTTATATTTCAAGGTAAAATGTAGTTCCTTTGGGCTGGGATGAACATATTAAAAAATATAGTAACACTTTACAATACTGTTCTACATTTCATAGATAACTATGCAGGAACTAAGCAGGAATGAATCAGTAGTTCTTCATAAATTTTTCACTTATTCCTATTAACTATTAAGAACTACTAGTTAATTACTAAGTTAGTATGTATGTAGTAGTGAGTTCATTATTAAGTAATTAATTGAGTCTTAAGCAGTAATTACTGAGTCTTACATTTCTCCTGCAGAACTGCTAGTTAATTATGACTCTTTTATAATAACTACTGATTTAATAATCCACTAACAAAGCCTTACCTTCTTCCTGGAGGTCGACTACCATAAGAGGAGCACAGTGTCAGAGTGTTGCGTTTATTTAGCCAGTCAAGATCTAAAGAGAGAAATCAACAACAACCTCACAAATGTACAAGGCTGTAATGAGTAACAAATATTCTCCATTAACATACTTTCCATTTTTGTGGGGGGGAAATAATTGTCTTTTATATAAGAAACATTGGTAATGAATTGGCATGTGTAATATTGTTCCACATCATTAACTACTGAAGAACAACACACTAACACTTCAGTCATTAGTAATGGGTTTCACTTTATTGCTTAAATTCATATCCATATAGTTAAAATACATGCAAACAACATTATTCAGTGATTCATATATAACGTGGAGGTGTTATGGTACAAAAAAAGACAAATTCATGTAAATGTTGCAGTTAAATTACTTAAAACATGTACATAAAATAAAAATAATAATAAACTCAACACACATTAAAATTAGTATAGACTACCGATTGCTCATATTTGTCATGTATCAAGAAACTCTGGACTCCACTTCCCATCAGCCACTGCACTGCACTAGCTGTCACATGACCACCTGCACCTGACTCACGTTTTGTTAATGAGCACTCGTGTGTATATATAGTCCTTGTCTGCACTGTTTGCTGGTCTTTCGTTGTCCTAGACTCTTGTGGTTCATGTCTCGGTGTTTTGTGTCATGCCACAGTGTTATACCAAGTTGTCTTAGTGTCTTTGTTTCATAGTACGTTTGTTTCAATAAATGTCATTATCTGCACTTGCTTCTGGCTCAACCTCGATACGTGACAGAACGAAAGACCATTTATCAGAAGCAGCAGATCACCAAGATGGACGCCTGGTTTGCAGCATATGAGGAGTGGTATAGAGGACTATTGGAGCAGGGAAGAAGGACAGATGAACTACTCGCTCAGAATGACCGCATGCTCAGGCTGCCGCGGCGGGACAGGCCAGGCACCAGGTCACCACCGGCAATGTTCACAAAGGACTACGCCATGCCACGCTGACAGGAGGGGGAGTCTGTGGTCAGGGCGGAGACCAACTCCCACCCTCTCTCCCCTATTATGGCTCTCGCCTAGCCTTCATGTTCAGTGGAGAACATCGCTCTGCCTCCACGTTCCGTGAGAGACGTCGCTCCATCTCCTACTGGACTCAAGGATTCCCCACTGTTCAGCTACCTCAAAGTCACTCAGCCTCCCTGTTCAGCTGAGGTCGTCGCTCAGCCTCCCTGTTCAGCTGAGGTCGTCGCTCAGCCTCCCTGTTCAGCTGAGGTCGTCGCTCAGCCTCCCTGTTCAGCTGAGGTCGTCGCTCAGCCTCCCTGTTCAGCTGTGGACGTCGCTCAGCCTCCCTGTTCAGCTGTGGACGTCGCTCAGCCTCCCTGTTCAGCTGTGGACGTCGCTCAGCCTCCCTGTTCAGCTGAAGTCGTCGCTCAGCCTCCCTGTTCAGCTGAGGTCGTCTCTCAGCCTCCCTGTTCAGCCGAGGACGTCGCTCCGTTTTCATGCTCCGCCGAGGACTTCGCTCAGCCTGCCTGCCCTGCTCTGGTCGTCGCTCTGCCTTCATGCTCTGCCGAGGACGTCGCGCCGCTTTCATGCTCCGCCGAGGACGTCGCTCAGCCTGCCTTCCCAGCAGTGGTCGTCGCTCTGTCTTCATGCTCTGCCGAGGACTTCGCTCAGCCTGTCTGCCCGGCTGAGGTCGTCGCTCTGCCTTCATGCTCCGCCGAAGACGTCGCTCCGCTTTCATGCTCCGCCGAGGACGTCGCTCAGCCTGCCTGCCCAGCAGTGGTTGTCGCTCTGCCTTCATGCTCTGCCGAGGACTTCGCTCAGCCTGTCTGCCCGGCTGAGGTCGTCGCTCTGCCTTCATGCTCCGCCGAAGACGTCGCTCCGCTTTCATGCTCCGCCGAGGACGTCGCTCAGCCTGCCTGCCCAGCAGTGGTTGTCGCTCTGCCTTCATGCTCCGCCAAGGACTTCGCTCAGCATGTCTGCCCGGCTGAGGTCGTCGCTCTGCCTCCCTGCTCGGCGGTGGACGTTGCTCAGCCTTCCTGTTCAGCTGAGGTCGTTGCTCTGCCTCCCTGCTCGGCTGAGGTCGTCGCTCTACCTCTCTGCTCCGCAGAGGACGTCGCTCCGCTGTCCAGCTCCGCTGAGGACGTCGCTCCGCTTCCCTGCACCGACGAGGACGTCACCCCGCTTTCATGCTCTGGCGAGGACGTCGCCCCACGTTCATGCTCTGCCGAGGACGTTGCCCCGCTTTTATGTTCAGCCGAGGAAGTATCTCTGCCTCCCTGTGCCATTGTGGAAGCCGCTCGGTCTCCTGGTTCTGCTGGGGACATTTTGCCCAGGGGGCCAGGACCACCAGATGGAGGACGTATAATTTTGGGCGCTCCGGGAGTAGCGCCCTTGGGGGAGGGTTCTGTCATGTATCAAGAAACTCTGGACTCCACTTCCCATCAGCCACTGCACTGCACTAGCTGTCACATTACCACCTGCACTTGACTCACGTTTTGTTAATGAGCACTCGTGTGTGTATATATAGTCCTTGTCTGCACTGTTTGCTGGTCTTTCGTTGTCCTAGACTCTTGTGGTTCATGTCTCGGTGTTTTGTGTCATGCCACAGTGTTATACCAAGTTGTCTTAGTGTCTTTGTTTCATAGTACGTTTGTTTCAATAAATGTCATTATCTGCACTTGCTTTTGGCTCTACCTTAATACGTGACAATATTACATACAGCACAAGGTTTTTTTTTAATCTGTCAGTTATTAAACAAAAAAAATGAAAAATAAAAATAAAGAGAAGGCAATGTTACAATTTTATCATTTACTTTAGTGCTCTATATTAATATCTATTTATGTACCTGCCGTTATGTTTTAGCCCAGTTATCATTTCGTAGCCGACTCGAATCTGGGTAAAGCCCTGCGATCTCCATGGTGTTTTTTAATTCAGAATCTCAAATGATTTCCTCTCTACTAGCGCCTCTCACTACATTTCATTTTAAAGATATAATACAATATACACTTTGAACACATACTGTTGAAACTGGTATATGGAAGTACAAATTGCAATCAAGTTTGCAGCCTTCAAGATTCTAAAGATTGTTGCCATCTTAGTATACAAAAGACATCACGCACTCCATGGAATGGACACTCTGAGTTTCTGAGACTAGCAACCTGTCAAGGTCAAGTGTTTTGCAACACACTCAGAAGAGAAGGTGTTAAACTGTACCATTTCATGGTACTGCAGTGGTACCCTCAGTGCTGCTTTTTTGTACCTTTAGACCTTTTTTGTACATTCATTTTTTTCCTTCTGCAACTGGCAGAATAAAAAGTAGCTGTAAATGAAAACAAAACATTTATGAGAAATGCAAAATTGTGTGTTGATCAAGGTTAAAATGTTTTCAAGGTTTTAACTCTGGTCTTTCTGTCATCAGATTTTTTCTTGCCAAAAAAATGTGATTGGGTCAATTGCACTATATGAGTTAAAAAACCTCTGTGAACATTTAACTAATAAAACAACATTCCAAGGTTTTGCTTTATTCTAAGTTTCTTTTTTTTTCTGCTAGCAGCTCCGTCTTGTTTGCACACATATCATTTTGAGAACCTTACAAAACTGCTACCATTAATATACCACATATAAAAGCAAATATAAAACATATATAAATCATAAAGTTATCAACATGGAAAGAGCAATTGTAGAAAAATCATTTAAACTTAAACAGTTTTAGTAGTATACAAGTTTGCTATCAATAACTATGTGAATAGTAGTGTCTATGGTAAATGGTAAATGGTCTACACTTATATAGCGCTTTTTTAACCTTAGTGGTTCCAAAGCGCTTTACACTGTGTCTCATTCACCCATTCACACACACACACTCACACTCACACACCAATGGTAGCAGAGCTGCCATGCAAGGTGCTAACAACTCGGGGTTCAGTGTCTTGCCCAAGGACACTTCGGCATGTGGAGTCTTGTGGGCCGGGAATCGAACCGCCAACCCTACGATTAGTGGACAACCCACTCTACCACCTTTTGTTTGTAAAACTGTGAATATTTAGAGATACACAATATCTGAGTATTTTGCTATTTAATCTGTTAGTACCGGTGTGGCAAATACAGCATTATCCAGCTGGACATACTGTAAGTTCTTGGCTTGGATTTGTCTGATACATTCAGTTTCCCAGTTCCCAGGGGAAAGATAAATGCTAAAGGTATAAAATGTGCACCACCTCAGTGACACAATGATGCAGTTGTAGTTTCCTCCCCTCCACCCCTTTGTGCTCCAAGTGGCCAATCGTTTTATAGCTTTTATATACTTCATGCCATATTGCATACAAGTAATGAAGAAAAACTGACAAAGATTTGCACTTAGGAAAGTTAAAAAAAATTTCCTCCATTGTCATCAGCGTGTCACAGTGTATGTAGCAGGCCACCATGTGGACCGTACTGCTCTGAGATTCTATTTCAGTCCATTAGGCATTGATTCCTGTTTGTGGACGCATGCAGACTAGGCAACAATGGAGTGAAAGCAATTCAGGTGCAGCAAATTGTTCAGAAATGAACTTTTCAATTCCAAAATAGTACTCAATGGCTGAGTCTTATTAGCTAAATGAGACAGAGGAATGATAAATCCTCTTTTAAATCAGCCTTAATTTAGAACTGGTTTGTGTTGTCATATCGTCCCACAGCTTTCATTGTTTTGTCTCGCAGAAAACTATTACTGGCAAACTACTAAAACTTACTGGCAACCTGGGTTTACAGTATACTTGATGGTCTGTGTTTGCTGGTGAGCGATGAGTCCGGGTGCGACGATCCATCAAAACAAAACAGTATATTAGCTTGGTAGGCTACATTTGTAATGCTTCACCTCTATGGCTTCACTCTTTAACACATTCTGACAGCACATTCAGACAACACTCTAAAAAAACACTAGATTAAAAACAACCCAAATTGGGTTATTTTTAGCCCAACATCTGGGTAAATATAGGACAGTAGAAAGTAACAATCGAGATGTAAAAATCTAAGACCTTTGTTGTAATTTTATCTGTAATGAGATAATGATACATAATTTTCAATCAATAGAATATTTCCATGCGCAAAGTATGTATTAAATGGCACACATTTATTCAGGCACAATATAGAACCACTCGTTAAGGAGAATTCCATTCTAACTCAGCTCACATTTAGTATTGGCTCGGCTTGCTTGGAACCACGACCGCGGCGGTACTAAAAAAGTACCAGGTACCAGGTACTGTGCACAGTGGAAAGCCCCCCAAAAAGCGAACAGAGCCGAGTCGAGTCGAGCCATACCGGGCGGTGGAAATGCGCCAATTAGTTCTGTTAGCCACTGACTGTCTGCGCCCTAACCCATCCTCCTAATACTAATTACTACAACTTGTCTGAAACACTTGCTAAATGTAATTAACATTAACCCCCTCTCTGTATTACATCATGGTGAACAGCTGTAATGCTAAGTTATCGTTAACACTCAAAAAGGTGGAATGGGAAATTGGTAAAATGGGAGTGTCTAACATTACCGCGAGCAGTATGCTAAAGTAATGTTATTACCTCAAGTGAGTGTCTACGTTAGCATCATTCATCCCTACTGGTGACAGCATCCAGCTAGCTAACCCTCACTCGGATGCAGACCCAGAGAATTATAGAATAACCTCAGCCAACATATACACATGACACTAGTACTGTAACGCCAACACTGAAGAATCAGTACATGATATTCACTTCTGAAGCCTTCGCGATAGGTAAAGTTAATTATCACTTGCTCAGTTACTGTTATAAAATGAATACTGCCTAGATATCACAAACTCGGAAAGGCATTTTCAGCAGCGTTAACGCTAAATAGTGATGAACGCTAATTTACCTGCGGTCCGTGTGAAAATACCCCCTGAGGTGAATTCAAACTGAATTGATTTGACCCTAGGAGCTGGGCTGATGCGTGGGGTGGAGATGGGTGCGTTCATTCAACTGTCAGTGAAAATGACCCAGCCACTAACCCAGTGGTTGGGTTACACAAAACTACTCCAAAAACTACCCAAGACTGAGAAAATAACCCACTTAAATGACCCAAAAGTCTCAACCCATTGTTTGGGTAGAAAAAATAACCTAGAGTGTAAATCCTAATACACAACACTGAAAAGAGAGTAAATGTAAATAGCTTAAATACAGGCAAATTTATGTAATATTTATCACTGAGATGACAATGTAGTAAATATAAGATGCTTAAACCTATTTCTTGGTGTTTTTACTAATCTCAAGCTTGCAGATGATGTTGCTTGTTTTCAGAAATTCAATTCAATTCAATCATAGAATTATAAGCTTGCTAAGATATGTTTGCAGTGAAATTGTGCATTCTAGTTAATAAAATAATATAAAAGCTCTATTACAAATGCAAAACTATTCCAACACTGATTGGGTATCATTCCAGGAAGTTGTGACAAATCTGGTGTTTTCATTGATGCATGTACATTTGTGTGTGTGTGTGTGTGAGTGTGGAAGACATTTCAGCCAGAGGGACCAGTACTGGGACTGGGCATGGTCACAGCAGGGCAACATTTGTGTAGCAGCTGTGTGTTTTTTATTGCGCGCTGTGCCAGTGTGAGCCCTGCAGGGGAGATGAATGAGAGTGCGCCAAGGAGTTGGTTTTCACCTTGAATGTGACATCACTCTTCCTGACTAATCCTCCTCACTGGCACTGTGCTGAGCTCAAGTCAGGTGGCTGTTAGTCAATGACACAAGAAGACAAGGGCTGCATCCGGAGTCTTCCACACCCATACATCACCCTGCTAAGGGCTTAACAGGGCTTAAGTGCTCTATTATGACCCGCAAAATTCGGGTATCTCCCGGCGATCTCTCATTACTTCTTATTTGGATATGGCCAGTGAAAGATTCTGAAGATTGTTGCCATCTAATCGTGTGTGTGCGTGTGCGTGTGTGTGTTGTCATGCAATATGATTAACCGTCTCTCCTCCTGTTTCTTTTTTTTTGGCTCTGGGTGCTGTGACTAGGCCCTGATAAAGGTAGACTGTGAATGCAAATAGCACAGAGAGAACTGCCTGCAACCACTATTGTGATTCCAAAGGGAGAATGAAAAATCGTTTTCTGCTCTCCCTCTCAGAGGGCTTCTTTATCTGTTTGCCTTCTGTTTTATTCCTTTTTCTGGTTATGTCAGGTAGAGGGCAGAGGAGGATTGGAGAAAACGCACTCAAAAGGAAATCTTGTGTGCTTCCACAGACACTGGCTGGCTTGAGGGAATGACAGCATAAAGCAAGCATCCTCGGCTTGTCCCTCACCATAGCAATTGCAGGAATGTCATGTTCTCTCTATGTCATTACCACTGCCTGTGCAACCCACTGTGACAGCGGGGAGATGAGTCTGAATTCTTTGTCTTCCCCACCAGTGCCACTGCCCCCTCCCCAATCATCCAGCAGATGATGTGATAGCCTCAAAGCACTATAGTGCAGAGCTCTGGCATCAAGAGACTCAATGAAGCTACTGAATTTGGGCTCAGGATTGTACGTCCCTGCAGAAGTTAAGGTTTTGAATGTACTGTTCTAGGTGAGCCTATTTCCACAGAATAAATCAGTAGGGCCTGTTACTACAACCACCACCTACCATTACCTACCACCCACCTGCTCCATGCAATAGTTTGCAACCCAGCTGCCACTCCAGATTCTATAATGCCTATTGAGCTCTACAAAGGCATGACGAAGGAATGATGAACAGAACAAGAATTTTGGATCTGCAGGCTGACATGTAAATCCAATAGTTTGAGCATTTTCCAATCTCATTCCAAAATGTATCTCGGGCAGGGCACCTTGAGCCTGACTTGTGCTAAAATGCACTGAGAATGCAGAATCTGGAGAAGCAGCTGGCAATTGCAGACTGAAATATGAAATGAGATCAAAAGAGAAGCTGCAAACTGGAGAAGTCAAGTGGATCGACTGGTTTTTATAAACGTTAAGGAGAATTGGTAATAATCCTTTTATTCTGCATGAACTATTTGTTTCATGTGACAAGCATTCATACATCATATGAGCACATAATATTTATAATGTTCCTAAATGATTTTTCAGCATTATCAGACTTTTCCCCATTGAAATTCCCATCATATTTCGATCGTATCTCCGTTTTTTTTTTCTTGCACCTTTATCTCTGCATTTTGTTTCTAGAGGCAGATACATACGGCGCTGGTCCAGGCTGCTGCAGAGTGATCCTTTGGCCCGACAGCTAAAAAAGATCAGATTCTTGCCGACATGAAAGATGAGAGCCTCCACGGGCTGTAGAACATCCAACCTTTGAGGAGGAGAAGAGGCCGGATCTTTGCGGGCAAGCAGAAACATATAGAGCAAATGCAAGAGCTGTACTGTTCCTTGAAGTTCCCAGGGGGCTCAACTATTTTTCATCTTATCCAGAAGGCTGGACGTTGCAGGAGAACAGCCTGTCTCTGTGCCTTGCCTGGCACCAGACTGGTTATTATGCCAATAAACTAATGTCTGTTGGCTACTTTTGCTGTGCTGACTGAGCGTGATGGGGAAAAAAAAAGACCTTGAATTCTGTGAGCCAAGACGTTGTATAAGTGGTAGTTTTGACTCCTGGACATAATAGTGGAAGGGAAAACAAACAAGTCCAAAGCTGTGACAGGATCAAGTGTGAGTTAAGACAGCACTTAGAAATAATTGGAAGCTTTTACTAGGATAGGTTATGAATTGTGACTCCAGAGACAAACCAACCTCTGAATCGCTTGTCTTGTTTACTGCAAACTGTAACACTTTTTAGGGTCTATATACATTCGTCACAGTGGTGTTTTTATAACAATTGATTAGTGTGCATCAGAGGTCCATTCATTGATCATCAAATCCACACAGTATCTCTCACTTATCACTTACAGCTCTCAGTCCAAGTAGAATTGTGATAAAGAAGCTGGAGTGGATGGAAAAGCAGGGTACTCAAGCCCTGTGGCAGGAGTGTAGTGTTAATTCACCAGCGCTGATACAACACCAGACTGACAGAAACCATCTCCCAAAGTACCCCGGCCCCTTGGAATCCTCTGGTCCTGCCTGTGGTTGGTGAGGTGGGTTTGAACCATGCCATGTCAGGCACAGGCCTGGAGCAGAGCTTTCATTTTGATTAATGGACCCCTCTCTGCCCCTGAGTGAGCAATTATCAGAGGGTCAACACGCTCGTTCATCACTACAAGCGGGCAGCTCCGTCTGTGCCACAGAGCAGCGTGTGGCTTGGTGAAGTGGAGAGCAGAGTAGATAAGATTTCCCTAGAGCAACAGTTCAGCTTAATTTTGGATCTGCTTCCCTGGCCGTGGCATGAACCCTTCATCAGAACTCCTGATTGCATCTAGACCAGAAAGCACAATTCCTCACACCTTACTCGAGTGGCTTACAGTTCCCACCTGTCCATGTGGCTCCTTTTTCTGCTCCAGACAGCAGCAGTCTAAATAGATAATGATCCTATCCTTTATATTTTTTTCTCCAGGTGCTAGCAATTCATTTTCCATGCTTTGTATTTATTAGCTAAATTGTTCTCTGGATGTCCTTACTGTGTGTAACTGTGAGTTTCAGAGCAGATCTTTAAAACATAATATAGAGATAAATCTCATCATGTGTACATTTAAACCTATCAAGGACATCGGACAGATGAAATACATCATGTGCTTTATTCCTTGGCTGATGCTGACATTAAAAGCGGTATTAGACAGCCAACCAGTGATCAAAATCCTGGTGAGGCATGATCGATATGTAATTTTCAGAAGTATTATTTCTCTTGCCAGGTAACACATTAGACAAGGCACTGTGAGTCTGTCTGAATAGATTTTTGCAGGTTGCTTTGAATAATCCACTCTTCCTATACTCTCAATCCATATTGCCTGACAGCCAACAACCTTTTGGAGCACGATACAATTATAAACAGGAGAAATTTTGTGAGCCACATATTCAGATAGTGCATTGACTGACTAAGTGACCTTATTAGCTTACATCCTGGGGTCGACTAGCCCCATGCCTGTGCATGTACCTCTATTATTACCAGGTATGCCGGGCTGTTGCAAATAGATTTGCAAATAGATTCTATTATCACCAGGCATGCAGGTTTGCCCCGCTTTGCAAATAGGTTCAGCTTTAGTTCCGCCATCTCAGCATATGTCATGACTGTCACATGGCCCTAATTTCCATGTGAAGAATGAGGCTGGATGCATTTCATATGAGGGGAAATTAATTACTGGCTGCTTTCTAATGGGGGAAAAAAAAACCTGGGCATTTTTTTCTCTAGGTATCATCACCTTCTGGCTAGACCTGTATTTTAACTGCTCTTTAACAGTAAATATTAGTCCATAATCAGAGTGGCTTCAGCCAGACCAGATGAGTTAATGGGTCTGGAGGAAGGCCAGGATTTGATTTCTTTTAAACACAGTCTAATGGGATGTCTGCCTATGTATTATTAATGCAGCCCATTGGAAACCAATCACTTCTGCACATTATTAGGGTGTTTTTCTCCTCACTAGGTTTTTGTCTTTATTTTTAGTTGTTGATTTTATCTTGATGATAATGGATGCTGCTGCACTTCCTTACTTTTCAGCTACGGCTATTGGGAGGGCATCTATCAGTTGAATGGCTGATAGCAAGGTGTTATAGAACATAGATTGGTTTTTACCTCTGTCTGTAGAGATACAATACAAAAATACAAGGTAATGCACAAATCATCAACATTGCTGAATTAATACCTACATTTAATCGATTTGAACACTAATGAACAATGTTAGAGTTAAATCAGCATGTAAGTTTTGCTTTGTGGTATCACCTTCAAGGAAGAGACATTATGGTAGACAGCAAATGACTTATATCATGGCTTAACTCACATGATTAAACAAAAATAATAATAGTAATAATAATAATAAATACATTTGTCACATTTTTTTTTTTTTTTTACATATAGGTACATTTGTGTGTTAATTATTCATGATAACAAGTACCATTTTCGTGTTAATATCCATGAATAAACAGTGAGGTCCATAAATATATTTGGACATTGACAAAGTCGTTGTTATTTTAGCTATATGCCACGGTTGAGATTGAATAATGAATATGTGTTAATTTGAGGTGAAAATCAGGTGTAGGAATTGGTAGGAATGGTGTAGAACCACTTTTTTTTTTTTTTTTTTACACAGTATTCCTTTTTAAGGAACCAAAAGTAATTGGAAAATTGGCTGCAGAGCTGTTCCATTACCAGGTGTATGTTTTTCCCCTCATAATTTCACTTACAAGTAGCAAATACAAGCTCCAGAGTTGATTTCAAGTGTGGCACTTGCATTTGGAATCTGTTGATGTTAACTCTCAATATGAAGTCCAAAGAACTATCACCTACAAGTGGAGCAAGCAAAACAACTGTGGTGGATGAGAGAAAAAATTATTTTCTTGGTGAAGAAAAACCCTTCACAACAGTTGGCCAGATCAATAACACCCTCAAGGAGGTAGGCATACCTGTGTCAAAGGCAACAATCAAGAGAAGATTTCACCAAAGTAAATAAGGAGAGTTTACAACAAGGTGTAAACCATAGGTAAGCCTCTAAAACAGATTTGAGTATGCACTGAAGAAAAAGAAAAAAAAAAAAACAATCTAAAGAGCCTTTACAGTTCTGGAACAATATCTTGTTGAGAGATGAGACAAAGATCAACTTGTATCTAAGTGATAGAAAGAGGAGAGTTAGAGAAGGAATTGAATTACTCTTGATCTGAAGCATAGCACCTGATCTTATAGTGTGGGCATGTATGGCTGCTGGAACTGGTTCCCGTGTATTTATTGATGATGTGACTGCTGGCAAAAGCAGCAGGATGAATTCTGAAGTGCATAGGGCTATATTATCTGCTCAGATTCAGCCAAATGCTTCAAAACCCATTGAAAAGTGCTTCACAGTACAGATAGAAAATTACCAAAAGCATACATCAGAAGCACCTAAGACTTTTTTAAGGAAAAGAAGTGGAATGTTCTACAATGGCAAAGTCAATCACCTGAGCTGAATCTAAATGAGCATGAATTACACTTGCTGAACAAGAATTAAAGACGGCTGCGGTAAAGACCTGGCAGAGCATTACCAGGGATGAAACCCGGCATCTAGTGATGTCTGTGGGTTCCAGACTTCAGGCAGTCATTGGCCGCAAAGGATTCACGACTCAGAAATAAAAAAAGATCATTTCATTTTTGATTACTTATGATTAGATTGATATGACCACGCATAAAAAGCGCTGCAATTCCTACACCTTTCATGTGCTTTGGGGGAAAATATCTTAATATTAAAAATCTGAACGTCTGCACTTTGTGCTCATATTCATTATTTAATTTCAACTCCATTATACTGTGGTAGACAGCTAAAATAACAACAACTTGGTCGTTGTCCAAATATTTATGGACCTGTTGTATGCAATGAATCGAAGAACCAAAATGGTACAATGTGGGTGGGTAAATATTGGGCACTGCATTATACACAAATATGCCAAACACATGAAAAACCATTTATATGCTTGGGAGCGTCATCCTTGTGCCACAGAGTTTTCTAGGAAGGAAACCAGCTTTTCAAGCAAATCTTAGATAGTGTGATAGTGGTTAAGGCTCAGGGTTATTTATCAGAAGATTGGGGGTTCAAATCCACACTCCACCAAGCTGCCAGTGTTGGGTCCTTGAGCAAGGCCCTTAACCCTTTCCAGGAGTTCCATTTCATGGATAACCCTGTACTCTGACCCCAAGTACCTGGGATATGCAAAGAAAAAAAAATGACTACAATGTGACAAATAAATGCTTTCTTCTAAGTTCCTTAGAGCTGTGATTAATTTATTGTTCTTTGGCAGGCAGGCAGAGAATGCTACTGAGCATGTGCAGAGTGAGCGTCACCACAGTAAGTTGTTGCTGGAGCAATTGATAGTCTTACAACTGATCCAGTCTCTCCTATGTCTACAAATTATATCTTGGACAAATGTACCCCTATTACCACCCTTCTTACTATAACCATTATAATTAATCTGTCATGAAGCAGTCAGATGGACACACTTGCAGGTTTACTGGTTTTGTTAAAAGCAATTTAGCAAGCAAAACAAATGGCTAGGCAATACTGGGAAATGTGAGGCAGGCAAATATTCAGGTGATGTACAAACAGGCATAAACCTGACAAGACTAAATCAGTTAAAGTGAAGTAGGCAATGTTCCGAACACTAATCAAGACAAGCACACAATAAAGGCTTATGATAATCTCAGATGCAATACTGGAGCAAGACTTTACAAAATATCACTTAAGAATCTTGGATATAAAAAGTGCAATGGTCAATACTTTTTTAATTTCTTACTACTACAAATAACCTGGAGTACCCTAAATGGCCAAACGTTGTGGTTACCTGTCCATTATACCCATATGTGAGCCTTCCCCAAACTGCTGCCACTAAGCTGGAAGCACACAATTGTCTAGAATGTCTTTGCATTAGCATTAAGATTTCCCTTCAGTGGAGCTGCAGGGCCGAGACCATATGTGTGCCAGCATGACAATGCCCCTGTGCACAAATGGAGTTCCATAAAGACATGGTTTGCTAAGGTTGGTGTAGAAGAACTCGAGTGGGCTGCACAGAGCCCTGATCTGAGCACCTTTGGGATGAATTGGAACGCCGAAAGCACTCCAAGGCTTCTGTACTGATATAACAGCCTGACCTAGCTAATATTCTTATGGCTGAATGAACACAAATCCCCACAGCCATGTTACGAAATCTACTGGAAAGGAACGTTCAACAAGTACATGTCGGTGTGATGGTTAGGTGTCCACGTACTTTTGCCATATAATGTAAATGTAGAGCCAATAAAATCATAATTATTAAGTGGCTGAAAATAAACATGTAGAAAACTATCACAGGCTACTGTGCTTGTTTGTGTTTACATGAGCTTTTTTTTTTTATGTATTATTTTTTATAAACACTCCCCAAAGCCTCTTCACTCTACCCCATCTCAATCTGTTCAGATAGAAAAAAAACCATGGCTGAAAGCAGTAAACTCCAAGCACAGTCAGATATTTCTCCTGTGAGCAAAAAAAACAAAAAAAACAAAAACCATGCTGTAGTTTGAAAAAAATGTAACAAGCATTGCAGGCAAAAACAGAATAAACGTTGCTAGCACTTTTCCAAGATGGAGCATTGTATTACCGGTGAATGGGATGAAACTGGATGCAGAATGAGTGATGTTGCTCCTGGACATGTATATGAAAACACCATCTGTATAATGCTTTGAAGTGTTTGACTAGCTTTATATAACAAATCAAGTAGATACATTTTGATCACTTTTCATAAGGCAGTGCTTTGGATGAAGCAATTTCATAGAAATGTATGTAATGCTAGCTAACTAGCTGACCTCCATTAGTAATCAGGTGACTTTAAGTGGGAATAATTGTGTACAATAACTAGAGGTTATGTGATGTCTTTGTGGGCTGAGGAACATGGGAGTTGCATATGCAGGTATTACATGGTGTCACGGTGACACGACAGAGATGTCATGGTAATGTTCTAAGATGCTTCATCACCTTTATAGGCTTAATTCCCAATAACTTTACCTTTTATATGAAAGTACTAACAACATCAGCAATGGATATTTACTCTCCATTGCATCCAATTCACTTTTTAAAAACCATGTAGTCATATATTAGACTCTCTTAGATATGGCTAGCCAACAAGCTTTTTTTTTCCTTTGTGGGAGACAAGTTAGCGTGAATAATTGGCCTATCTTGAAAGCTAGATATACAGTCAATACAAGATTTAAACGCTGTTCAGTGGAAATTATTGGATGTTTTAATAGCGCTCAGTTTCAGTCAGTTATGAAAACATGTAAAATACTGCATGTTCAAAGGGAGAGGAAATCTACTAAGATATCTCATTGCTATTTAGATGGATGAGCTAATACAAAAAACCTGAATGAGACAAAAAGGAACCAGTGATTTTCCGACATAGGCTTGAAATGCTACCTAGTGTAGAGGTATGCATTTTGGTGAAGTTCCTATGGGCACACTGACACACACATAAAAAACAAACCCTCTATTTGGCACACCGTGTCTGTTCCACTCCTACTCCAATTTAGCTTTAGTCACTCTCATTAGTAAATACAGTTTGAAATCCCAAACACAGAGTGTATGAAAATAGCTCGTATGAATTAAATTTGCAGGCTAAACTAGATATCACTAAAAACACTACTTTGAAATAGGCTGCAGGATTAGTCTGTGCTGTTTAATCCAGGGTAAGTTTACAGCTTTGAGTTTCCAACACTTTTGCTACGCGACAGTTTCTAACATTGTCACATTATTTAAAACCTTACTCTTACCTTGGTTTTAAATAACCTTTTCATTTGTGAATATTCTCCAGAAAAAATGTAGACACCAGTAGCTGCTACAAAAAAAAAAGGTCTTTACTCCCATTCATCTTCTTTGTACATGGAGAAAAACAAGTGATTGAAATTAATAACTGAAGAATTTATACACGTCCCCCATCGTCCCATATCAAAACCCACTCTTGTGTTATTTATTACTTCCAATGTCAGTTTACTGATCGCAGTGTTGATGTTTGCTCAATATGGTACAACCCAACAAAGTTAATGTTCCATTTTGTGTAATTACAATGTAATATTTAGTCTTATGGAGTCTTAATAATTTAAAGCAAAACATCTGAGGAAAATAGTGGTATTGTTTCCATTGTTTTTACATTGTCAAGTCAAGTCAAGTGGGTTTTGATTGTCATTCCTTTATAGAGCTTGTATACATTGGAACGAAATGACGTTTCCTCAGGACCATGGTGCAACACGGAACAGTAGGCAAGACTACATAAAGTGCAAATACACAACAGTAGCCAGGTTTCCACTGCAGTTTAAAAGCGATATTTTAAAAATGTCGACAAAACATAAACGCCAATGGTCTGTGTTTCCTTTAAATGATGTGATGCGATAGAATCTGGGTTTTCTCCTCTTGCAATAGTCATTACAATTAAACATGGCGACGAATCTCCAAGATCTGATGAGTGTTGGCACGGTGATTTCAATTGCATCCACAGCAAGACCCGTGGTAGTGTTTAAGAGAAGGCGACGAGGGCATGTAATGCACGCAATCATGGAAAGGCAAGCCCCTTATATCTGGCAGCGGCCACGTATCCGGGAATTCTGGGAGATCATAGTCTGTAATGATTTTACAAAGGTCCTGTGGATCCAAAACTTCAGAATGATTTGCTTAACATTTGAAGAGTTATGCAACAAAATAGGAGCGCTCGTAGCGCCTGCCATATCAGGCCCGAAGGAGCCAGTTCTGACCGAGAAGCGCCTAGCCATCGCCATGCGAGAAATGTGTTTCCGTTTCATTTTTTCGAAATATTGCTTTGTCGAATCGTCTGAAAAACCACCTCATGTGAGCGTATAAACTTTTTTGCAATATTTGAGAGTTTTTTCGAAATTCTCACGTTTCCATTATCTGTTTATTAGTTCGCAATTTCAGATTGCGAATGAAGCAGGTTAAGCAGGTCACGCTAGTGTGAGACGAATGCAAAACAATAAATACACAGAACAAAACAGTAAATACACAGGACAGTAGATACACAGGACCTGGACTGTAAATTGTAAACATGGACTGTAAGCTATTGTGTAATGCACAAGTATAGCAGCAATACTGGCAGCAAAAACGAGTTCCATAGTGTAAAGTGACCGATGCAGCAGTGTAAAGTGCAGTGTAAAGTGCAGTGTGCAGTAGTCTATAGTAAAAGGCTTAACAGGTGCTAGCTAGCCAAATTGCCCCATTCATTAGCAAGCTTATGCTCAAATGTCCGGACTTCACAGTTTCCTAGCAACCATGTTCTTACAATGTTAACCACTTAAATCTGACCTGCAAGCAGGCTTTGTTTGCCTTTCCATGTTGAAAGCAGAAATTCAGTTTTTATCTATTAAGTGATAATGCTGTGTGAGCAGCTGTAATGTAACCAATATTGCACTACCTTTTCAAAATTGTTCAGTTATATGAAAAAATAACAATACAAGCTACAAAAAGAGTGAATGTTATTTTTGTAAACTTTTTAAAAACCTGTTTTATGCAGCACTGAACATTCTGATAACATTCTCTGCTAGCTGGTACAACCCCGTTTTTGTGCATGACATCCTGTCAGGAATCAAATGGACCAAAAAAATAAAAATAAAAAAGCCACACTTTTAGGGGTTTGGAATTGCACACAGTCTGAATGGGCTTTCTTTTTTCTGTTTGGATCATTGTGAGTCTATTGCACCCAGTACATTTGGAAGCTGTGCAATGCTGGGAAATTTTTTTAGGTTTGATTCATTAATCCCATCCAGGTCATTTGTGGCTGTGTGTGGTTCTGAACTTGCTGCAGAAGTGACCTCGAAACTGTGAGCAGTGGAGCAAAGGAGCCTGACTGTGACATTCCACCAACTGAAACCGCAGCGTTCTGGAAAAAAACATCCTGAGGCCAGAAAGTGAAGGGCGGTAAAGGAGGGGTTCCACGGCTCTTTCGTGGTTTGGGACAGCATATCGTTTTCTTTTGTATTTGTTCCAAATATTCATTTTAGTATGACTTGGCAGGAGATGTGTTCACAAAAGGGTCAATTAAAAATTAATACTATGTCTTTTGGTACACGTTGTCTCTGCAGGCATCAATGTCTACTCTGAGCAAAGCTAGTACCAGAATAACTCCAACCCTCTTTGTCCCTAAATAACACCAGCTTTTCAAAGGGCTTAAATAGCACACTCTATCACAAAGGCAGTAATTACTATCAGCCTTGATCAATCGAAATGGCTAGTTTATTACAATAATCTCCACCCAGTATTTTGCACTTTGAGACAGAAACTCCCATAAATGCAATCAGCTTTTAAAGCTTAAAGAGTGTTTCTAATGGCACATAATGTTAGTAACTCTGCCGTATAGACTTTATTGAATCTGGGGTGTTAGAATGCAGTTCCACGTTCAGAACAAGCTTGAAGACTCAATTAGTACTAAAGGTTGACTGTCAGAAGATGAGCTCATGTCGCATACAGCTTTTGACAGCACTGTGATATCATGTTGTGTTCCTTCTGTCCTTGGCAGCCCGGTGACCTGTTGTATTGTGTTTGAAACAGAGCAAGAGCAGAACAGAGCAGAAATCATTTACATGCCATTTGCTTTTACATAACAATGATCAGAGCTAGTTAATATTAATGACAGTGTTTCTTGAAGTCTATTCATGGGTATAAACTTGCCTGTAATTGTTTCTTCAGAATCGTATTGCCTTAGAGTAGAGAATAAGACACTTGAGTTAAGACTGATATTTGAAGTCTTTATATTGCTTTCATGTCTGCCCTTTTTATGCCTCAGCTTCGTCTCTCACTTTTTATACATACCACCCTTCTTCTTCATCTATTTCTCTCGTTCGCTCTCTTATCCTCTAGCCTCCCCGTCTCTATCCACAGCTCAGTTTTTTTTTTTTTTTTATTGCAATTTTCACACAGTCAGTCGGAAATCGAGTCGGAGGAGGACTGGGTAGCTGGATAAGACAGAACTGTCTTAGAAGGGATGAAAATAAAAGTCAATTTCAACCAGACCTGATAGCCCTTCTCCCAAGAGCAAGCACAGCACCTGGAGCATCTCAACAAGCACTCTGATTATGCAGAAAAGAACTTCTACTCTTTCGAGAACAGCTTGTGAGTTTTGCCTAAATGTGGAGGTCAGATCATTAACACATCCCTACACACATTCTCTCTCTCATAGCACAACTGGCAGCTACGCTGTAGCGGATGTAGTAGCATTGCATGTGTGCGGATGTTGTCCTACCTTAGAGGTAAGACTATTGTGATATGCACCAGAGGGCCAGATTACAAGTAAGCCCTGCTGCCCTAGATGAATTATCTGTCAATGAATCAGGTGCTCTCTGGCTCAGCACCTCTGATGGCAGCAAATTACTGTGACAAAGTAGCGCTGGGCAGCTGTCAGGCATGAGCTCTCATCACGCACTACGCTCTGATGGCAGTGCAATCGCATTGCAGGTTCACCGGGTCAAAGCAGACTCTCTCACATTGACAAAAAAGAGGAAGGATATGTCCATTTCACTACCAGTGAAAGATCCAGGTGGAGCATTTGAGTTTTTTTGTGATAGGTATGTGAGGAGGTGCAGCACAAAAAAGGGACTTGAAGCAAAATGTGCTCACAAAGCATCTGGCATTGATGTACAATTAACCAAGGCTGATCACACAAACTGTACCTGGGCTGTATGTGAAACATATATTGGTGGAAGGATCAACAGAGCCGTCACATATCTTAGGAGTAAAGTGCAAGTTTATGATCAATAACAGATATACAGTCAAGTCCATAAGCATTTGGACAGCGGCACAATTTTTGACACAATCAAGATGTGTAGACTTTCATTGCATTGACCGTTTAGGAATTACAGCCATTTTTCCTTTGTAGGGGCAAGTTTCACATGCTCAAAAGTAATTGGACAAACAAACATAATCATAAATATTGGGAATATTTGTAATACTTGGATGCAGATCATTTGCAGTCGATAACCCAAAGTCTGGAACTCATGGACATCATTAAATACTGAATTTCCT
The DNA here is from genome assembly GCF_023375685.1 of Ictalurus furcatus. NCBI lineage: Eukaryota > Metazoa > Chordata > Actinopteri > Siluriformes > Ictaluridae > Ictalurus > Ictalurus furcatus. Next base: position 27,620,639 of record NC_071256.1, on the reverse strand, counting down.
CCCTTGAGATGCTTTGCGAGGGATTTACTGTAGCTGCCTTCAGTTGCTGTTTGTTTGGGCCTTTAGTTTTATCCTTTTGGGCCTTTTAGTTTTATTTAGTCGTTAGGCCTTTAGTTTTATTTAGTTGTTGGGCCTTTAGTTTCATCTGCAGTAAGAGAAAAGCATGCTCAATTGCTGGTTTGCATCAGTGGTTTGCATCTTGAGGTTTACCATCTATATTTACATTAAAGAAGGCATCTCTTGATTGTAGACTTTGACAATGATACATCTATACCTCCTCCAGAGTGTTCTTGACTTGGCTAGATTTTGTGAAGGGGTTTTGTTCTTCAACAAGTAGAAAGAATTCTGCGATCATCTACTTTAGTTGTCTTACATGGTCTTCCAGGCCTTTTGGTGTTGCTGAGCTCACCAGTGCACTCATTCTTTTTCAGAAGTTCTTGCTATCTTTCTGATAGGACTGGGTTGTTTTTTTTTCCAGCCTAACGATGGCCTCCTTCACTTGTATCAACACCTCTTTGTACAGCATATTGAAAGTTTCCACGGACAGCTACCAAATGCAAATTCAATGTTTGGAAATAAACCCCAGACCTTTTATCTCCTTAATCTGTCATGCAATAATGAGGAATCAGGCCATGCCTGGGCATGAAACTGCTTATCAGTCAAGTGTCTAATTACTTTTGAGCCTGTGAAAAAATGGCTGTAATTCCTAAACAGTTAATGCAATATTTTTGTTAAACTTGAATTATATTAAAGCTGAAAGTGTACACTTCTATCACATCTTGATTGCTTCATTTCAAACCCATTGTGGTGGTGTACAGAGGCAAAATTACAAAAAAAAATTGTGTCACTGTACAAATGTCATAGTGGTAGGTTCAATTCTTCCATTTTCTGTAACACTTATCCTACACAGGGCCACAGGGAGCCTGGAGCCTATCCCAGGGAATAAGGCGGCACATCGCAGGCACATTCACACACAACGGACAATTTAGAGATGCCAATCAGCCAACGACGCATGTCTTTCGACTGGGGAGGAAACTGAAGAACCCAGAGGAACCCCCAACCTTGGAGGTGCGAAGCAAATGTGCTAATCACTAAGCCCCTGTGCCTCGGGTATATATAATATTTAGTTTAAAAAAAAAAAAGAAGAAAAAAAACTTTCACATTACTCCACACCCACTCTTGGTTTAAATTTGTATAGGGATACAGATATGGATACAAACAGTGGCTCTACGTTACAGGGGCAAAGAGCATATGATTGTAGGCAGGTTTAGGCTCACGTACTATGTTTGTACATATCACACAGGTATTTTGGCTTAAAAAGCAGCCTAATTGCATCTGAAAATGGTTTCAAATAGCATAATACATCGGGTCCACAGTCTAGTCACACACAAGTCAAATACTATAGGATCAATACCATCCCAGGCTGCTAATCTGAGATACAAGATATTAGCCAGTGAGTTACTGAAATGCCTGCAATTTGTATCTGATTCTCCTACTAAGGTGATTGCGATCACCTTAGTAGGAGAAAAGAAAAAAATAGAGAAGAAAAAAAGAAAAAAAAAAAAAGAAAAAAAAAGAAAAGAACCATCCTCAGTTCACCCCAGCAGAGAAAAGAACAGTAAATCGCTTCAAAAGGCCACCTTGTTCACATGGGTGAAAAGGGTAAGTGCTGTCAGGAGCAGATATCTGAGTCAAATGATGGAGAATGCAAAGAATAGGAAAGAAAACCTTTCACTCTAACAATTTTATTCCTCTTATAGGAAGGCGTAGAGCTCAAGGATCTTTACCGTGCGTTCACTGAAGTGTAGTTTCAAAGCGTATAACCCCTTGATAATGGACAGACACTCATGATAGTTACTTACATCGAAAGCCAGTAAGAAAAGAATAAAAGTAGCATGAAGGAATATGTATGAATGAGACCAATAGCAGACCTTTGGTTTATGACAGACCATTATTCAGAGTCAAAATAAGTCAAATTAAAAGAATTTTTGCTGATGAAACTATGCAATATCTATAGGTCTGTATGCAATCTCCAGGGTCCCTGGTTCTATTGAGACCTTAGGTTACTGTCTGTGTGGATTTGTTCATGTTCTCTTTGTGTCCATGTGGGTTTCTTCCAGGTTGTCTGGCTTCCTCCCACCTCCAAAAAACATGCTGGAAGGTGGATCAGTGTCTCTAAATTGCCGCTATGTGTTAATGTGTGTGCATGATGCCCTGTGATGGATTAGTATTCTGTGCAGTGTGTGTTCCAATCTCATGCCCAGTATTCTCAGAGATAGACTCCAGATCCAGCGCAACACTGACCAGGATAAAGTGGTTACTGAAAATGAAAGAATTTTCAGAATTGTCAGATGGACTATATAATCCCAAGCTCTTGATATGCACCACTTAGTCCAAAAGGTGAAATATGCAATATCACTGGCTATATACGTAAGGGATAATCCATCGCTATGTGTGCATTAGACAGTTTAGCGCACGACTTGGAGGCAAAGAACCTCTCAGAATGCTGTAATGCACACCTAGCTGTGGATTATCTCACTTATACCATGGTCACTTGCCAGCATTGACGAGTTTAAGTTGACACTGATGCTTGCAGTGCAAAATTTGACTGAAAGGATCAAAATAACGCTTCATTTTTGTTAGTTATTTTATATATGGGTCCTTAGATCTAGAATTCTCAGTCCCTTCAGGATTTTGCGATTGCAGAAATGAACGCAAAATCAAGGAGACCCTGCAATATTCTTCGGGAGCTTGCAATTTTTTGCGCAACGCCCATTCATTCAAAGCCCTCTTCGGTTCATGTGAACCGAAAATGAGTACAGCTAACAGGCCTCATTAACCAACAAACATCACTGCAAAAGACCATGCAAAACAATTTTGTGCAATTTAAATAGTTTTCCGGGAAAAAAAAAAACCCAGCTTAAAACTCAACAAATTGCATCGCAAATGTCAAAAACAAAAGCGCAGCAAAATCAAGCATTTTTGGCCACAACAATCACTAAAAAAAAAAACCTGTGAAATTCTGTACTGACTGCATTCTGCCTACTCGAAGTCATACACAGCGATAAAGTAGCATGATAAAATTACATTTATTTTGAATGAATTATAACAAATAGTTATTAGAGAGAGACCGAGAGAGCGAGAGAGAAAGATTGTGCGTGTGTGAATTACCTGCATCTCTACTAATAATGATGCTGTGAACACCATTTCAAAAATAACTGAATTCTCCCCATTAAATAGCTGTCTCTCTCTGTATGCAACTGTACAGTAACTGTATGTTACTATGGTCACAGTTGTTTATAGGCTACGCATTCATTTAGAACAGTGATTAAACTGAATAGAACCACCTGTTCATTATACGGGTTGAACGCACACTTTCCAGCCAATCAGACTCGAGTATTCAGACAGACCATGATATAAACGATCTTATATTAGCTACTGGTGTTTCATCACAATTTTGGGTGACTTTCATGCTTTGTCCTTCAATACCTTGCTAGATCAACTAAGCAGAGTCTGTGTGAACTTAACCTGAATACATTTATCATGCTGCTGTTTTGCTTGCATGTACAGTACATAATTCAAAAACTGCAGATAAGACAAAGATATGTATCATGCTTTCTTTGTATTTTTAAGAACAGAGAGCAGTAAATCAAAGTCAGAGATGTCACCTTTTTTTTGGTGAAATTTTGCTCAGGCTACATACAAACATTTAGAAAAATGACAAGTGTTTTAGTTCACAGAAACTGATAGTAATTTCTAATCGGTTCTGAGAATAATAGAATAGGTAAGGTTATGTGTTGAGAATACCAAGAAGGCAACTATCCTCCATTACTCATATGCAAATGAAAAGCATTACAATTGTGGGGAAAGACACATCAAATGATTAAATTATTTAAGTGATTTAAAGCAATTAAGAAAAACATTACAAAATTGTCAACAACATGGCCTCCAGTACCACCAGTCTTTTTAATCTAATTACTTCAGTTGCAGATGACAATCGTAAAGAGGCGCAGAATAATCTGTAGCAGAATGTAGTAGAAAAGTCAACTTTCACAGACTTGTTCTGAGCTAAAAGTATCTAATACCCAGGGTTTTTGTTGAGGCACAAAGTAGTGGAGTGTAAAAATCAAGGTCTAGGATTTTCTGATTGTTCACCTGCAGGCACTCGGTCACTTCTCACTGCTACACATTCCAGGACATACAGTAGCAGCTGAGGAAAGACAGACACCTAAAGATGCCATCCATGGAAAATCCATGACACTATTTTTACATTAAAAATCAATACGTTATTAATCTATTCGGAGAGTCTTTTTTAATACGTTACATTTTCATTACCCTTTCTCCTGTTTGATAATTTGTTTACTTACAGATATGCTGTTGTCAGAGATATATGACTCAAAAGATATTTATTTAATGATTGAGGTGATAAAATAGGGTTTCATAAATAGGAGTTCAATCGGGTATGTTATAATGGCTGCTTAGTAGAGATTCCATAATTCATGATGCCTCCTATTGTTTTTAGTTCAGGACGGCAGCCGCCAGGAGACAAACTGTTCTTGACTCAGAAGCAGCAGAAATCTCTGTGAAAATAAAAGAAAATGATGCCCTTTACAACAGGCAGACAGGATGACAGACTTCAGAATTGAAAATGAAGATTAAAGAAAATGACTCCTGAAGAAAGAGCAAGAGTTCATTTAGGCAGTCAGATGCAGTCTAGCCTGAGATTTTAGTTGTTTTTTTTTTTTTTGGCATTACGACAATGAATTAAACGAAAAAAAGAAAAAAAAAATACAGGTTAATAGCATTGAATGTAATGTATTTTTCAACTGACAGCACCGAGTCCTCAAAGAAGGGCCTGGATGAGTCATATCTGACTCAGAACACAAAAGAACTCAAGAGCTATACTATTAGTTAGCTGCCAGCATCCTGATGAACTGTGCTGTAATTGCTTTTTGCAGTGTTACTGTGGACAATTGATTCCAAAAAGGCATATCCCCTGATTTTTATAGAAGTGTACACTGTGTGACATTTAATTAGCTGAAGTTGTGAAATTTACAGCACTTGGTGTTACTGTCAACAAATGTCATTGTGATTATGCAAATTAGCTCACTGTGTTTGAACTTACACGTCCACATGCGGATACACATGCCACACATAGCGATGACGTTAGCGATGCTGAGCGCTCTGCCACATTCTGGGCTCATCAGGCACCTCTTGGTACTCATGCAGCACCGCATGCAGCCGTTTGGCCCCGAATCGGCGCGCTTGGTCTCGGAGTAGCCCTTATCCACATTGCTGGTATGCTGCTGCATTATGACATCAGGGTGGCTCCTCTTCATATAATCCTCCTCCATGGCTAGTATCCAGACTCGAGTCTGTGGGAAAGTGTGAAGAAGATAGGCCGTGACAGACTCTCGGGCAAAAATAACCAATCGATAGTAATTATGTTACACTATCTGAGGCCACCCTTTCATTGTCATTAACTGATATGGAAATGGGTCGATAGTGTATGGATCATCGAGCTGCTATCTGCACGCTGCTGACATACACTGCACCTTGGCAAGCCCCCAAAAGAACACCCAAAACCTTCAAGGGCAATTAGCCACAAATCTGACTGGCCTTAGTAGTTTCTTTTTTCAACTGTGACGCAGGCATTTGAAACAGGCAATGCAATTTTGCAAGGTGGGTCACCTCCTCGAGTGTTTAGTCTCATTTTTGTACCATGACTCAGAAATCACATAACACATAACCATAAAAAATGGTACTCAGATAGCTAACTACTTTTTTACTTTAGCATTACAGGCATAGAACAATGGAAGCACGTTTTAAGCTTTGGATTTTTCTGAACTCTCACAGTGTATGAAGAAGGTTATAGGAAAGGCCCAAATGATAAAACAGCAGTGCACTTTACCTCTGCTATAGCTTCCAGAGACTTTTATGTGTGTTATTGTTCTTGAATTGTTCTTAGGCCCTTGCGGATGCTATTCTTTTTTATCCTTTTTTTTTTTTTTTTCAAGAAATCGAATTAGCTGGAATTAAAATCCTCAATCACACTGCTGTCACAGAAGGAGAGAGAGCACAGAACACAATAATAGCTGAGCCTTATCAAGTATTCTTTATTTACCTCTCAAGCTTCCTCTTTGTCTTCTTTTTCACCCTTCAAATGCACTCCAAATGAACCAGACAAAATCCTTCACATCATCTTCAGTTCTACCGTCACAGCTTTTTCGTTGTCGATAGAGTTGTTCTTTAGGGCAGTGGTTCTCTTTAAATCACAGAACAACCAAAATACTCAGCTCTGGGTTGGTGCATTTTTGAGGGTGTGTATTCTTGTTTTTCCAGCCTGTCAGCATTGAGTAAGACATTATAATGTTCCCTGCATATCACAGATGCCTATGTGCTACCTTGATTTATTTTTTTAATGTGTCTAAATTTAGGAGGTGGAAAAGTACCTAAGGTATGTATTAGAGATGGACTGATACTAAATTTCTCAGCCGATACGATAACCGATTATTCAGAGTGATTTCGGCCAATACCGATAACCAATACCGATAGTTCTGCCTTTTATGCCTTCTTTTAAATGTATAATTAATTCCACAATTCTGAAAAAAATGCAAATAAAAACTTTATTCTCTCCATTTCAACAAGTAAATGGTCTCATAAACAGAAAACACATTACTCAAATTAACATTAACTAAATTCTGAAGATTTCTTAACTTACTGAATGTTATTAATTCATATTAACATTCACACTAACCTCCTGTTAGGCTTCACATTCACTCACCACAAACAAAATCATTTCTACTTCATCACTGACATCAAACTAGTAATATATAATATATCGGTGCAACTCTAGTATGTATATAAAACCAGCCATTTTGATTGCTATGAAATGTCTACATATGCTTACAGAATAGAGTGCTATCTAGATCAAATGGAAAATAGTGTCTCTTCAGTACTGGAATGTAAATCAATACTGGGTTTTCACACACTCTCAGATGATAATTAATAAACCCAATTTAGTTGCAAAGTGCTGAAACTGGTGGCAAAATGGAGAGGTGAGAGATGTTCCCATCTGGACCAAGGACTCAAAGTTTTCGATCTGCAGTTCATGTCCTCAGCATTCTAAACCACTTGGTCTCTCTTTTAAAGGAGCTTGAACAGCCCAGACTAAGAAATGTATCAAGGAAATTGCAAAGCAGACCCATTTAAAACTTTTCTGGCCAGAGCCAGATCACCCTGCAGCTCTCGCTTGGTTTCCACTGAAGCTAAGCAGGGTTGAGTGTGACTAGTACCTGGATGAGAGACCTCCTGGGGAAAAACTAAGGTTGCTGATGGAAGTGGTATTAAGGAAGCCAGCAGGGGGTGCTCACCCTGTGGTCTGTGTAGGTCCTAATTCCACAGATTAGGTACACTATACTGTAAAAACAGCATTGTGTTTTGTATGAGACGTTAAACTGAGGTCCTGACTCTCTGTGGTCATTAAAAATCCCTGGACACTTCTCTTAAAAGAGTAGGGGTATAACCCCAGTGTCCTGGCAAAATTCCCTCACTGGCCATTATCTATCATGGCTCCCGAATAATCTCCATCCCTGATTTGGCTACATCACTTTCTCCTATCTTCTCCACCAATAGCTGACGTTCTGACACACTGTGGCCACCGTCACATCATCCAGGTGGATGCTACACACTGGTGGTGGTTTGAGGAGATTCCCCCCCACCCCCATACAGTGTAAAGCAATTTGAAAAGCGCTACATAAATCTAAGGAATTATTATTACTAAACATGAAACTTGTTTGTGCTTGGCTCAATTACTTACATGCAAAAAATTCAAATATACTTTGTAAATATAGATAGATAGATAGATAGATAGATAGATACTTTACTGATCCCACGAGGGAAATTGTCATGTTACAGCAGCAAGAAAATTGCAGAATTGCAACACTGAATATTAAAGATATGTACAACATCAAAAGGCGTAATAGTGATACTAAATAAAAGAAAAAAGAAGGAATAAAATCAGGTGTGCAGTGAAAAATACATGCAACATATTTGGCATATATTGTGCACATATTGGTTGTGCAGTAGTGTGTTCACATATCACACAGAGATGAGCTGTTGTACAGTGTTATGGTGGAAGGTAAGAATTATTTTCCTAAAACGTCCATTATGGTAGCGTAGCTGAATGAGTCTGCTGGAAAATGGGCTCTGCTGTCTTTGTAGTGTCATACAGAGGGTGGGCTGGATTGTCCATGATGAAGAGTAGTTTGTTCAGTGACCTCCTACTCCTCACTGACTTAAACGTCTCCAGTTTTTGTCAGATAATAGTTTGGGCCTTGCAGATGAGTTTATTCATCCTGCCAGCATCTCTGACAGTGATGCTGCTCTGCTAACAGACCACAGCATAGTAGCATAGGCACTTGCAACCACAGACTGGTAAAATATCTCCAGCAGCTTGGTGCACACATTGAAAGATCTGAGCTTCCTCAGAAAATAGAGTCTGCTCATCCCCTTCTTGTACACAGCATTGGTGTTGGTTCTCCAGTCTAGTCTGTTGTTCAAGTGGACATCCAAGTACCCAAGAGTAGTGCTCGACCAGTCCAAAGTCCTCACCCATGTTGTTTAATGGCTTGGTCACAGTTCTCGTACTTCCAAAATCCACCACCATCTCCTTGGTCTTGTTTATATTTAGGAGCAGATGATTCCTGCTATACCACTCCACAAAGTTATCCAACAGTTCCCTGTACTCTGACTCCTACCCATCTCTAGTACACCCCATGACTGTATCAGAGTCATCAGAAAACTTCTACAGGTGGCATGATTCAGAGTTAAACTGGAAGTCTGAGGTGTACAGCGTGAACAGAAATGGAGACAGGACATTCTCCTGTGGCGCTCCTGTGTTGCTAACCACCACATCAGACAGGGAGCTCCTCAGCAGCACAAACTGGGGCCTATGTGATCTGAAGTATGAAAAAAAATAGTGGTTTTAGTCACAATGTCTCATGGCCTTAGTCAATTCCCTTTGCTAAAAGGTTAGCAGGGCATGGTGGTTAATGGCTGAACACTGTAAACATTTGCTAGCAAGCTTAAACTCAAATGTTATGTCAACTGGATAAAAATAACCCATGTTGACTATAGTCCACAGAGCTAAAAATGTACCATAGTAGTCACCCACCCACAAACACATTAACCAGAAGAGGCAGCTGCAGCAGATGTCCACATACAGCTGGCAGCAGCAGTCGTAACAGCAGTCTCCAAATGGCCTATGTTACTATTGGACACAATGGCGTTGCTCTTCATATGAGGGGATGTGCTGGGGTCTTGCATCATTTCAGCCCCAGTGTTCTCCTACAGTATTGCCTTGGGTTTACTACTTTACTACTACGACTTTATTTTAGTTGTTAGTACTAAAATAAGTAGTAATGATTAGACCAGGAGCTTTTTTTTTTTTTTTTTTTTACAGATGAACAGAGATTATTTTGTTAGAATTATTTTATGTACATAATCCAACTATTCAAATGTGAAGGTACGTATGTACATGTGTGCAATTATATTTTGACTGCATATTGGCACCATAATGTTTTTCAGTACTTTCCACTTCATTTTGGATTACAATTGTCATTTTATAGGCCCACATGTTTTTAACTCTTTGAGGTTTGGATTAAGCCCATTCAGTTGAAATGACCAGTCCAAAAAAAAAACCTATAACAACTCCTTAAAAACCATAATAACTTTGATAATGGTGTGGTTGTGGTTTCCACCTCTGCAAAAAAAAAAAATTGTAAAAAAAAAAATAAATAAAATATAAAATCATGGCTCCCCTGGCTATACTTCATGACCCTACTCTGAGAACTGTGGGAATAGATGGAATGTCCCATGATTAGCAGTCTTTATGTTGCCTTCCACCTGTTTGAGCAAAGCTTCAGACCAGTGACATTTCCAAAGCCACACAGTGATCAATTCACATAAGCTTTTATTTTCCTGTCAAGGTGAAAAAGGAAGTGATTGTGCTTGTTTACTCTGGTCTATATTATCAGTATGTTTAACATTTCCAACACCATCGAAACACACTTCACTGAAGACAATGGCTTTGCCATAATGGGACAGTAAAGGCAGCACAGTCAGTGTTTCTCCTTCAGAGCGGATTCAAAGTAGATCCTCTTTAGGATGTTGAGAACACTTAAATGGCCACTATAATGGAAATCAGAATTTTTCTCTGCATCCAAAGAGCTTAACATCAGGGACTGGTAGAGGAGGAGGATGCAAGTGTGGAGAATGTATTGTATAAAATACAAACAAAACAACCGAAAAAACTGTGAAAACATGAATTGTGGATACAAGGCAACAAACATACAGACTATATGCAATACTGTGTCACATACAACAACAAACAATAACTATAACAATACAACAGGAGCTTAAATAGTGGTGCTAAGGCATAACAAGACACAAAGGAGAGTGATTAGTGAGACATGTGACATGCTGGGGCTGATGGGTATTGTAGTTCTCTGCCCATTGGCGCTACCATGACAACCCCCACTTAACACCTGGCACCCGAAGTGTAAAATACAGTCAGGAGAGAGTCCTGGACAACCAAGGGAGATGTCTCTTTTTAATAAGGGCCCTTAGGCTCTGTTTACACTAGTGCGTTTTCGTTTTAAAAAGCATAATTATTGCTATGGTTATATGGTTATATCATTTTTGACGTTCGAAAACGGAGACTTTAGGAAACGCCGAAGACCCCATTTTAGTTTGAAAACTCCAGGCACACATTTCAGTGTAAACAGACCAAAACAAAGACTTTTGAAATCGAAGGCGTGGCTCCGCCCACATTCACCCCCTGATTGAGTCTTCTGGATCATTGTGTATCCTTCCCTGATTCGTCAAACCCCTACCATATGATCATTACGCTACCTTGATCGTATACACAACAACATAGAGACTGAACAGCAAGCTTTGCTGGCTTTGTTGTCATTCTTAGCAGCCATTGTGCCGTTCAATTCGGGATTTTACAATACTGCAGCTGCCTACATGCGCAAGAGGCGAGCTATGATTAGAGCAATTGGCAACAACAACAACAAGCAGCGTAAGCCCTACATGGAACACCGGTTTGTTGTGCCTGCCTGTGACTAGCAACCAATTCCTGTTTACACTTGTATGCGCATGCCCAGTGTGCATGAATGGTCATGTGACATGCGTATTCGCTCATGTAGTGTGGACGGAGATCGTTTCTGAAACACAGCGGAAACACCAGTGTGGACGAGGATCGTTTTCATTTTAAAACGCCGTTTTGAAACAACAAGTTTCATTGGGAGTAATACCCTTAGCATAGCCGACAGGAGATGTGACATTGTCCACGGCAGTGAGGCGGAGCGGTCTCTTATGTATAACTAAAGGGTGGCACAACGTGGAACTTTAATAGTGGTGCTAACAAGGCATAATGATACACAGGTGAGAGTGTTTAGGGATTAGTGCTGGGGCTGGTGGGTATTGTAGTTCTGTGCCCATTGTTGCTACCATGACACTTAATAGTGTCTCAAGTCTCAAAAGGTACGACTCCAGTCCATAAGGTCGATTTACAGAAACCAAACTCCAAAAACAGCCCATTTTGTATTTCTTGTTTCTTTGACGTCACAAAAATGAACCTGCTTAAATATACCTGCCCAGTCATTTTACAATAGGTTAGCCCCACCTAGTCCTGATGATGTCAGCAGCAGTTAGTGAATGATCCTGGCTGTCATGAAATAAAATATATCTCTACAGAAGCATTCAGAGGACCAAAACATTCAAAATGAGTGGCTGAAGTTGATTTTCCGAATGTTCCTGAGCATTCCAATCTAAAGTTAAAAACATGTTTAGCGCATTTCTGTCCTGACTGTGTTTTGACTGTCATCTCCCAGACTTTCTTACACAACTCCACAAGTGATGTGAGGAGACGTGTGAGGTGAGGTGACTATCCAATCAGTAACAAAAACAGCCTATTTAACTTGGATGGATTAAAAGAGGGTGCATTCTATTATTCCAACCATCAGGAGCCACACCTGTTTTCACCTGTAGATCTTGCATTTCAATAAACAGACTATCAGGTGTGGCTTCTGCATGGTTGGAATGAAAACCTGCACTAACACCGGCCCTTTGTGGATAAGATTGGATACCCCTGATATATAGTATATAGCGCAAACAGAAGATGAGTGTAATGACCAAACACGAGTTCAAAATTCAGGAGAAGGTTCCCTCTGGTGGCATGGTGGAGAAGTGTTCATGACAGATTTGAAAGATTAGAAAATGGTTGAATTACAATTGGGTACAAATCTATCTATCTATATATATATATATATATATATATATATATATATATATATATATATATATAGCTATGCAGTAAAGCATGGGTAGGTCATGCTGTTAGTCTAAAATCACTGTTTCCTCATTTAACATGCATGGGATGTGTTCTCCACATAGGCTGCCTCATGCTCTCACTGTTTATCAAGTAAACAACTCAATTTACGTTGACTTATATTATTCATTTCAAACAACTGTTGGTCACTGTTTGTCAGGGTAGCAGTCGCTGGACTGTTCTGGCTGCCGTGCAACATTATTCATTCAATGTTAATGGCTGCAATCCACTCAAGTCTGTTCTCAGACATGCTAATGGTGTTGCAAAACACAGACAGGCTATCCAGGGTTAATTGCTTCAGAGTGATAGGGGCAACTAAACAGATAAGGCGTCGTGCCTTGTCCTGAAAAGCTCTGTCAATGATGCTGGTGAAAAGTCTACAGGATTATTAGATGATAGTGAAATATGCTGCCAATCATTTTTGCAAATAGGAACAGACAATCACAACCTCAGACAAAAGCACAGGAGAAAACTGATGGCTGTGCCTATTTATTTTAGCCTTCCAGTGTTATCAAGACACAATTTCCTTTCTTTTTGGCAGCTTTGATCTTCGTTTTGCGGCAATTTGCGGTGATTCTGCTAAGTAGCCTCCAGATCACACACACACACAGTGTTGCTGAAGCCTGAGATATCATAGCTGACTGGGCTCAAGCACATGAAATTAAACTGCATTATGGCATTGGGAATATACTTCATCTCATGGAACCAAAAGCATTACTTCAAGCAGATATGCCAACAGAGCTGAGTTCCTGCTAGAGGCTGTGAAAAAGAGTGATGACAGAAATTGTGATGCTGTGGAGACTGAGGGTAAGGTGGACAACGTAGTTTATTCTGTAAGAGAGGGCATCCTCAAGAGAGGGCATCCACTATAGTATATCACGTGGAATGGAATCGAGCTTCTGAAACACTCCTATTTTAGCATGACCTCTTTCACTGCGGCTGGATTCCATAAACCAGCCATTCCTCAATAGCTCAGAGAGCATGAAAGTGTTTTGAAGATGGTACAGGTGTTAGTGTGCACATACAGTACATGGGTGTATGTCTGAGTGTAGCCTCCTGATACTCCATGAATACCCCTGGATTCTGAATAACCTTTATTCTTGTCTCTATGTAAATGAAGTCCAAGCATGCGTTTGATATATTGCATTGTTTGAGTTTTATGGGAATGGGAAGAGTAGTCTGATGAGCGACCTCGGTGGTTCATGTTGCATCATAAAAAAAGGAGTGAAAGAGCTTGTTACGCCGTTATGCTTGAAAACAAATGATCTGAATACATAACGGCTATATAACAGCGTGTATGAGGGCTAAATGTTAGTCAAGGTCTCTGAGTTCATATTAATGCTGAGCTACAGTCAGCATTCTAATTTCACAAAAATTACATCAAATAAGTGAACCCGCCTCAAAGATATAGGTGATGGTCGGATGTCATGCGGCAGATGGTTATCACGTGTCTGAAACACTGTATGAGTGATTGATGTTCTGAAAAAGATCATCACAGCATTGTTTTCACCTTGTCAGTGCAGCTTATTTCAATCATTAACCTCTGTCAGTCACTCTTTCCAACTCTTTCATAACGTCAGCCACATAACATAAGCCACCCCCCAACGAAAGAAACTCAGCACCTAAAAATCCGGATACTGTTGTGGACGCAGCTAAAAATGATCAAACGGGACAGCTGGGATATAAAAGGATGGCTGAAATAAATCTATTCTCTTAGCTGCACAGCCTGACTCTGGAGGGAGAGCTGCAGAGATGGCAGCCGTCAACAGGCTCTTCGCATCATCTATCAAAGGGGAGAATGCGTTGTTAGAGAGGGAGAGTACACATCACACTGGGGAAGTGCTGAATGACTGCTGATTTATGGACCGAGACTGACAGTGGCAAGCCGTGCAAGCAGGAAGGACTCTCTCCAACACCTGAGCTCCAAAAGAGATGGAGATAGAAGGAGAGTGAGAGAGGAAGAGATTGAGAGAAAAAGATAAACAGTGTCTGAGTGAATGTGTGTGTGTGTGTGTGTGTGTGTGTGTGTGTGTGAGAGAGAGAGAGAGAGAGAAAGACAGGAGGGAAAATCAGTCCTGTAAGTTTTAAACACATCCAGACAAATGGCTATAAAAAGCTTTCAGACTTGGGTTTTAATTTTAGACTTGCTACAGAAATCTGAACATTAAAAAAAACAACGACAGTAGCTTGGAAAAGTTGAGAACGCATACACATGATTCATTCAACATGTTTTAGGTGGACCCAAGTTTTAAGTGATGCCTGTGGGTCATGCAGCAATGATGAGGAAAGTCAGGCAGCAGACAATGGCCTGATGGGAGATTTATTGGCAGCGGTGATGCCTGAGGGTGAAGCTCATGGGAGACTCTGCTTGTACGCACTGATAGAGAGGGACTAGCAGGCTAATAAAGCAGCAGGATGGAGCCACAGGGGCCAGCTTCTTTAAACGCCTGGGGAGTGTGCTAGTTTGGTATTTGGATATGTAATACATCTTTACACTGAAACACAGCAGGGCTTTTTGTAGACAAACCGGCACATGAGAAGGTCTGAATTATTGATGTCTGGCGTGGCTGACTCACTCATTCAAAGCCCAACGAACCAGAAGCCTCGTGCTGCAAATATGAGCCATGCAAATTTAATGATTTAATGATGAATGGGGCGTATGGAATATGTATAGCCACGCCACTTACATATTGTACACGTCCGGCATCTTATTACTTGTTCTGACCCTGCATGGACTGATTTTTTTCTTTTTAATTCCATGAGGCACAAATTCCTCTGAGGCACCCAACAAGAAAATGATTGCTGAGTGTAAGAAGGAAGCTGCATGAAAAACAAACAAACAAACAAACACACACAAATATTCCCCAGTAATTTATCCTGGGTGGTTAAATATAAATTGGGAAATAAACCTTTTTAGCACCACTGAGCTCTTAATGTGCAATACAGGGTTCCACTTTCACCACCTGACCTTTTTCTATGGTCTTCGTTCAAACAGTGTATCATCCATAACAAAGCTCAGAGAGTTTTAGTCTGACAAAGGGAGCGTCAATACACCAACAAGCAGCTTATGTTCAAAAGGAACTTTGTGTCTCACACCTCTTTCGCTGTGTACTGTTCTGCTCTGTAATCGAACTGGAAAGTGCATTGTCCAATTCAAGGGAAAAGCGCAACAAGATGCCTATGACTATACAAATCCATAAATAAGGCCAAATTCAACTTTGTCTTCCAAGTCATTGTGTTTAAGCTCTGAAGCCTGGAGTTGTACCGCTCCAAAGATAAATGGTGCGTGTAAACGAGCTAGATGATATGGTTAATGTGTCATGGCACACCTATGTCTGTTGCTCCTGTGACCTTCTCTTTTTTTTCCCCTGAAAGACGCCATAGCAGATGGTTCGGCACATATTACAACAGATCAAAAAAAAAGGTTGTGTTTATGCAACTTGTGTTTAAAGGCCATGCAATTTCATCAGCCACTCTGCTAATTGCATGTTCCGCTCATCAGTGACCTAAAAGAGCAGAGGCTCTCTACTTCATTAATGTACACGGTGCCCTAGCTCAGATTACTTCCCTTCCATGCTGTGTGTGTGTGTGTGTGTGTGTGTGTGTGTGTGTGTGTGTGTGTGTGTGAGGTTCAATAATGCCTAGCCTCACGCCGGACCCCCTCTTATCCCCCTTTCAGCCAAAGTCCTTTATATGCACTGGGATTGCTTTGTCTGGGAAATGCATTCATTCAAGGTCATAACTGCAGAGTTTGATTATATGAGTAGCTCAGAAAGACTGTAAAGCCTTCTTCTGAGGAAGTGATACCCTATTTCTACTTTTTCATTGAGTAGAAGCAACACATATTTAGGTTCAAATGGATGATATTAGAGCACCTGCACCCTGTATTGGATGAAAAATGAATTCCTATTTCTTGTCTAATCCACTTTGGCTGAGATTAATTGTGATAGGCGGTCTGGTGTTCATTTCAGCTACCTGACAGCTGAGCTTCTGTAGGTTTACTGAAAATGTGTGGTTCAATTCATGTGAGATCAAAACTGTACAAGGTTTTTTCCTCTTTTTGACGGTTTTATAAGGGTGTTTTTTCTCTACTGGATCTCCAGGAAGTAGATATATACTGTTTGATAGTGGTCCATGAAAATACCTTTCATTCATTAATTCATTCATCTTCAGTAACCGCTTTATCCTCATCAGGGTCCCTGTAGATCCAAAGCCTATCATAGGAACAGTCTGAATAAGATACCAGTGCCTCACATGGCATCATGCCCACACTCATTCACATCTAGGGGTAATTTAGCATAGCTAATCAACCTACTGGCTAATTTTTGGGAGGTGGGAGGAAAGTGGAGAACCCAGAGTTAAAAATAAAAGTATTTTAATATGAATTTTGTATATTTGACTTATATACAGTACATGTGACATAAAAAAAATCATGTTTTTTTCTGGGGTGTATTTAATAAATTAGCATTTTCCCATGTTTTTAGTTTTGTACTTGCTAAGCGCAAAATTTACCATTAAAAACATGGTTTCATCCATCATTTGAAATAACACGTTACTATATATATATATATATATATATATATATATATATATATATATATATATATATGTATATATATATATATATATATTGGGATCATAGACATGATATTAGATGCTCAGTCAAAATTCACTCAACTCTACTCTCCCTCACTTCACTTCACTTTGCAGTCATGGATGTGAACATGCACTGAAAACCTTAACAAGTTGACTGTCCTCAATTGATTGAGTAAACGCGTTCCAATAATCCATTCATCCATTTTCTGTACCGCCTATCCTACACAGGGAGTCTGGAGCCTGGATCCTATCCCAGGGAACTCGGGGCACGAAGCAGGGGACACCCTGGATGGGGGGCCAGTCCATTGCTAGTCACAATCGCACACACACTCACACACTACGGACAATTTAGAGATGCCAATCAGCCTACAATGCATGTCTCTGGACTAGGGGAGGAAACCAGAGTACGTGGAGGTATGGGGAGAACATGCAAGCTCCACACACACAGGGCAGAGGCAAGTATTGATCCCCCAACCCTGGAGGTGTGAGGCAAACGTGCTAAGCACTAAGTCACCGTGCCACCCATTCCAATAATTTCATTGCATTGCATAATAGTATCTCCCAAAACTTGTATATTTAAGTTCACTTAACTTGGTGCTCATGTAGACTGTACTTAAATTGTTGTGTTCACGTAATGTAGTGTTCATATAGTGTACTTAAATAAGTAAGTTCACTTAACTTGTTCATTTCAAGTGTACTTAAATACAGGGTGTCCCAAAAGTCTCCATACATTGGGGAATTGACCACTTTTAGCAAAAAGTAACTTTATTTACAAAACATCCTATACATGATTGCAATTTCTTTGTAAACACACACAGAGTCGTCTCTCCTACTCATGATGAACTCTTGAACTTCACTACACCGGTACCAGCAACAGATGAGACGAAGAGGACCATCTTTTTCAATTATCTACCAATCAATGTATTAGTTCACTTGTTGCATGGCCAAACACATGAAAGAAAAACCAGAGTGAGCTATTTTCATAAATCATGTTTTGAGTTAATAACACTTGAAATCTTAAGCTTATGTATTTTGTAGGTAAATAAGCTTTTAACATTTTAAGTAATGTTCAGTCTTGAGTACTTGATTGTTTAAGTAAAGACAACATTAGGGTTTACAGTGTGATATTCCACTCTGTGATTGGATACATGATGTGTTTGTCCACTTTGAAAACATCTACGTTTCTGGAAATCTTCACCTTTGGCCTAATTTACATCAAATCTGTATTTTTAAAATCTGAATTTGCAAGATTTATGAGGTATATGATATTCATATTCAAATACTTTTGTCAGCCTCCAAGCTCCATTAAACCCATGCAATGGTATTTTTAATAAACTACTAGATTAGCTAGCCAGTTATGCACCAACCTGCTTGCTAAAATTTTCATTACTCTAACTTCCATCAAACACTGTGTTAAAGTGAACTCTATAACTCTATAGCTCTAAGTCAGCAGCCTACCTCATGATGGCCAAATTTCGTCTTGCTTTTCAAAAAGTGTACCTTCACATAGTTCTAAAAGGATGCTCCCAAACTCATGTCCAAAGGAATTGTGTGAGTGATTGGTTTATTCAAAAGCCCTGTTATCTTGCTTTCCACACAGAGAGCGACTTAATATTACCTATTTTAAATTTCTAAGTTTGGAGCTTATTTTCTTTGGGGTTTTTATTTATTATGATTGTGGTCTGAATATTTTTATGCCTCTTACGTAAAAAAAAACAAAAAAACAAAAAAAAAACCCTCCAACCACTCCATCCTAAGAGACAGGATTAATTGCTCTTGTGTAAAGAAGAACTAAAATGTAACATCAATCCTGCACATTTCACTGGTCCAGATGTATATTTGTTAGGAGACTTCTGGAGCTTGTGAAAGACGGCATTTCTGTGAACTAGCCAAGCTCAACCCCAGGAAGGTAATGACTCAATCCCTATGTTTGGTTGAATGTTGGGTATCTGAAAGCAAAGTAGCCACAGTGATCGAAGAAGTTATTAATCTTCTCTCTTATCTGCTCTTGTCTCAACTGTTTGTTTCCCTCAGGCCACAGATGGTGTCACACAGGAACTCCAGCATGGAGCTTTTAATGAACACTGAGATGGCCAGCATCAGCTTCTCCACAGGGCCTAACTTTATATTAAATCTGCTATTGATTGCTGTAACTTTGTTATAGTTATAATTTAAGTTTGGCTCGATGGTTTTAAAGGTTCTATGAACTTGAGCTAGAGTCGACATTAACGTTAACAGTTTTGTATCATCCCTGAAGGCTGCCCATCTTTTTTCACCCAAATGACACAAAATGGATACTGTGAATTTCAGAGTGCCTTAAGAAGCTCAATTTTGTTTCAGAATACTCAGTCTGTTAAATCGCTGATATCCGACCATTACTGGTAAAGCTAAAGAACAGCGAGTTCCTTTTTTTGTATCTTTTGTCTCTCACGTCAGTCCTACTCCAATTAGGCTTTTGTTATCCTTTTGAAGCTGTCTTGTGAAGGACTGCTGATGAGTTGTAACAGTCACACTTTTGCAGGAAAAAGGAAAAAGATCTTTTGTAGAATGAGGCTCAAGCAATACTTAATAACATAGTAATAAACCTTTCATTGCTCATAGATGTCTGATGAAAAGTGTGGTGGCAGTTGATTCAGAGAATGAACATACGAAGCAAAAACAAGGCACCAAGCGTATGCCTCTTACAATGGGGGAAATAAGTATTTTTCAACATTTGTCAACATTTTTTTCAGTAAATATATTTCCAATGAGGTTATTCACATGAAATTTTCACCAGACTTTAGTATTAAGTCAAGAAATCCACACATATAAAGAAATCCAAACATTAAAGTCCATAAATTAAGTTAAAAATAATATTAAAGTTAAAAATTAATAAAGTGGAATGACACAAGAAAAAAGTATTGAACATGCTAACTTAAATTTATTTAATACTTAGTGGAGAAGCCTTTATTTGTAACGACAGCTTCAAGACGCTTCCTGTATGAAGAAATTAATCGGCCGCAGTATTCAGGTGTGATTTGGTCCAATTCTTCTAAACATATTGTCTTTAAATCTTGAAGATTCCAGGGCACCTCTCGTGTACCTTAATCTTTAGCTCTTTCCACAAATGTTCAATTGGATTCAAGTCAGGTGATTGACTGGGCCATTCTAACACCTTGATTTTTTTTTCTCTGAAACCAATTGAGAGTTTCCTTTGCTGTATGCTTTGGATCGTTGTCCTGCTGGACGGTCCACCCACGTCTCATCATCATCAACCTGGTGGATGGCAGCAGATTCTTCTCAAGAATCTCCCGGTAAAGGGCTCCATTCATTGTTCCTTCAATTATATGAAGTCTGCCAGTACCATGCGATGGAAAAACAGCCCACACCATGATGCTTCCACCTCCAAACTTCTCTGTTGGTATAGTGTTTTAAGGGTTATGTGCAGTGCCATTTCTTCTCCAAACATGGTGTGTAGTATGACAGCCAAAAAGTTCAATTTTGCTCTTGTCTGACCAGACTAGACTCTCCCAGTATTTTATAGGCTTGTCCAAAGGAGTTGTAGCAAACTTTAAACAAGCATTGACATGGCTTTTCTTTAGTAATGGAGTTTTGCAGGGTGAGCGTGAGCAGTGGAGTGCATTGCCTATTGTTTTCTCTGTGACGATGGTATCTGCTGCCTCCAAGTGTTTCTGGAGCTCTTTCTGAGTAGTCCTTGGCTCTTGGGCTACTCTTCTGACTATTCTTCTGACTCCTGGTCAGAAATCTTGCGAGAAGCTCCTGTGTGTGACCGGTTGATGACGGAGTGATGTTACTTCCACTTGTGTATAATGGCCCCAATGGTGCTTACTGGAGGATTCAGAAGTTTTGAAATATGTCTGTATCCGATTCCATCAATATGTTTCACAACAATAAGGTTGCGAAGGTCTTGGGAGAACTCTTTGCTTTTACCCATCATGATATGTTTCTTGTGTGACACCTTGGTAACAAAAAGCCTTTTTATAGACCATCAATTTACTAGCCCCGCTGATATTAATTTGTACAGACAGGAGGTATAATTACATTCTAACTACTTACAGATTTCAGCTGGTTCCTTGCCTTGGAGAACTGCTTTTTTTTTTGCGTTTTCAATACAGAGCAAAATCACCAGTGTTGATTTCACACCCACAGTGTTGAATTCACACTCTTCAGTGTTTATATGAGTCCATTGGACTCATATAAACACTCTGGGTGTTAATTCTTTTTAATACTTTTTTAATTAATTTAGTTAATACTTTTTTTCTGGTGTCATTCCACTTTATTACCCATACCTTTATTTATAGACTTTAATGTTATGAATTCTTTGCGAATGAATGAATATTATGAATACTTGCGGCTTTCTTGAGTTAATACTGATGTCTGGTAAAAATTTCATTTGAATAACCTCAATGGAAATATATATATATATATATATATATATATATATATATATATATATATATATATATATATATATACAGTGAGGGAAAAAAGTATTTGATCCCCTGCTGATTTTGTACGTTTGCCCACTGACAAAGAAATGATCAGTCTATAATTTTAATGGTAGTTGTATTTGAACAGTGAGAGACAGAATAACAACAAAAAAATCCAGAAAAACGCATGTCAAAAATTTTATAAATTAATTTGCATTTTAATGAGGGAAAAAAGTATTTGACCCCCTCTCAATCAGAAAGATTTCTGGCTCCCAGGTGTCTTTTATACAGGTAACGAGCTGAGATTAGGAGCACACTCTTAAAGGGAGTGCTCCTAATATCAGTTTGTTACCTGTATAAAAGACACCTGTCCACAGAAGCAATCAATCAGTCATATTCCAAACTCTCCACCATGGCCAAGACCAAAGAGCTCTCCAAGGATGTCAGGGACAAGATTGTAGACCTACACAAGTCTGGAATGGGCTACAAGACCATTGCCAAGCAGCTTGGTGAGAAGGGGACAACAGTTGGTGCGATTATTCGCAAATGGAAGAAGCACAAAAGAACTGTCAGTCTCCCTCGGCCTGGGGCTCCATGCAAGATCTCACCTCGTGGAGTTACATTGATCATGAGAACAGTGAGGAATCAGCCCAGAACTACACGGGAGGATCTTGTCAATGATCTCAAGGCAGCTGGGAGCATAGTCACCAAGAAAACAATTGGTAACACACTACGCCGTGAAGGACTGAAATCCTGCAGCGCGCGCAAGGTCCGCTGCTCAAGAAAACACATATACATCCCTGTCTGAAGTTTGCCAATGAACATCTGAATGATTCTGAGGACAACTGGGTGAAAGCGTTGAGGTCAGATGAGACCAAAATGGAGCTCTTTGGCATCAACTCAACTCGCCGTGTTTGGAGGAGGAGGAATGCTGCCTATGACCCCTGGAACACCATCCCCACCGTCAAACATGGAGGTGGAAACATTATGCTTTGGGGTTTTTTTTCTGCTAAGGGGACAGGACAACTTCACCGCATCAAAAGGACGATGGACGGGGCCATGTACCGTCAAATCTTGGGTGAAAACCTCCTTCCCTCAGACAGGGCATTGAAAATGGGTCGTGGATGGATATTCCAGCATGACAATGACCCAAAACACACGGCCAAGGCAACAAAGGAGTGGCTCAAGAAGAAGCACATTAAGGTCCTGGAGTGACCTAGGCAGTCTCCAGACCTTAATCCCATAGAAAATCTGTGGAGAGAGCTGAAGGTTCGAGTTGCCAAACGTCAGCCTCGAAACCTTAATGATTTGGAGAAGATCTGCAAAGAGGAGTGGGACAAAATCCCTCCTGAGATGTGTGCAAACCTGGTGGACAACGACAAGAAACGTCTGACCTCTGTGATTGCCAACAAGGGTTTTTAAACCAAGTACTAAGTCATGTTTTGCAGAGGGGTCAAATACTTATTTCCCTCATTAAAATGCAAATCAATTTATAACATTTTTGATGTGCGTTTTTCTGGATTTTTTTGTTGTTATTCTGTCTCTCACTGTTCAAATAAATCTACCATTAAAGTTATAGACTGATCATTTCTTTGTCAGTGGGTAAACATACAAAATCAGCAGGGGATCAAATACTTTTTTCCCTCACTGTATATATATATAAAATGTTGACGCGTTCAATACTTATTTCCCCCACTGTATATTCTACTACATTAGATGCTGCTATAAGATCACTATGGACAGAGATTTCTTTTTGTTCTTTTTTTTTGTACAACTTATCTAACCAGGCATACAGCATTTTCAAACATGGAGCCTGTTTCTAGCTACTGCATGGCATTCGCTAAAAAAAATAAAATAATAATAACACAATGCAGCATAGAGAACTCCTCTTCCTACTGAAGCGAGCTGGAGGTAATCTAATGGCCCCTCTGAGAACAAGTTTATTTGCTATTACTCAGCACAATATATCCCTGACTGATCAGGCACTCTTTGCTTGTTGAAGCACATGTAAATGATTTCTATATAATGAGAGCAGTGAGGACAGCAAGAAGGTGGGCAGGCAGTGAAGACACTATTGAAAGGATGCAGGGAAGATGTCTCATACCATTAAGGCAACACAGTATCCCATGGTGGAGCAAGCATCATGATTGAATCAGTACTTTTTTCATCTATCATTGGATGCACCGTGGTGAAATGGTGTATGGATATTAAAAGGCTGTTGAGCTATGACGGTGTGGAAATGGCGGTTATATCAGTTTTGCATTTATAAATAAACGCTTTCCCAAACCGCGTGTGAGCTCTGTGAAATGAAGTCTACCGAGTCGGGCAAATATGAGAAAGGCTTACACACTGGTGTTTAAATATGCTCCCTTTGCATACTATGCACATCCATCATTTGAATAAGCTGCTTTCCTTTACCGTGCTGTAACATTGTACATCAGCTCAGAGGAACAGGATGACTAGAAATGGTTAAATTGTGGCATTTGTATCACTTCAGGCTCGTAGTAGTAATTTATTCAAGGGCTCAGAATGTGCCTTCTTAATGCACAACATTTCTCTGTGTGTCGTCCACGGAGACCAGATGCACAAGAGCCCTTAGGGTCATCGATTAATGTGTATACATGGCAGGCCCTCAACCCAACGCATAGGCATTCGACACCTCTATGAGTGAGGGGGAGTGCTAATTTGGTTTTCATAGATTTTAAGATTTTAAGAGGGATTCATGTGAGAGCTCCACTGAGAAGGAGAAAAATTTATCAGTCTGATGATTCATAGGTTCTGTTAGCACCATGGTTGTTTTATCCCAGTGAGCTGGCATTTTCCAAGTTTCAATCTGCAGCTTGGCTACACAACCGTCTCAGGGACAATGCTGCGTCTGTGAAGGATGATTTCTCTCTGAAGGGAATTCGGATCTTTCCACTGAGGTGCACTGTTTAGTAGCAGTGGAGCAAGACTGATTCTGGGATATCACATAATTGTGGAAGTGCGAGAGAGTGGGAGAGACAAAGTCAGACCATGTCCACAACCAAGTTTGTATACAAGCATATGTGAAGTAGGCACACTTTAGACTCTAGAGGGGTGAGATTATCAGAAGAAACATCTGTGCCACATTAGAACAGCAGCCACAGTGGGAGATAAACCAAAAGAGCTGCAGCATTAATGAGCTGCCTGCATGGAGCTGCAAAAACAAGCTTGAAACCCAAAAGTGCTAATCAGACACTTAGCATGGGGCATCTTACTGGGCCTTTGTTAACAGTCCGTGGGGACAATATATGTTCTTACTGGATAAAAAAAATGTGTACTATTGTGAATATTAAGGTGTAACAGTAAAAGCAACAAGTTGGGGAAGTGAATGTCTTTATTGTAGTACTTTTTTCTATTTCTATATACATGAATACAACTGATCTTAAGAGAAGGTACACGTTCTTCGTTTACTCCTTCTTTGGAACAGCTTTATATCCTTATTTATAGCAATATTTCTTTAGTTCATTTTCTAAACAAGCATTCAGAGCTATTCCATTATGCCTTTGGGCTATTCCATTTGGTCTGGTTCATTTTAATGGCAAGCAGAAATTGTGGCTTGGTTTTCTCAAGGCCAAATAACAGTGTTACAGCTTGATAGGCAGGAAATTGAGATGGAATTGACTAAACAACTAGCATATAGGCTGTTCATATAGATATCTGGGTTGATTTGTATTCATCCGAGTTGTTTCATTAGCTAATAAAATGGAAGGTGTAGTCTTTCTGTTGGATGATTGTCATTTCCGAACCTCTGCCTGACATGGAACGAGGCTAGGTAAAGCCCTTTATGTATGATATATCTATACCGGGCTGAGCTCAATATGGAATGTAAAACAGTAAGCGGGCCTCTCTTAAATATCAAATAAAATGTGTGACATTCTTGTCTGCATCAGGAACAAGTAAATTTAATGGATCATCACAAAATTGCCACCTAAATCAGGAATCACTAAAGCACTACAAACTCATTCCAGTACTGAAAACCAGCCTGATTAGAAAACAGAACAATAAATAATGTATCAAGATCTGAAATGCATGAGGTTAATCATGAGGCTGCTCTACAGTGAACCACAACACGAAGCTTTGCTCTTCCTGCTTTGTGTTGTAGGCAGCAGGAGATGGTTAAATATGGACAGATACACCATTTCCTTTGCATCGGAGACTCAGGCTTAGACTCAGGAATGGCTTCCCAATATGAGCACCTCGTCATCACTATATCATGAGTCTTGGCACCCAGCACACTTCAGATCATCATGAGTGAGGAGCTACAATGCTGTAGTGGTGCACTACACTCTTATTTGTACTAATTATACTGTACTTTTCTACCAGGCTACATAGCAGTAATACTTTTTAGACATACTATAGTGCCACATTTGTGTGATGGTCTCCAAAAGCAAGAATTTAGCAAACAGAACAGAACTGAATGAATTAATCATTGATTATTTCCCCACTAAATGTTAGGATGAACAGAGGTCAGTCGAGTGAAGAGCTGTTTAAATGCTGTAACTTCTACCTCAATTGATGAGACAGA
Organism: Ictalurus furcatus; assembly: GCF_023375685.1. NCBI lineage: Eukaryota > Metazoa > Chordata > Actinopteri > Siluriformes > Ictaluridae > Ictalurus > Ictalurus furcatus. Next base: position 27,594,667 of record NC_071256.1, on the reverse strand, counting down.
GATTGATGTTAATGATTTAACATTTTGCAGCAATGTTTTTTTTCTTTTTCTATAAGTAGATCAGGTTATAACTGAAGAGGGCAGCAGGTCATCTTTCAGTGGAGATGTAATGAAAACATTAAATGCAATTTTCTCTCTTTTCACTTTTGAGAGGAACCAGAATTCAAAATGTTAAAACTTTACTTCTGGAAATACATAGAAAAGCCTATAGTTTTTTAAAACTATAGACTATATATCACATCACTTTATGAATGTAGAAAAATATCTGACAAGGGTCATCTTGTTTTTTTTTTTCTTTCTTTCTTTCTTCTTCTTCTTTTTTTTTTTTTTTTTTTTTACATCCCAGAAACCTACAATTTTAGTAGGGGTAGGTGCAGACTTTTTATATCCACTGTATAATAGAAAGTGTCCATTTTTTCCTCTTATGCTATTTAATGAACCGTATGGTTTTGGGCACTCATTTCTCTGAAGTATGTTGTAATATTACTTAGAGGTATGCAATTTTAGATGCTGCCAAGAAGAGAGGCGAGCATGACAGAGTGGGGCACTCTGCAGGCGCACACACATGGCATAGACCTCCGCCAGCAACATATTGCCTCATTACCAGATAGGCATCTCCTTGAGGAAACCAGGGCAGGGACACAATGCCACTGGTTTCAACCAACAGAACCATCTGAAGTACTGCCTCAAATGGGCATTATCTATTTAAACCACACCCTCATACCTCATAGAACCATATACAAACCATAGGTTTTGTTTTAATACAGTAGCACTCGTATTGGTTGTGTTTTCTTCCCCAGACAGGAACAGATGTTAGTGCTATTGGGGGTGGAACAAACAATTTGCTTTATGATACTCATTCTTATTCAAAATGTTGTTGGAAATCCTCTTTGGTACACCCTAAATCTAAGCCTTTCATCATTTAGAATTATAGTGTTGCTATCCAGAAGCTGAAGATGCTATACACATTACTGATGCCTTTGTGTTCTCTTGTAATCTTGATCAGAATGATGACCATGACTCATCACTGCCACTATCAACAAAACTCCTATTTTCCCAAGTATGAGGAGGATAATTATGATCTTTTTTATTTTTCCAACGTCTTTGCCTGATTCAGCCTACTTTTTGAATGTGACCCGCACAGTGGCACAGATATATGAGTCGTGACTATGCCTGGTAATCAAGCTATTCAGAATTCAAAACCAGATTTGAGCTCTCAGGATCAAAGCAGGAACTGAGTCTGTGAGTTTCTGAGAGGGAGTTACTAATATTGCCGGGGGAAGAATTCAAAACTCTCTGTCCCTCCACTGACAAAATCTACCTTGCTCTGTTACATTTTAATGTTTCCTTTTTGGTATCACACATCTTCTAAAGAAGTGCGTTACTCTAGTGAAATTCAATTTACTGGATTAACAGATTTTCAAGTTAAATTTAGATAACGCTTACTTAGAAGCTTCAAATAGAAGACGAACATTTCATGCTTTTAAATTAAGCCTAAATCATATAGACTAGTTTTAAAGTATGAGGCCACAATGTACATTACTGTGAGCAGACTGTGTGCTCTAAGACTGCCTTCCATTTCTTTTAAGGCAAGTGATACAAAGGACAGTTATTGAAAAATACTACTGTATGCACTTTTGTGTAAGCAACCTTGTAGCAGTCCTCAGGGACCTCCAGGCAGTCCAGAGTTTTTCTTGTGTTCCATCTCCTAACTTACTGGAGCAAGGTCAGTATTCTCCAGCTTTAATTACCTGGCTCAGGTGTGTAGAAGCTGGAACAGATTAAATTGATTAAATATAAATGCTGTATGATGTCTCTGAGAACTGCAATGGGAAACACTGCCCTATGGCTAGCTTAAATCTTTAAGGAATTGACCTAAATAAAGTACACTTGGAGCACAATTAGGCTACATTTTAGGACAGACATTAGTCTCAAGTGGCATGCACCCTCTAAGAAAGATGGGGTCACTCATACACTGTTCGGATGATTTTAGCTTTAAATGGAAACTGGCACATGGAAACACTGGTACATGGAACATTTAAGCCCTCTACCACCCAGAATAAACCAAACAAAAAACCTTTCAGGGTGTTTGATGGAACCATTTTTTTTTTTATTTGTGAGAGTATAAAGACTGAGCTCCAAAAGGATAAAGGTCTTATGTTTCAACTGAAAATGCATCATAGTTCCTCAGTCAAAAAGACATTCACCATCAAATCAGTTATTGTTCTTGCTTTCTTCATAGCCATTGTTTGTTCATTATCTTTTGGTTTATACTTTAAAAAGGTTCAATCTGGAACCCTTAGAACTTTTAAGGAACCCAAACTTGAAGATTTTAAGGAAACTAAAAACCTTAACTATACAAAGTACCTTTTGAAGAACCATCGAAGAACCCTTTTTCCAGTCCCTCCAGGATTTAGCGATTTTGCAGTCGCAGAAATGAGCGCAAACTCGAGGAAACTGTGCAAAACAACTCTGCAATGGTCGCAGGATTATTATAATTTTTCAAAATTGCTGAAAAATTTCCATTGGTATGGTCCAAGACGTGTCATGCGATGTCATCAGAATGAGCATTCATCCAAAGCCCTCTTCAATTCATGTGTGTCGAACATGAGTACAGATAAAAGGTCTCATTAGCCAAGTACTTTTCTGCAAAACAAGCACAAAAAAACTCAAATTGCAGTGCAAATTTTGAGAAAAAAAAATATCATTATCATGATTATCATAATCAAGCGTCTTTGGCCGCAACAATCACACACACAAAAAAACAATGTGAAATCCCCTACGGACTGTTATTCTAAGAGTGTAGGTTATTAGCTAGATGCAAAAAATTATGCTAGTTAGTTAGTTTCAGTTACATTTTTTTATGCTAACATTAAAAAAAAAAGCCAACAACCAAAAACTGGTCACGTTGGTAGGAATAAAGACTGAAGACAGTCTTCTTAGCTAGGTAGTTTGCTAACAAATCTCTTTGCTTGTGCTGATGTGTTTAGCACAAAACGAGTGTGAAGCAAGCTATAGTGCATCAAACTATCAACTGATATTTGCACTTAATTAGCAGATCAGCCAAATTAAAAACTGAAGAGCTATTAAATAAAGAACTACAAAGGAAAAGAATGAGGAATGAAAATAAAGGGGTATGGATAATGATGCAGTTTCATGTTCGTATTTCTAAGCAACGGGGGCAAGAGAGGTGGCAGCACCTAATTATGTTTATTGGGAAAAGTATGTTTGCAGAATACTTGATTTGTTCCTTGATATAAAATAAATGGCCACATAGTGACATTAATGCATTGGCTTTCTGAGGGAGGTGGTCAAAATAACTATACCTTACATTGATGATTATATTCACTTAGCTTCAATAGGCCTGAGCCTGTATGAATTTCATAGTCCTTTCAGACATCTAAGTCAGAGTTGGAGTGGCAATTGGTGTGGTAAGGTTTTTTTTTTCTTTTCTTTTTTCCAGAGTGGCTACCTGCTGAAATGACTCTAATGACTTGGAGCTGTCATAAATGGTACACGTGTAGAAACGTGTGTGCTTTGTTTAAAACAAAACAACAACAACCAAAAAGTAATGCACATTTAGCACTAAGTAGACTACACTAAGGCAGTGCTTCTTAATGTCTTCAGCACTCCCCAGGCATCCCAGACAGCCAATATATTTAATCTGCTCGAGCTGGGAAAACACACCTCTGCGCTAAAGCGTGAATGTGCAGTCCTCAAGGTGAGGGTCACGCACTTCGGCCACGCGCCGCACGGTGGCGATCCTATTCCAGCGCCGGCTGCCTCACTCATTCACCCGCACCCGTACAATTACTCGTGGCTGAGCTGAGCTCAGGGTGCAAGGCGAACGCTGAGGGTGGGGGGGAATACATATGCCAAAGCGAACGGGATCGCCCTTGTTTTTCCTCCAGTTGTTTGCGCGGCTCGCTGATTCTACACCGCCATCTCTCCCTCGCGGACTGGAATGGAATCTCGCGCGCGACACAACTTGACCGAAGGCGGCTTTACACTGAGGCAGTCTGTCTGCTCGCTGGTTTGTGTGGAGTCGACAGATTGAACTCTTTTCCAGCAACTTTTTAACGGAACCCGGGATACTAACGAGCAGACGCGTTACTGTGCAGTCCGTCTAATTCTTCAACCAGCCTTATTCGGGTTTATTAACATTCATTCAGACAGACTGAGCGCGCGTGACGCACCGCAATCTCTCCGAGCGCGCGCGCAGGGAAAAAGTGGTACTGACTTCCGAGCAACACGTCCTCTCTCTCTCTCTCTCTCTCTCTCTTTCTCTCTCTCTCTCAGAGACTCTGAGGAAAATGTCCGGCTGTTTGTTCACCCTGAAGCGGGGGACCGGCTGGATTCTGCTGTTTTCCGTTTTTCACCTCACACATGCTCAAGGTAAGGACGCGGGTGTTTTCAATTTGGAAACGACTTCGAGTTTGGACACTCTTTTTATTTATTTATTTATTTGTTTGTTTGTTTATTTATTTAAAAAGCATTCGCTCCATCCTCGTTAAGAGTCGCCTCAGTGGGCTGGGATGCTGTCAGCGACATTAGCATTTTTAACATACAAACCTGTCAAGACTGTCAAATAAAGGTGTGTTTTGTTTCGAATATGACACACACACACACGCGCGCGCGCACACACACACACACATAACGGGTTGTGGAGTCTTCTTCATGGACATAGAGGTCAGATTCCCTTCTTTACTTTTAAACAGTGGTCATGTGACCTAAATCCAGCTCGTTTTTAACACAAAATATTTTTTTTGTAAATATGGCTTCATGGAGAGAAAATGCACTTGTAGACTGGCCACTTTATTTGATTCTCCTGCCTTGTAGCTGCACTTCCTGGACGTTAAGGTGCACTTTGTAGGAAATTACTGACTCTGGTCCATCTGTTGCTATGTATAATTTGTCAGCCCAGCTCTCCTCTGTCCATCAGTGGAAAGACCACCACAGGACCACTAGTGAGCAGATTTGATTTGAGCGGTGGACCATTCTCAGCACAGCAGTGACACAGTAGTGAGTGGTCAGATAACGCTTAAGACAAACTGTACAAGGATAAATAAACTAAATGTCTACAACATGGACCAACAAGGTAGGTTTGTTTATTAAAGTGGCCAGCAAGTGTTCAAAACCCCACTTATTCCTTATACGTTCTTACCAGTTCTTACACACACTACCGTGTCAGTATGGAGGGCTTTTTCCACTGATGGATCGTGATGTGTCGTTCATGAACGGTTCGTTCATTTTGAACGAATCTTTAGTAATGAGTTGTCTCAGAGAGTGATTCGTTCATTTTTGCTCGCACATGTGCTGCAACATCCACATGGCTTCTGTACAGGAAACAGAAATGACTAGTTCACGTCTCGAGTCTTCGGGTTCGAGTCGTTCATTCATCATGTCACAGCCCCACGGGAGTCAGCCTACGGGGCGGTCACAGGATGAACGAACGATTCGAACCCGAAGAGTCAAGACGTGAACTAATCATTTCGGTTTCCGTGGAACAGACGTGACGAATGTGACGTGAAAAATGAAAGAACGACTCGGATCGGGAGGCGAGGTGAGGTGAACTAACAGACTGTATCGCCTGAAGACCTAATTCTAAACTATTAATTAATCATTTCTCTTTCTCATAATTCAGCCTTGGCTGTGTTAGCCTATAGTTTATTTTTGGCGTAAGTACTAGATGTGCTGGGGAATTCAACATGTAACATTTTAATTATATTCAGCTGAAATGAACGAAATGACTCGAAAAAAGATTCGTTCATTTTGCAGAACGAGATTCAAAGATCTGAGTCAGTAAAATGATCAGAACTTCCCATCACTACTGATAGATAAAGTAGAGGGGGTGATGAATTGCCTAATGCAAAAGACGGGCATCCTTCGATATTTATATACCTACAAAGTAACAAAAATGGTTCCTTGATAAAACAGCAGATATGTGTATGTACCCAATACTGTGGCCACTGAATGAATATACTGTATGTATATATTTAAATTATACCTCACTGTGATTACAAATAGCCCAATCGAGCTAGTAACCACACAGTCTAGCAATACTGTCCAAGCTTCCTGGAGCTTTCTGAATCATAGCTGTAACATGCTCAAATGGCCCATTTACACCATACTGCTGGTTGAATCACTGCAAAGCGTTTTCTCATTCTTCAGGTCGTTGTGTGAGACGGTTGCCATTCATGTGCCAGTAAAGCAGCAGGTTGACCTCTGAAGATTAAGCTGCTGTCATGTTTTTGGATCAGAAATGGCAGTGATTGCCATTTTTCAGCAAATCAAATGACTTTCCATTTTGGTCTTGGGGAGATTTGACCTTTCGACATGTTTTGCTTTGTCAGTGGGGTCCCTTAGTTGCTGTAAAAATCATCCAGCTGTCCTGAGGCAGATGGTTGATATACAGTCCAGTGATCCATTTTGTTCGACGGACCTCAAAGTACATGTCTCGGTGATTCATTAACTGCAAAGTGGCTCGGATCTGGTATTGTACATTTGATAATCACAATACTTTAAGCACCCCTTTGCTGAAAGCAGCATAATCCTTCAGCTTCGTCTGTCTTTGAACAAGTCACACTATTATCCAAACGCTGCCAGCCTTAAAGGAGAATTACTCAGACATACCTGATTATGCATGGCACAGTGGCAAGGCCACTTATTAGCTTCCTGCTCTGGTTGCGTAGGCTAGAAAATCACTACTCAGAGTTTGTTTAGAATCTCTTGGTTTTTTTCCTTATTGATTTAAACCTTGACCTTGTCTTCAATGTCCTTGAATGGCTTTAAGGGAGCAGGAACTAGAGATTAAAAGGCCACCACCCTCCAGTCAGTCAATGACCAGAGAGTGAAAATGTTCTCACTGCCACTGTGTGCTGATAAGCAATTATGGGAATCCACTTGGTGCTCCTTGGAGGTGTGAGACTGCACAGGTAACTTGGGGCTCCTCTTAGGAGAGGGTGCCCACCAGGAGCAGAGCCAGAAAGTGGCATGATCCTTCACAGAAGGTGGTATCAGAGCCACCAGCTTACTCTGTTTCATGCCCTCTCTCTCTCTCCTCTCACAAAGCTGGAGTATTTATTCTGGGCCTGCTCGCTAATGAGCCTCCATGCCACTGCCTCGCTGTGGTAAATAGAATGGGCTCAGTCATCCTCACAGAGCGTCTGGAGCTCAGAGGGTTGCATAAATTAGGGGAGCGTGAAAGCTGAACGGGTCCCTGGAGAAGCAGAGGTGTCTTGTGTTTGTCTGTTTTTTTTTCCTGTACCGAGAGACAAACACAATTCTCCTGCTGCATTAACAGTTTGCCGTGCTTTAATTCAAATGGGGAAACCTGACAAAGTCCGCGCAGGAACCTGCTCCAACAGTGGCACACATGCCAGCTTATTTTATATTCACTTAGATGGCTTAAGAAAATAAACCTCTGATGTCACGATTTTCACCTTGTGCAAGAAAAATCACGAAGAGGTCAAGTGGTGGTGAGGATCTCTGAGTACATTTTCGCGGTTTAGTCTAATATACTTGTGTGAGTCTGGGTGTGCATAACCATGTGTTTGGAAGAAATCATGGTTTCAGCATTGACATTCTGCGAGTCCAAGACGGAAAATTCAAGCGACAGCTTTCTGACATTTCACAATCATTAAATCTTGTGATTATATTGTGAAATCTTGTGATAATCCAGCATTGCTCAGAAAAGTCATTCATTTGAAATACTCTAATCCTGACATGATTACAGGCATTCTATTCCGTTGTTCATTTAAGATCCTCTACAAATGCAAGCACACGCAAGTAAAATAAAAAAAAGGCACATGCATATACGTCAAGTCGTCAGCACACATTAGTTTGTGCATAAAAAGGTCAGAATAACACAAGTTTAGGATTTACTCAGATTTTACTTAGAGTTTAGACCTTAGAGATTCCCACTCTTTCTGCTTGTTCCCCACAAGGTCTGGGTTTGATGTCCCGTAAATGTTGTAATGAGCAAGGAGGGATATGGTACTCCCATTGCCATGCCATAATTATGCACGCACACACACATTTTTTTGTGGCATATTTATCAGCATTCTGCGTGACACTTATTTAATTACATGTCTCCAAGGCTAGGTTTTCGAATGGGAACAGATGCCTAGTGACTTTAAAAAAAAAACCCCCATCTGTTTCCAACTGCTCCAAAGTCCGGGGTGAATCTGGATGAAGCCTGATTCTAGCTGTGACTCGCCAGCCGGTGCCCTGCTGAACCATGTCTACTGCCACAGTCTTGCACCGTCTTGCACCGTTCATTCATCCAGTCAGGGTGCAGAGGTTGGTCAGGAGAATAGTGAAATCAGCAGGAAATCATGTACCCCGGTGACCCGCATATACTGCTGTGTAGATGGAATGTCAAATGCTCTTCTTTGTTTTGGCTCCTGGTTAATTTGCCAGAGGATCGATAGCAGTCTGATAGGAGAGGGAATGTCGCCTCTGCATGTGCACGCTTCAGGAGGCCTTTTAACCGACTCACTCGAGCGGCAAAACTGTGTTTGTGGTTCAGAATGGGAGTGTAATCAGATTAGTTTGGACTTTAGGCCTTGGCACACAAGGCCCTGCCCGGTAATTGGCATGAGCTGCAGGGGTATGACTGTCAGTGTGGATGTGGGGCAGAATGCGCCATGTCTAGCACCAAGGCCATGACACGATGCCATGTAATGTCACCCCCAAAGAGATCTGATTCTCTGCCCACGGAGCTTCTGTACTGCCATGCTGTGAAAAAACCCATTCCATTATTTCACTGTTTACAACGGCTGCCGGCTCAAATTTGCCCATTTTCTATGCGGATTTAGTCAGTTCTTTCGCAACCCAGTTCATAAAATTCCCCTTTGTGAAATAGATAGCGTATTAAAGTCCTTTACGTCTTGATGTGATCAAAACCATTCCGGATATGTGAGTAAAATGATTCATTTGATATAATCTGATAAGGTGGAAAAGAAATGAAGAAAGGACAAAAAAAAAAAAGAAGTAGGAAGAATAGAAAACGAAGGAAGAGTGATGGTATGTACTTCTAGATTAAATACTTGATGGAGGGGGTACCAATAATTCCACAGAAAACCCACTACTTCAGGGCTCATTTAAATCAAAGCCGTAAAGTGAGTTTTCTTTCCGTGTTGGGTTGTTTACTGACAGTGGAAGCAGAAAACCCCTAGGGTGTAATACGCTTAATAAATGTTCTACATGTGAACTTGCTTTGGGGGAAGTCATGGCAAATTACAATATAACCAGCAGGGTATAATTTGTACATTGTTGCCAAACTGTAAATAGAGTTTAAAATGAGTGGGTTGGTGAATTGTATGCAGTGAAGTGAAATATTAAGAAGAGAAAGACAGTGAGATTGTTGGGTGTGTCCTCACATGGTTAGGGGTAGATGCTCAGCCAACGCCAAGCAGTCAAACCAGCCTGTTTCCTAGGAACAGACCTTGTTCACTGATTCATACAGAGCTTGGGATGGTTAGGACTACCTTGGGATGGCTCAACTGTACCGAAGAAGGAAATATGGAAATATGGTGGAATTGTGACTGTGTCATTTGCTCAGTGCATGCAGGCTTGTTTCAGCCCCTGGGCTTTTCAGTGTAAACATTTAAAGAACAGAGCACATCAGCTCAAAGAAAACTGCAATGAGAAACAAAGCCTGCTACAGCTCCTCTCTCATTCAGTCTCCCTCCCTTGGGATACTGTGAGCTTATTCTTGTCTTGTGAATAAAGTAGCAAAAAAAAAGGCACAGGCAAAAGAGACGTAGTGATATAACCACTGACAGAGATTGAAAAAGAGGGCGGGAGGGAGGGAAACAGAGTTTGGTTGTTGATTTTTTTTCCCCCTTTATTTCACATGTGTAAAATAAAAAAGCACCCATTTTTGTACAAAGGAATATATAAAAGAATGCACTCAGCTCCACTCATATAGTTGTGTTCCCCCATGTTCAGCAGGAGGTATGGATTTCATCCAGGTATAGCCAATTAAAATGGATAAATTTACCCACCATACAACCTGGTTCTTACTGGAAAACACATCAGTAGGACATGGTGCAGTTCTGTGTCACTAACTATGGCATGGATTTGGTCATGACACTCTTTATTCTGAACTGTTGCTTTCATTAGTGGTAGTTCCTTTCAAGCAAGTCTGTGCAGAGACAATTTTGGACAGAATGGTCTTAAGCATAAATAGGGCATCCTGAGCTCACTACCAGGCCTCAGCCTAACCAAATTTTACTGCTTCTTAGTACATGCTTCTTGATGTTTTTTTTTCTCTTCTATATTCTGAATTACATGTTTTCTAGTAAAACTATGCAGTGCTTTTTATTTCAACACACTTTTTGTGCAACAGTGTATTTCCATTAGAACTATCAGAATGGAGGTCACTCAGATTTCTAGGGCTGTAACGATACACTCATGATTCAATTCGATTCACGATACTGGCTTCACGATTCGATTCTATTCGACAAAATGTTAATCAAGAAAAATTATGACTGAAAAGACTCCTTTTTTTTATTTCAAAATCATAAACAATGCAAAAGAATGTCCATTTTTGTCTGTATTCAACAACAAAAAAAAGTAACTAAATTTTGGTGACAGGAAGATGTTGTTGTGGGTGAATACATAAAATGAGCACAAAGCATTAACATTTATGATAAAAGTATGACATATTGTGACCTAACTTTTGTTTGTGTATAACTTGTGTATAACGCTACTGTTGTTGACGTTGCTGTCGTTTATGGCAGTAAAAAAACGACGGGCTAATTAATGTTAAAATGCAATTTCAATGCAAGTAAAAAAAATACTGAATCGTTGAAGAAATTTGATAACCCTGTCATAATGTTTATTTTGGATTATTTTGAGATCTTTGACACAGTTCATATTTTCATTAAAAATAAAACATTCTTGATCCTAAGTAAAAGTATCATTTTGACATTTTTTTGTTGCATCAGTGCACAAACAATTAAGAAAGATCACGGACGAATCATTTATTTTTCCCATCCCTACAACAAAACACACATCATTCCCAATATTCTTTTCATGATCATTCACACTGTACGTAACATGGGCCTTGTTTATAGTCTGCTGAAAGCCATTATTCTTTCTGTTTTAACGCAAGAAAGCCAGCCAAGTTGCCTTGCATAACAAATGAGTTAATGTTAATTAGCGTACTGTTAATGATAATTTGCTTGTGAGTAGGCTTGTAGCCAGTTGGCAAGTCTGGATTGAGTATTTTACATGGATAGTCATATTAAAACTGTTAATGCTTTTATATTAAAATTGATTTAGCAAATAAACAATTCAGAAAAGAACACAACAAATTCTCAACAGTGGTGCCTAATGCTGGGATGATGCATCAGGTACTACACAAGAAGCGTTGCCCAAGACTGATGAAGTCGAACCTATTCTAGCTGTAATCCCGTTGCAGGGTTGAG